>NW_024425563.1:51665387-51823789 GCF_017311325.1 Ursus maritimus | reverse complement strand
CTGGATTAAGAAGATGTGGTCCATATATACAATGGAATATTACTCAGCCATCAGAAAGAATGATTACCCAACATTTGCATTAACATGGACGGGACTGGAGGAGATTATGCTAAGTGAAATAAGTCAAGCAGAGAAAGACAATTATCATATGGTTTCACTCATTTGTGGAACAGAAGGAATAGCAGGGAGATCGTTAGGAGAAGGAAGGGAAGAATGAAGGGGGGGGGAAACATAAGGGGGAATGAACCATGAGAGACTATGGACTCTGAGAAACAAACTGAGGGTTTTGGGGTAGGGGGGCTAGCCTGGTGAAGGGTATTAAGGAGGGCACGTATTGCATGGAGCACTGGGTGTTACATGCAAACAATGAATCATGGAACACTACATCAAAAACTAATGATGTACTGTATGGTGACTAACATACCATAAAAAAAAAAAAAAAAAAAAAGAATCCCTCTCCCACGGATCTCCCAAGAGTCCTCAAAGAGACCTCATAAGGTCCCTGAAGAAGAGACCTATGCTTATTGATGTCCTAATACAGCACATGCCCAGTGCAAATATTATAAAACATCACATTTCAGAGGAAGCAGAGCAGACACTCTCTTAGGAACCCATCCACTTGCACCTGGAGATTCCATACCCTAACTTCAGAACCAGGAGTCTACTGTCAACAAACATTTGGCTGAGTTTAACAGAAAAATCACCATCAGTACCCCAACTAGACACTTCAAACAAACAAATCCTCCCAGTACTGATAGAGCCCAGCTCTCTGTGATCAAGGTTATGATTTCAGTACATTTTTTTTTTATTCAAGGAGAATTTTTGACAAGGTGTTAGAAAACTGTGTTACCTGTAAAATCCCTTGAGGTTCACTCTGTCCTTTATCAGGTCAGCTGCCTGAACGATAATAATATTCCTCAATGCTCTTCCTGCACAAGAAGAATTCTCTCCATAAATCTAAATGGAAAAAGGCAAATATTTTCCGTAAATTTAGAATGATATGACAACCTGTGAGCTGCCAAGGGCACACTATATAAAAAAAATTATGTCCACATGCCGGAGTTTAAAACACTTTAGCCTACGTTAGCTACAGACCAACTACGACCCATTTTATTTTTGCTATTGGTCCACTTGTGCTATTAAGCTACAGTGACTATTATCCAAATAAACTGCTTTAACTATAAGTAATCTTTTATACCAAATTTCCAGAATAAAATGTTTTTTTAAATAGTGTTTCTATCAATACAGCAAATCGAAGTACATTTATATTACATATGACTCTGCCATATTGATAATGCATTCATGTAAAAGTCTCGGACGATGGGAAAATAACATTTTCCTATCTACTGACCATCTCATACTGTGACACAATGTGATAGGCTGTTGTCTGCTTTGCTTTTAAGCTTCACTTAGCTGCAGAGCTCATAGTTAATTCCAAGCATCCTGGTTTCATCTACTTCATGATTCTACCTGGCAGATAAAAATTTTACTTAACTTCCTTTTTCATCTTCTAATTCACCCATATGCATCTCTAATCCTTAGAGTCTGAAGGAGGGTACTCCTTAAATCTAGAGAGGTCCATGTCTGACTTTACATACTACCTGCTTTCTCTATAACTGGCACCGTCCTCCACAGTGCAATGCTGCTTCACAAACAAAGCTAAATAAAAACGAACAGTCTTCATGCTCATGAAAAGTAATATATTGGGAATGCATGCTACATCGTTTACTTATTTCTGGGTGAACTCTTTCTGCACCTACACTGTTTTGCACCTAAAAAATATACCTTTTCTTGAAGCAAACCAATTAATAGTATATGACTATGACTTGAGAGGGAACATTTCAACCCCATTCTTACACTTCCCTAATATTCCTATTATCACCTCCTAAAAACAACCGGATGAGAAAGCGTGAAGGGCAGGAAATGATTTTTTAACATGTTGCAACTATATACAAAAAAACAAAACAAAACAAAACAAAACAAAATAAAACAAACAAAAAAACTGCGATAAGTCAGATGACAGCAAGTACTACCCTAGTGTGAGGACTTGGGCTGGATGGGTGATGGGCACTAAGAAGCCACTTGTCATGATCAGCACTGGGTGTTCTATGTAAATGATGAATCACTAAATTCAACTCCTGAAACCAGTATTACACATATATTAACTAGAATTTAAATAAAAATTCGGAAGAAAAAAAAAAGTACTATCTTAAAAGAGGTACAAGTCAGCTCACCCCTGGCGGGTCCTGACAAGGTACCAATGTTCATTCACTCAGTCTTTCAAAAACCACTTAATGAGAGGTTCTCAGACCCCATTCTAGATCTGGGGATGCAGTAGTGAATAAGGTCAAAAAGTTCCAGACCTCACAATGCTCACAGTCTCCTGTTCCTCTTATTTAAAGAAAAAAAAGAAAAAGAAAGAAAGAAAGAAAAAAAAAGGAACTCTTGGCAAATGATTTTTAAACACAATGAAGGCTTCCCCATCTTTTTTCAATGAACACAGATATAATCTACTCATAGATAACTATAAATATAAATAATCCCCTCTTACACCAAGTTTTTAGTGTAACATATCCACTATTTTAAAAATACAGCATTCCTATTAACACAGCAAACTGAAAAAATATATTTTTAACTCTGCCACCTTGCTAATGCATTAATATAAGGACTTGAAGATGGGAAAATACTTTTTTTCCCTATCTGGGGAACATCTTGTACCATGACATGATTATCAGAGCATTTCGAAAACCTTCAGCTGTGTCATCACCAGGTGAAGGAGACAGGGTGCCCAGGAGCAAAGGGAAGAGCTGTTAACTAGAGAATTCTACACCAGGATTCATAAATCATTGTTTCAGAAAATGCAGAAAAGAATCGTACCTGGGAAGGAGTGTGTTCAAGGTATGGATTGGAAATTCTTCTCGATAGAGTCTATTTTGAAAGAAAGAAGATGGGAAAAATTAGAACCAAACAAATCTTTGTACCAGCAGGGACAATGTCTGCAATGTGGCAGGCCCAGCAGTTGTCCAAACCAAAAACTGTGCTTAAATCTCAAGTCATGGGCCCGATTGGATTCATGTCCTTATTCTCATTCAGTGCAAGCATCTGGTCAACATTCATTCCAATGGGACAAGTTATTCCATTTGAACAGCTCCCAACTGAAAGGGTACAACTTTAAGGAGTGCCATGAAAAGATGGAGGTTTTCATACTTGCGATTTTATTCTCCATGTGATTTTATTCTGTTTCTCCTTTCCTTTTCATTTCCTGTTTCACCAGCTAACTCAGACTCTCATCACTATGCATCTGCACTCCTGCTTCAGCTTCTCCGTGGACTTCCCTGACCTCTGGTCACACCCCCGCAGGCCATCCTGCAAACCTCAACTGAACAAATGTCCCCTTGCCTCACCGTGGGTCTCTTACTGCTCAGGTGAGTCAATCCGACCCACGACGGTCTGCCTCCAACAGGTTTCCAGTATTCTCCCTCCACCTCCCTGCAGGACAAGACCTACTTATCAGAAGAGCTCGCCACTCATGCCTGCCTCTGCTCACACCATTCTCCACACTGGAGAGCCCTCCGTCTTCCCTGACCCTTCCCTGAATCCCGCCAGACTTCGAAGGCCAGGTTTAGTGCAGTCAGCTTGTGGGTGAAGCTCCTCCCACCTGCCCGGGTCCACTGGGGTTTGTCCCTCTTTGCAGCTGTTTTTCTGTACTAGTCGCATGGCAGCTGCTGGAGGCTCTGCATTGCGGACTGTCATTCTCTGTGCATTTGCCCCAACTCAATCCACAAGCTCCTTGACGGGGTGCTGGCAGATCATACTACCTTGCTTTCACAGCATCTGGCACACAACCTTGCACAGAAATGTTTACTTTTCTATTCACTTACTTATAGATATTTACATCTCTGTATCAAGTTAGTAAGTATCTGCTGAATGATTTGAATTGTAGGAGCTAATTTTCTGTACCTAACGATCCTGTAGGCAGCACCATCACCCACATATGCTTCAGCACAAGAGAAAACTATTATCGTTTCCCATTGTGGTATGGAGAACAGAAAAGAGAAACTAACATTTACTGAGCTCCCAACCTATGTTTAAAAGCTCTTTACACCTCTATTCCAAGGCTTGCTGTCTTTTGAGATCCCATCGTTTTTAGTCTGCCACCTCCGCTTCTCAAAATCATTGGCTAGATTACAAAACATAGCCTGCCAGTCATCCCTTTCCAGCCTCTGAACCTATCCAACCTTCATCTAAGGCACAATTCCCTTCTGCATCTTCCCCACTCCACATGGTTCCCCTATTACTTAATTAAGCCGAAAGAAACACACAAACCCTATCCAGAAATGCCAATTGGTTTACTCTGCTAAAGATTTGCAAAGGCTTCAAAGAAAATGAAATTTACAAAGGTAGACAGGCCATTTTTAAATTCCCATGTATTAAAATAAAACATCCGCCACGCCTCTGGTGTGGTCTATACACACTCCCAATCACCCCTTCTCAGGCCTTCTGTCGTCTACGCCTATGTAATATATTCACTTACTGAAATACCAAACAATTTAAAATTTGCATATGCACTAGCTTTATCATTTGAAGATGAATCATCATAAGTGATTTTTCTCCTCCTAAAGAGAGAGACTTTTAAAAGTCAATATGGCAGGCCAGAACGGACAGTCTTTGTTACTCATCTAATTGCCTGAATCAGCTCAGAAAAGCAACTACTTCACATGATTTAGTTAAAAAAAAAAAAAAAAAAAAAAAAAAAAAAAAAAGCTTTTAGGTGGAAACGAGTTCTCAAGAACTAGGTAGGGGCACATTCACAAAAGAAAGCAAACCATTTCCTTTCTTTTGGCTGCCAACCTAAATCTGGCTGTCCCCACACTAGTGTTGCACTCACACAATTCTACTTCACAGAAACTTCCCCATGGACGGCTGGTTTCAAAAGACTGGTAAGGTGAGTAAATAAAGCCATGAGATTCTTCCGTGCGGACTAGATAACAGTGACAGATAAGCTACTAGCCCACAGGGAATCCACAAGAGCAACAACGCAAGAACAGCCTTTTCCAGAACACGATCCCTACATTTGTTGTCAGAAACTCCTGTGAAGCGCTCTCTTAACCGGTCCCAGGAGGGCTCTGTTTCATTAACGCTCTAGGACAGAGGCTCTCAAACTCAGCTGGGCTCCGGGAAGCCACACAGCTCCCTGCAGAACTCTGTCAAGCTCTGATGTGTTCAACTTAAAACAACGCTCCTAGCTATGTGCTTTAGACACCACTTTTTGTTAGTTGTTGATATGGACCCAAAATAGCAAGCGGCAAAGACCTGGAGAAAAAAGAACATGGAATAGTCCATCCATGACCTCATTTTTAAGAGGTATTAGGAAATTATGTAATTTTGTCAGAGGAACGCGGTGGGCCACCTCACAGGAATCTGAGAATTACTGCTCTAAATCACCTCATGGGTTGCTCTCCAGCATTTATCTGAAAGAGTATCTATCACAAGAATACTCTTAAAAATGCACCCCTCTCTGTTTCGATATTCTTTCCTAATATGTCATCAGCTGTTTTCGTCCCATCTTTGAACCCCTTGGTTTTATTTCCCCTCTGAGAATTCCAAAGCTTCATCTAATCCCTCCTGTGGCAATGAACTTCCATTCATTTCTCATTTACAAAGGACCTGCTGAGCTCCTTGCCAGGCACTGTGGGAGCTTCCAGAAACATACACAAGGACATGATACCATTTCTAATCTAAATCCATTTACCAGAACACATAGGCTCTAAACAACACTTTAAACCCATGAATTCTTTTTCTTGATCCTCATTTCCTATTAATTTACTCTAGAATTTTGGATGGCTCTTCCCAATGATACAGAGTGTCCTCTGTTTAAATGGCTCTCACCACAATATCTCATGATACAATGCCCAGATGAAATGATTATTTTCCCCATTATTTCCAATTTCCTAGAATTACTTCAGCTAGATGTAATGATATTTTCGTGAAAGACATATACCTACCATAGAGAGAAGACTAGTAACAATACAAATGAAATTAGATTTTAGTTCAAATTTATTTCTTCTCCTTTCCATTTTAGTAAACCACAGAAAAGGATTCCCTAAATGATTCTAGGCAAATATTTTTCATATGTTAAACATGTATTAGAAAACTGCAACCCTTTAATATTCACAAATGAACTTCAGAAACAAATAAGGGCATAACTCAAAAGGGTAACTGGTTAGCAATCATGTATTATCTTCATTTTTTAAAAGTTGGGTGTCCACTAAAGTTAAACTATAATGGTCCAAGATGCTCGGTCTGAACCAAGCACAGAACTCATTCCAGAATGAGTGAAAATATCTTACTATATTATAGACTTACAGCACATTTCTTACCAGCTCTTAAAGAGCATGCCTTAATATTCTCCTTAGATTGAATTAAAGTAGATAGGTACCAAGGGGAGACAGAAAGGAGAAAGACTGAATTATTTCAATCCCTGCAAAAGTATGACCTGCTCTATTCAAAGAGGAACCAACAAGAACTACCAGAGGTACTGATGCCTTGAGAATTCAGTCCTGACATGACTTTCTGTCATCTGTAGCCCTGCCTTTTCCCTGTTCTAGCCCAGCAAGTAGAAGATGAAGACATCAAAGGGGAATGAGTACACTTGCTTTTCTTACAATCCCAGGAAACCAGAAAGCTTCCAAAGTTACCAGCGGGCCCCTATGTAAAGAGATAACTACCAACGCAAACAATAAAGGCTGTGACTGAGCAGGCTGTCCAGTGGAGTTCTAAGACTATGAGTCCTTTTTAAGCCCCAGGATACACTTCTAACTCAATCAGAGCTTGATCAAGGTAAAAGGGACCAAGCCCCAGCCAGTATGTAGGCTTGAGAATTACACAGCATCACAAGTTAGGCATTACTCAAGCTGGAGCCAACTGCTGAAAGGGAAGCATGGGGGCAGGGCGCCCCACCCTCCTGCAAGCTCTGCTGGGGCTCAGGCCCCCCACCACGTCCTTGGAGCTCCAAGGGATGTGCTCCCACCATCAGTCACAGCCACAAGGCCATTTGTAATAGCACCTTCTTGGCACAGCCTTGCCACACCGATGTCAAGAATATTCTCAAAACTGTATTTTTCTACTGCCCAGTGAGGTGTTAAGAAAAATGGAATGAAAGGGAAAGTAGCAGAAATGCTTACTGAGCACCTCCTTTGTCTTCAGCACTTTCCCTTAATAGTAACTGCACCCATCTATTCACATTTTTACAGACAAAAGGCCTGAGGGAGAGATAAATTAAGAAACTTAAATGGGGCCTCTGGGTATGCGGTCAGTTAGGCATCTGACTCTTAATTTTGCCTCATGTCATGGTCTCAGGGTTGTGAGATTGAGCCCTGCATCATGGAATCTGTTTAAGATTCATTCTCTCCCTCTCTAAAGAAAGAAAGAAAAAAAGAGAGGAAGGAAGGAAGGAGAAAGGAAGGAAGGGAAGAAGGAAGGAAGGAAGGAAGGAAGGGAAGAAGGAAGGAAGGAAGGAAGGAATTTATTTAAAGTCCCTGAGCTGGAAAGTTACAGAGCCAGGACTGAAACAAAAGCGACTGATTCCAAAGCCACCACTCTGCTATAATAGACTACACACTATTAAATAATAATGCTACAGATTGTGCTAAGTATTTTACATACAACATACCACTTATTCTGTGAAAAACTTGGAGGTAGGTACTATTATTAATTCTATTTCACAGATAACAGAACTAGACTTCAAGAGGTTAAGAAATTCACCCAACTTTGCAGCCCAAGCCCATCTGTAGTTACTACTCCACAGGTGTCCTTCATAAGAGACTGTGATGATTTAAGAGTAACATGACAAACTGAGTGCATCTCATGGCACTAAGAAGTCACAAACAGCACTGGATCCAGGGATTCTCAACCCTGAATATAAATTAGAGCCATCTGAGAAACCGAAGAGAAAAACCCAACAGGAGCTCACGACCCACCCCCAGACCACAGAATTAGAAGCTTTAGGAGCGGGCCCTGGGCGGTTTCCGCCAAGCTCCCCAGGTGGTTCTAATATGTAACCACTGTACAAATCCGTGGTTGGAGTTGGCAATTTGAACCTCTCATCATCCACTTCAACTATGAGACCTGGAGGACTCTTCGCACTGCCTCCTTCGCAGGCCGATGAGTTCAGAAGCTCGCAGAGGTGCAAGTCCTCTGACCGAAAGCACCGGGATCTGTGGCTGAGCTTCTAAGTCTGGCTTATGTAAAACAAAGGGCCAGTGTTTCTGGAAATCCCACCTCGTCCCTGTTTGTGTTATGTGTTTTACTTTTACCCCATCCCAGACACAGCCCTAAGCCAAGGTACCGTCGTGTCGGCAGAAAAGAAAGCAGCTATATACCTTTGGAAAAGGCATACCCTTTTCATGGCATCCGCAGCATTAAACTTAATTTTTACTTCCCATTAGTAAAGGACTCTCTTCTAGTATAAACATGTTTGCCTCACTTAAAAGCTAAAGTAGAAAATTGAAGTGGGTTCTAGAAATACTTACAAATATTTCAAAATCTTGCCTGCCTAGGAAAATAAATCAGCAAGAAGCAGCAGCTTCTGAGAAAAAAATACACAATAGGTACAACAGAAGCAAACCCCAACCTGTCATCAACTTGATTTTTATTCAGTTCTTGGGGAAATCTTTCTTTTTGCTGCATTTACAAGCAAGAGAATAGCTCTGCCTAACACGGTGGGCTTTTCTGGTTAATGCAATCACAGAAAAGTCTTTAAAATTTAGGAATCAAGTCACTAAAGATTTTAGAACAACAGTTAAATTAGCAAGCTTACTTATCTTCACTTGTCACTGGATTCCCTACTTGGTTTTTTTTTTTTTAAGATATTATTTATTTCAGAGAGACAGCACAAACTGGTGAGACAGGCAGAGGGAGAGAGGGAGAAGTAGACTCCCCCATTAAGCAGGGAGCCCGATGTAGGGCTCGATCCCAGCACCCCGGGATCATGACCTGAGCCAAAGGCAGACACTTCACCGACTGAGCCACCCAGGCGCCCCGACCCCTACTTGTATTAATATCAACCCACCCAGTCACACCTGGACTCCAAGATGAACCCTTTCCACAGCAACCTACATCAAGATGCTCCCACTGAGACAATCTGAGCATCAACATAATCAAAGAGTTGCATTATAACCCACAGACTATCCATGAGTCTATACTGACATAAATGACTGAATATATGTTGGGCCAACCAGGCTGGAGGGAGTGGGGACAGCCCTTCCCTACAGAGTTCCAATTACTAAATTCAAGAAGAAGATTTCAGAAAACAAGATCACCGTTAGGCAAATACCACAGTACTAAATGTTGCAGACAAAAAGGAAAGAAAGAAAGGAGCGGATGCCAAAATTAGTGGACACAAGTGTGATATACAGGCTATCTGCTCAGTGTCAAAGTGGCTTCTCACAACATAGTAGGCATGGAGGAAAAGAGTCACTTTTCAGTGGAGCATAGCAGGCCTCACCCTAATTAAGTGATAAAGTTATCACCAATCATCAGACACGTTGACATCGTTTGCCCACTGAAAGGATGCAATAAGAAAGACAATTTTATGGCATTTTTGTAAAACTGCGTACCTGAATTCAATGAGAAAACAGACAATTCCAAATGGAGGGACATTCTTCAATGTAAGTAAGCCTTTAACTCTGCAAAAATTGTCAAGGCTCTGAAAGACCAAGAAATACTGAAGGGCTTTCCCCGGTTAGAGGGGACAAAAGGAAACACAACGAAAGGCCATGTGTGATTCTGGACTAGGATAAGGACCTTAATGGGACAATGGGTAAACTCTGAATGAGGTCCGTATTTTAGTTAATTGACTATGAATGCCGTTTTTGTCAAATGTACTGTGGTTTCATAAAATGTGAACATTTGGGGAAGTTGGATGAAGGTTTTAAGAGGACTCTGTACTATCTGTGTAACTTCTGAGTCTGAAATTATTTCAAAAGGAGAAGTTAACCAAAAAAAAAAAAAAAAAAAGTAATGGCCTCTTTCCTCCCCACAAATAAAGTTTCAAAAAACATTCAAATATTATTTCAAAACAAACCATCTATTTCTTTGCTAAATGCTGTGTGGCCCTTACCATAACACTATCTCAGGCTGCAAAACAGAATGACCCTACCTGTTGCCCTGCACACTCTGACCTCTAGCACAAATCAGAGCTCCCTAAAACTACTTCTTACATATCACCTTTTTTTTTTTTTAATAAAATCGCTATTTAAAAAATACAGTTTCCTCTCGCTGAGTGCTCACAATGCGCCCAGTGGTCGATACCCTCAATGATATCCTGCCACATTTCTGTCCTACAAAGGCTCTGCTCTAGCCAGGGCAGACTGTCCGATTTTCACTATGCAAACTGTGCCCATTCTCACCTCCGTGCCCAAGCCCTTGCCATGACTTCTGCTCTCTACATTTCCACACCCTACTCTTCCTGAGATCTGTGCAAATGCTGCATGAAGCCCCCTCCGGCCCTGAGCCACCCCAGACTAATCTCTTCCCCAAACACTCTAATTTCTAACTCTAACACTTGGCTTTATCTGCCACTAGGATACAATGCCTCCTGCCTCCATTTGTACGTGGATGCCTCTCTCCTCAGCCAGCCTCGCAAAGCCCCAGTATTTACTGGTCCCTTCTGCAAATCAAGGCCCTTCTATGGTGTGTAGCAGGGGATGGCCACCCAGTGGTGACTTTTCCCCTTGTCACAGTACCTGATGTTCGAAACTCTCAGGCCAAGTGGCGAATGAGATATTACCACCTCAAAATCTATGAAACCCATCGCCACCTCTGCCATACCACCACCACCTTCCTTTAAGGAAAAAAAAAAAGATTTTATTTATTTGACAGAGAGAGAGAGAAAGAGAGAACAAGCAGGGGGAACAGCAGAGGCAGAGGGAGAAGCAGACTCCCAGCTGAGCAGGGAGCCCAATGCGGGGCTCAATTCCAGGACCCCGAGATCATGACCTGAGCTGAAGGCAGACACTTAACTAACTGAGCCCCCCAGGGACCCCCCACCCCTGCTTTTTTTTTTTAAGATTTTATTTATTTATTTGACAGAGAGAGAAACCACCGCCCTTCTTTTCTCTTATTTCTTGACTCTGTTTTAAGTGATCGAGTAAGCAGCAAGGGTATATACATAGTATATTTCTATACACTGAATTATTTATGTGCTCGTTTTAAAACTTAAAGATAGACTTGAATACCAATTGTTTCTTTGTAGTGAAAAACATTTCCATTAAGTCACTTTGTGTGGGGTCTTCAAGAGGAAAAAATGTTCACTTTCCTTCTACGTTAACTGGCAAGTCAGAAATGCAAAAGAAATACACCTTGGAGTAGCCACCTTTCTTTCCTTCCATGGCTCTGGGAATAAATTAGTCTCTTGAATGTTTCTTGTTAATTTCCATATAAGTTTTTGAAAGCTACAATCTTATAAAGGTGATAATGTTGTCTTCCAGCAGACGGAAGATTTAGAAAACTAGATCTAGATTTTCTTTCTCAATTACTCATATAAGACATACGAACAACCTCAGAAATACAGCACCAGGAAAGACATCCTGAGGTCACCTGGCCCACTCCACGGCCTTCACCTACGCTCTGAGTCAGGTGGGAATCTGGATCAGGAGTCCGTAAACTACAGCCCACAGGCCAAACCCAGCTGCCACCTGTTTTTCATAAAGTTTTATTGGAACACAGCTGCGTCCATTTGTTTGCATATGGTCTTTGGCTATTTTCTTGCCAAAAATCTTTACTATATAGCACTTCACAAAAAAAGGTTTACCAACCCTGGTCTAGACAATCAAACTTTACAGAACAGGAGGTACTCTATAAAATCCCTATCAGTACATTCCCATGCTCCACTAGGTATTGATAAGAATTTCTTTCCCCTCTTGAACCACATTATCTCCCACTGCCATTGGGAGATTCTTTGCTCCAAAAATGTTTAAGGCACATTTCCATCTTCACTTACATGTCACATAAAAGCAAGAAATAGGTCAAAACAATTTTTGGCTCCCAAGATTAAAACAAACAAAAGAGGGGCAATTAGTTTCACAAATTCCTCCTTCTACATTAGGAACTTGCAACCTTTATCGTAATGTAGACACGTCTAGACTACAGAAAGCTAATGCCAAGGGTCAAATATACAAAAGTACTAGAAAATGCCAGAATATCCTGTTTCAAATATCTGCATCTTGCACACAGTAGTCTCTCTGCTTGGAATAACTTCCTCCTCATACATTTAAATTTTCATTGAGTTTATGTTAAAATGTATTCACATGCTCAATACTCCCCTGTTAGAACTTCTTAAGTTCTAACATAAGTATTTCAAAGTACTTTAGATTCCAGATACTTATTAACTTTTGGATTCCCCATAGTTCATAAGAATCTTAAAGGTAAGGTCTATATTTTACTCATATATATAAATATCCACAATATCTAACATGATTCATCGCACACAGTTAATTCTCGCTGAATGCTTGTCAAGGAAAAACAAATCCAGCTCTGTTAATACCTTCCTCAAACCCTCTCCCCTTCGGGAGTTTACAGCTCCTTCTCCATGCCCTGCACCTTCTGCTCCTGGGAGGCAAGCAGAGCTCTGAATTTATGTGGCTTAGATTCAAAGCCCATCTGTATTATGTGTCCTTGAACAAGTTAAACTTCTTTCTGCCTCTCTTTCCAGGTCTTTAAATGGGAGAAATAAAATCTGCTCATAAGGTGGTTGTAAGATTAAAGGACTTCAACAGTGGTTCTCAAACTTCATGCATCTGGAGGGCTTATGAAACCTGACTGCTAGGCCCCCATCCCCAGAAGTTTTGGGTTCAGCAGGACTAGGGGGGTGCCTATGAATCTGCATTTCTAATAAGCTCCTAGAGGATGTTAATGTTGACAGACTACACTTGAGGAACCACTGACTTAAAATATGTATAGAGGGGGCGCCTGCAGCTCAGGTCATGATCCCAAGGTCCTGGGATCGAGCCCCATATCAGGCTCCTTGCNGAAGCCTGCTTTTTCCATTCCCCCTGCCTGCTGCTCCCCCACTTGTGCTCTGTCAAATGAATGAAATCTTTTAAAAAAAATAAACATAAAAAAATAAAATAGTATAGAGTTTTAAAAAAGAATGATTTTATTTATTTGACAGAGAGGAGAGAACTCACAAGCAGGGGGAGCAGCAGAGGGAGAGGGAGAAGCAGGCTCTCCGCCAAGCAGGGAGCCTGACATGGGGCTCGATCCAAGGACCCTGGGATCATGACCTGAGCCAAAGGCAGACACTCAACTGACAGAGTCACTGAGGCACCCCAAATACGTAAAGAGTTTAGAACACTGCCTGCTATATAGTGAGTGGCAACTAGTGTTGAGCGCGCAGCAAACTTGACTATTACCATGTCCATGAATGTGGGTCTCGTCTACTACACCTGGAGCTTCTCAAGGGACAGGATTGTACGTTTTTCATCCACATCCCTAGGTCAGGACACAGTGCTCTGCCAAAGCAACATGAGTGGAGCACTGACAGAATTCTCTGCGTCTTGCCCAAGGTTCCCCCTGGTTGGAAAAGAAAATAGGACTTGTGGGGAAGAAACTGTCCCTACCGGCAACATTCCCAGGGATCTCACATCATGCACAACTCATGAGGGTTAGGTCCCATATCCCATACGTGGGGGTCTGCAAGAGCAAACGCATAATCAGTGAGCTTTTACAAGGTTCTTGGGACCAGGTCTGTTCTCAAATGGGTACAGAGTTTCTGTGGGCTTCTGTCAATGATAACCACCTGCCACTACCACTGTTTAAGACTCTAGGTACAGTCGGGGCACCTGGGTGACTCAGTCAGTTTAAGCACCCTAGTCTTGCTTTCAGCTCAGGTCATGATCTCAGGGTCATGAGATGGAGCCCTGCCCTGCAACGCCGCAACCGAGCTGGGCGTGGAGTCTGCTTAAGATTTTCTCTCTCCGTCTGCCCCTCTCCCCATGCTCTCTTTAAAACACACACACACACACACACACACACACACACACACACACACACACCCTCTCTAGGTACGGTTCTTACACAAATAAGAGTTTCATCTGGACACTGCCAAGCGGAAATCCTGTCATTCATTTGAAAGTTAAAACCTTTCTGGCTATTAACCACCTACCTTCTTTAGCATTCCCAAATCTTTTAGTTAGTAACTGATTTTAGAATTTGAGAGAATCAGTATTCACCTAGCTAGCAGTCTACAATTTCACATATGCAGCTTATGAAATTCAGGACACCTGCAATGCTAGGGTTAGGACACAGATCCTCCACAATTTTGCAAATAATCCTAACAGCAGTGCTGTGACCTCATGTGCAGACTTCGGTATCAGGCGAGATGATTTTTCTAGCTCCCCGAAGTCATTTAAAGCAGTTGGGAACTATTACTGCCTATCATGTGTACTTCCAGTTTGAAGAATCATTCTCTTGATGGTCGTAGAAGAGTGTCATGTCATTGGTCAACAGCTTACCATTTGCCACAAGGAGCAGGCCTGTGCTCTCCTTCTCTTCAGGCTCCGATCACACAGAAAATATTAGCTTAGTTGGCCCTCACTTCGCAAGCACTCAGAGGGCACTTGAGTCTTACAGGCTTGTGAAACTATTTATCTTGGGTCACATGTCCCCCATTCTCTCGTGCCCTTGACTTTTTAAAAATCTGAGGTCCACTGAAGGCTCACCGTAAAGCCACAGCAGCTTCTTTCACTGCCTCTGACTTTTCAAACACCTCGTACCAATAATACTACAGAATCCGAGTTCCATTCACATCTTGAGCCCCTCTCCTTTTCGCGTTTCCAGCTATGACACCCTAACTATCACTTCTCTTCGTTTGTTAAAATCCGATTCCAGGAAGGGCAGGGTTCACCACAGGGCCCCTTCTCCTTAGGTCCATCTCTAAAGCAGACAGCCCGGGCAGGCTTGTGCTGCACTTGGCTGCCACGGGGTTTCCCGTCCTGACTGTATGCACACACCTGCCCATCCCTGAACCCTGACATGCCCTTCTACCTCCACTGAATCACCTTCTTTCTAGTCCCCCTACCAAATTACCTCTTCTAGCCTGTCTACACATCTTTTCCTTTCTCTAGTAAGTCACCATAGAGAGTCCTTCTTCCAACTGTTTCCCTCCTCCCCCAACTTTCTACTCTGGCACGAAGGCCCCCTACGGTCCCAGCAAACACAACCAGTGATCCTTCAGCCAGAACAAGAAAGACAGCCCCTACCCCGCAGGTCCCCAGGGCGGTGTTCAGATGTTCTGGAATTCAAGGTGATCTCAAGTTCTCCGGTCTCCCCCTGGAAATTCCCCTTCCACCACAGCAGACATCAGCAACTGCCCATCAGTTCTCCCAGCTCATTACGGGCCTCCCAATAGAAGCTTCTGGAATGCTATTCCAACAGCTTGGCAAGTACTTTCTTCCCCAGGTCTCATCTCGCGAATCTCAGATGCTACTAACCAACAGGTACACCAAGGGTGCTCTGTGGTGCAGACCTGAGCACTGCTGGGAACTAGAGAGCCTCGGCCCCACCCCACAGCGACGCAGTTAGACGAGGCTTAACAAGAGCCCCAGGTGAACCCTATCACAGTAAAGATCACAGAGCATTCACCTGTACTACCTAGAGGCAAAAGCCTGCCTCTGCTACACTTGTTTCTAAATCGTAAAAAGCCCTTGAAGGTGTCAACAGAGGTCCTCCTGAAAAAGGATTATATGCGCAAAACGAGTTTTAAAGATGTTGCTTATTCTACTCTCCCTCCTTAAAGATGAAATAATGCACCTAAGGATATTGGAGAAGACCTCCTGCAGTAATCCCACATTTCCCAGACACATCTGGCCAAGGAATTTTAAAAAATTTATTTCTATCAACATCTGTTACCATCTCAAAGCACGTTATTGGTGTAAATGGAAAGCAGTAAATTAAAAAGCCCACCCCAGAGGCTAAGCACCTCCATTTGACAATTACAAAGCACGGCAGTTACTCCTCTGGCTTGTACAACAATGACTTTTCAGTACATATATTAATCAAGTTCAATAGATGTTGCCTCCGACCTTCATGGTTGGGGAGGTCAAGCAGAGACCAGCCCTGGCAGGACATTATACAGCCTAGATGAACAAGAAGGGAAAGAGGCCAAACACAAAGCTAATAAATCCCCCACTTAAACCAGCCTATGATTCCCCCAAACCTTCTGGACATACTTTGCTGTTTCTCACCATCTAAGAGGAAAAGGTCACATCAAATTCCAATTTACTTGTATTCTGCTATAAAAGATCCAAAAGCAGAGCGCCTGGGTGGCTCAGTCAGTTAAACGTCTGCCTTTGGCTCAGGTCATGGTCCCAGGGTCCTGTGATCAAGTCCCACACTGGGCTCCCTGCTCAGTGAGGAGTCTGCTTCTCTGTCTCCCTCTGGCTCTCCCCGCCCCCCCAGCCCCACTTGTGCTCTCTCTCTCTGACAAATAAATAAAATCTTTAAAAATAAAATTAAAATAAAAGATCCAAAAGAAACTTCAAGGTTTTTGTGTTCACCCCTCCTCTTTCAGCATAATTACCATAAGAGGTACCTTCATAAGACGTTCCATTTTTAGAACTCCCTCAATTTTTAATCAAACTTCATCTTAACCTACAACTGTACTCTTTCTGCTTTCTATCTGTATGAAATTGGGTAACAAAGTTATTATCTTCGCTAACTTTATTAGGCTCAGCTAGACTCAATCACAACCCTAGTTTTTTAAGAGGCCCCTTTCAAAGTATGTTAACGTTGATAATCTGTTTCTAGATGAAAGATGGAAAGTTAGCAATGTACTCTACATTCCAAAAGTAGGTGGTTGAGGAATTAACCAACACTGCATGTATGAATGATAGAGGGGTGACCTTTTCTTAGGGTGTTTTTACCACTCAAAAGGGTTTTACAATCCTTGCTTATCTAAAAACACCATGCCCCCCTCTACGGCCCGGCCTTCTATTCCTCCTCCACCCACACTCCTTTCCTCCCTTCTTACTCCAGGTACATGATGAAATATTATGCAGCCATACACATATTTTAACAAACTTGTAATACACAGAAGTATTTTGGTGAAAAGTGGAAAAAAAAAGTAAAATGGAATAAAGACTAAAAACCAAATAGAGGGGTGCCTGCCTGGTGGAGTGTGGGACTCTTGATCCTGGGGTTGTGAGTTTAAGCCCCACTTTGGGTGTAGAGATTACTGAAAAATAAAATCTTAAAAAAAAAAAAAACAAATAGGAATATGCCAATGTATATCCAATAGTAATCTAATAGGTTACTATTAGTAATAGTCATGGCAGAATTTTGTTTCTATCTTTCCAAATTTCCCATCTAAGCTACTGTAAAAGATAACACTTCCACTTATACCATTATCCTCCACCTCCAACCCTATAAAGGAAAGGCCAGGTTACACAGATGAAGACGGTGACTCTTCATACATAAATGATTAAGAACATAACTACAGTCAGAAAGAAATCCAAACTTCAGTTAGTTCTAATAAAAGTATATTCATGGGTTCGAGGAGAGTGAGATAAACCTCTAGGTAAAGAGCCAAGAAGATAGGATGGGGCTGAAGATTCTGCTAGGAAGGATGTTTTTATTCATTTCCCCTTTCTGCTTATGGAGTCCCCCATCTCCACCTGCCCTAAAAAGACAGCAGCGCGTGGAGGTTTAGCGGAAGGAGCCCTCTGTGACAGAAGACAGGAGACCGAAGACAGTGAGAGACGATCGTGGGATCATCTCAAACAGCACAGCAAGATGAGATGGGCAGCCCTTCCATTTCTAAGTACCCTTGGTGGGTAAAGGGTATCAATTTCCTCTGCCCAAAGTTCCTACTCTAATTAATAACATCAGTGTTCAGAGTATCTGTTTCGTGGCCAATTTGCTCAAGTTTTTAGGATCACTTTCTCTTGCCATTAACCTCTGAAGACTCAGAACTAACAACATCTTAAGAAAAAATTCAGGAAGTAAATGCCCCAAAGTCAAATATCAATAATTTCTGGGTTCCTGGTGTTTGAATTTGTCTGTACACAGCCTGGTTAGATATCAGCTTCCAAGGGAAGAATGTGAGATACACAATGGATTATGATATGACAAATATGTTTAATGCATGATATGAAGCCACATGGTCAATGTAGTTTCCAGTAAAATCTAAACTCTCTCTTCTGTCCCAGAGAACAGGTACTGCATTCACTACTGTCAGACATGAAACTGCACAATTTTTTTTTTTTTAAATGAGAGAGAGCGAGCATGAGACGGGGGTGGGTCAGAGGGAGAAGCAGACTCCCCGCTAAGCAGGCAGCTCAATGTGGGATTTGATCCGGGCACTCCAGGATCATGACCTGAGCTGAAGACAGTCGCCCAACTAACTGAGCCACCCAGGCACCCCTGCACATTATTTTTTTAATTATTCATGATTCCTCATGTATAGGACACTGACTTCATCAGAGCCATAAGAATTTAAGTTTTAGTACCAGTCTCGTGGCCTTCATTGTTCATCACACTCCTCCCCGAGTCCTGAGTGACCCCTCTCCAGTCACATACAAGCCAGTGTCAGTACTCAGATGCCAGCATGCAGATAGAGACACAGTTCTCGACCCATGGTAGGAAAATTGGATTTAAAGAGCCGTTAGGTACTTTTCCACATAGATCTTTCACTGAAGGTAAGATTAAGTCACTAAGACAGTCATTTTCAAATCAGTTCCTAAGCTAGGCTGAAAACTATTTTAAAACTCATTGATGGGGTGCTTGGGTGGCTCAACTGGTTAAGTGTTTGACTCTTGGTTTTGGCTCAGGTCATGATCTCATGGGTTGTGGGATCAAGCCCCACATCGGGCTTTGTTCAGAATCCGTTTAAGACTTTCTCTCCCTCTGCCTCTGCCCTTCCCCCAGGCTCTTTCTCTCTCTAAAATAAATAAGTAAACCTTAAAAACAAAAACAAAAAAACGCACCTCATCAATGGAATATAAAACTGAATTAGACCAAAATCTTTTCAAAAGAACACAAGATTGGAACCTTTTCATTTTTTCTAAGGGCTATGCCCCTCTTCAGGATATGAGTCTTGCAGAAGAAGTTTGGTATTTCTTCACCATTTTTAGTTGGATATTATTTGTGTCCCTTGGAATAAAAGACCAAGACTTGTTTAAAAATAGTTATAAGAGCTACTGAGTTGACCAAGAACTTTCAAGAAAGGAGTACATTTAGCAGTGAGCAAAGAACCATGATTTTCCTTCCATCACAAATCTCAAAAGCCATGCATTAAAAGACACTTGTTTAGAATACCGAAATATTGTTAAAAGCATACTTGAAAAAGCTTTTCTACCCTCTGGCATTAAACCCATAACGATTCTGGAGATTGGTTGCACAACAGTGTGAATGTGCTTAACACTATTGAATACTTGAAGAAAGTTCAGATGGTAAATTTTATGTGATGTGTATTTTGCCACATTAAATTAAATATTAAATATTTAAAAATTTTAAGCCATATTTGATAGACTCTGAAATTCCAAATTTACTTAAAACTAATAATCTGCAACATGAAGTACATAGGCACGTAACAAAAGCCATCCTGTCCAGGTTGAGGGTTCTCTTCCAGGCCACTCTCACTTTGCCTGCGTCCCCACGCCATGTGCAGATTTGGCCTTGTCAAACCCACGTCTCAATTTCAATGATGTTTTACATGGCAACCGTTGGAAATGTAATCACAAGCAAAGGAAGCTCCAGGAGTTAATTAACACAATTGTGTACCCTCGGTTTCTTCTTATGAATATATTTAAATACAGCACAAAGGTCATCATTTAAATCAAGCCTTATCCATGAAGGTAAAAATGAGGACTGTTCACCTGCCGGGTACAGAGCTTCGCTCGTTCCTGGCAAAGCACTTTCTCCCTCTACTCTCACCCACGTTTCAATGCTAACAAAAGGTTTTCAAGAGGCAATCCCCATTTTTTATTCCTGACTATATTTGACACACACGGGGAAACTTATTTTGAAGGCTTTTCAATCACAAATTAATGCTCTGACTCATGGCAGGCAATTCCTTTCACAGAATTCTCACTGAACGTGTCTCAAGCTGGACAACAAGCACTTCAACACAATCACAGTGCTATTAACCATCAGGTGATGCATTAAATCTTGAAGCACCTTCTCTCTGACTTTCTCACACCCTTCTCTGCCTGAGGGAGCAACCGACCCATTACAAGGTGAGTAGAGGCCCAACGGAAGAGGCTGTGACTGTCATCTTAAACCAGTGCCTTTCAGACTTTTTTTGACTGCCACCTACAGTAAGGAGTACGTTTTCTGCGGTGACCCAGGTCACACACATATATGCATATATGTACCTAACTGAAACAAAACACTTTTATTCACCCCCTTCTACTGCCCACCAAAAGAGATATACTCTGAGCCTGTTACTTTATATACATTCACATGTTAGCATTTCATTATGATTCTGCAATTCTCATGTTAAATTGCCGATGAAAAACTTCCACTTTATTTTAGCTACTTGAATCTTCAAACTCTTCAGGTAAATATTTAAGTACTTACACTGTTACATATTCAAAATCAGGCCGAACCACAGACTATGCGCCTAGATTTTATATGTGTGTTTATGTGAAGAGAGAAAAGGAAACTAATCAGCTAACCTTGGGACCCAGCACAGAATATTCAACACATGAGATACATTAAGTCATTGTTTTGTTTTGTTTTGTTTTTTGAAGTAAAGCTTCTCTAAGTAGACTATACTCCGGTTTGCCAGAATAACCAACACTCAACTTCCTACTTAAAGGAAAAGCTATTTCAACAAAAGAATGTACAATGTAATTTTCTTTGAACCAAACTGAAAAGGGAAAACAATACGTATTGCAGAAATCTTCTGTTCTTTTAAAAATTATTAATATTAATAGTTAAATATTAATGCTACACTTTTACAGGGGGGCTATAAAAACCTTCATAGAGGTAGGATGGTTTATCTTCTACAAGAGTTTTCCATTTTGTCTGTCTCTCATTTAACAAAATAACAGGACGAAAGACTAAAGCAGATATTAATAACGATCACGAAAACATAGTATTAAAAAAAAAAGACAAAGTAGCAGAAAAAATTTTCTATCCTATCCCTAAGGGTAGTAAAGTAAGACTAAAGTTCCAAATATACAGACTATGATCTTTATGTCTTCTGTTGTGAATAATGTTCCAGAATCGACGTTTCTGCGGGAACCACAAAGAACTGAAACAAAGCCCTTGAACAAAGGTTGGCAATTTGTGATAAGGGAAAAGCTAGTTTGAGCAAAGAGCAGGTGGTGGGCATGGAAGAAAAGTCTGTAGCCTAGAGAGCAACATAGCATTATGTTTAGCAGTTAAATGCCAATATATATACATGTATACACACAAATTCAATTAGAAATACTTATCAGACATTAATATATACTCATCTTTTATCAGTCACTGTTTCAAGCAATTTTTGCAAACATTAATGCATTTATTCCTCATAACTGTCCTTGGGGGCACAGAATGATTAGGTAACTTGCCCGCAGTCATTCAGCTGGTGAGTGGCAGGGAAACCCAGGCTGGCTGGTTTCAGTGCTTTTCATCCCTACATTCGGTGGCTTCTCTGTAAATGTCCTGGGGTCCTGCCCCTTTTGAAACCTACCTCTCCGGTCCCCCAATAATTCTGCAGGCTGACCTGCACTCCAACATCCTTCTAGTAATTTCAGAGTTGGTTTCTCTTGTTTGCAATCAAGACCCTTGACTGACTCAGTCCCAAATCCAATTACAGAGACAAGCTTATGTGAACACAAAAGCCTCCTCTGTACCCTGGCCCAATAACAAGTCAATTACCTGAGGAACACGGAAAGGGGGAGGCATATTTGTCATGTAAATGAGCCAGCAAAGCCTCATCTTGGGGGGGGGGGGACACAACAGCCATGGTGAAATTTATGAAAGGAAGAAACAGTGGTGTTGGTTACCATCACTGGAGGAGGACGTGGATTTCATGTGAACAGCTACAGAACTTCCCAATTTTCTACCTGAGCCTACTGTGAAAAGCAGCTCTGAGTATCTTCAAGCCACAATTCCCTGGACTTCACACACAGAAACTTAAGAACTGGAAAAAGTCAGGAGTGTTTAAAGGAAATAAACACTCCCCTGTGTACCCAGCCAGCTGCCTCTCTTCCACATAGGCTATTATCTTCTGCCTTATCTTCCCCTACCTAACCCAAGGTTGGGTGTGAGGGCAGGAGGCACAAAGCTTATCTGGCTTTGAAGGTGGAGCCCTGGCACTGAGGCAGATGCAGCCTAAGGACAAGGTGTTGGGAGGGAGGGAGGGCGGGAGAGGAGGGCAGGAGGGGGGAGGGGGTGGGGAGGCATCCTTTCCATCTGCTTGGAGGCCATAAGGCAGCACCAACTCTACAGGCCCACCAGAACGGGAGCAGACTGCCATAATTTAGTTCTCCTTCCCCAAATCAAAAAAACTGAAACTTCAAAAAATGTACAAAACACATATACCACCCTTAGTCATTTAAAAAGCATCGCCTCTCTTTTTCCTTCACATAAGGTGACTTACACGTGCAGAGACAGTTTTTCATTCGAGCATACCAGTGTCTGCGCCCTCACGCGCTCTCTCCCCCGCCCCCGATAATTTCTTAAATAACGGTCTTGTGAATCTAAGAGACCTTATGTATAGAATACAGATAAACTTTGGTCATATTTCGGACAGAGTTATATTCCTCTCAAAACCAGAAATTTATTTTGAATTCTTGCTGATTTTTAGCTGCCCATGAAAACAGAATGGGCGCCACTGAATCCCAGTGTCCTGTCCTCCCCAAACTCTGACTTCTCATCCCCAAGACCTCCATGTCAGACCCTGGCCTCTGCCACCTGGACTATAGCCCCCGGTGATTCCCCTGCCTTCAACCTCTCCTTTGTCCATTGTGCACAGCACCCACCCGCACTGATCTTTCTAAAGTAGTGTTTTTGTCAGCTGGTGGTGACTGCCACCTGACATGTTAGATCATGTCGCCACAAAGCCTCAACTTTATTCTGTCCCCCAAACCCACACACGTATCTCATGAAGTAGTTCCCCAATGTCAACATGAGGCACAAAAAGAATAAGGACAATGTGGCTAGCCTTCTATAAAGCTGTATTTACTTACTCATGAAGAGCAGTCCGGTAGTAGCAGGTTGTGTGATTTTTTGCTTTTGCATTAAAATGTCTTTCTCTTATGAAATGTAAGACCTATTCAATTTCTTTGTGCCCTTATTTGGCAAAATGGAAGTCTGAAGTCACAAGTTAGTTCTCACTTGCTATCTATCTTATTTTATTTTTTTAGAGGTAAATCTTTGGGACTTCCTATTTATTTATAATTTTTTTGAGTATAGTTGACACACCATGTTACATGAGTTTCAACTGTACAACACAGTGATTCAATTTCTCTATTACGCTATTCTCACAGCTTTGTTTCTTTTTTTACTAGGGCATTAAACACAAAGTCTGGTCACCTCTACAGTATATAGGTTTTCCGTGGACATTTTCCATTGCTGATAACAAGGTCAATACAAAGACAAACTCAAGGTTACCTATCATCTTCCCTTGATTTACAAGTCCGACCCTTTAACACTGAACCTGGCTCTAGCCAGGCCCATCCCTCAATGTCCCTATCACATGCCATGCTCCTTTCTGCCCTGACCTGTTCTACTGTCTTCCTTACCTATTATTCTTACTAACTACTTAGTCCTCAAATACTACCTCTACCCAGTAGTTTCCTTAAATCTTAGTAATCAGGCTCAATCTCCTTTTTCCTCATAGTATATATCCTCTAAACCAATTATTCTTAAATGAGCTGTCATGACAGCCTTTGCTTAGTTGCTATATGCCACAAAAACTTTATTATAAGTTACCTAATCTATTCTGTGCCCCCAAGGACAGTAAGAGAAGTACTGTGGTTTATGAATAGTTTTTTTTTTTAATCAAAGCAGATTGGTTCTCTAAAACAACATCTTTTCCCAGTATACTTTCCTGAATGGGTGAAGCAGAGGTGAAGAACAACTTCATGTACAACTTGGTGGAATTCTTATGAGAAAAATAATCCACCAGTTGTTGACCAAGAATTCGACATACCGCTGGAATGGTCAGGCATGTGAGCATGACCGCTACACTTCACGTGTCTCATGACAGAGGAAGAAGCCGAGAGCCACTGGATTGACCAAGAAACATCATGGCACAGCTATCTTATCAAAGTTCATGACACAAAGAGACAAATCTCAAGTCCTGGCATGTCACACTTAAAAACAGTAAGCTTCTAGAATTCAGGAATACTATTCAATATCTACATGCATTATGCACTCCAATACTTGCTACATTTAATTAAGTATTACAGGCAGAAGCAAACAAGTTTCTCCACCAGACTATGAGCTCCTGAAATGATCCTCACTCCTGCTCCCCTAGGGATGGTAGCTGGCACATTATAATACTGAATCAAAAAGTGGTCATGGTTTATAGGAGGAAATGCATGTAAATATACAACTTTGTGTACAGTTTACAGGAACTCTAATGGAACCCCACCCATGTGTTCAACAAGTATTACTGAGAATCTATTATGCTCTAGGCAGTGGTCTAACTGATTGAAAATACAACCATGTATGAAACCGACAATAATCCTTGTCCTTGGGTAGCTTACATAGTAGTGGTGAAAGACAGATCATAGATAAAACAAATAAGCAAATTATCAACTATTTTAGGAATAGGATATGGGAAGGAGACAGATGTTACAATCCTAAAGAGGGTGGCCAAGGGGCTTCATCAAGGCAATGGTCTTTGAGCAAAGACTTGAAGCAAGTGAATGGTTATCTGAAGAAAAACGGGTTCAGACCTGCAAAGGCCTTGGGGTGAGAGCATGCCCAGCATGATGAAGGACCCACAAGAAGGCCAGTGGGGCCAAAGTAGTGAAGGAAAATAAGAATACGGCTTTATTAGATCTCAGGGTGAAACTCTTCTTTTGTCTATAAAACAAATTCTTTGCACCGTTACCACACCACTCATATTTCTAATGTAAAATATGTCAGAGTCTCTGGGCAAATCAAAGTACTGCATATGCAACCTTTGTTGACTAAGAGCTAACCTTGGTTGTTATTTTACACTTGCCTTTATTCCTTTCATACTGTAACAGCGAGGTCAACTTCTGAGATCGAAGAACTGTCAGGGGCATAATTGCTCGGTAAAAGTAGTTTTTGTAAGTCTTCATTAAAAGGATACCTTTGTGTTGCATTTCATATGAATTAGCCAATGTGTTCCATTGCTGACGGCTCTCATTTCTTTTCTGAGGTCTCAGAGAAGAAAGCCTATTTCCCAGACTGTATCCCACATTATTAGTTTAGATGTGTTACAGCACACAAAATAAAATCGGACACCACCCTGACCAAGGTAACATAGATCTGAAGCTGGCAAACGACAAGCCCCAGCCCTATGTCACCTCTACTCTGAAGTCTTCCTCTCATTTCCAGGCTCAGGGAGGTGGACCCTCTCCCTTTGTGCCCCAGCATACTTTCTGTTCTCTCACAGCAGTTATCCGGCTATGCATTTTGTAATTCATATAGTTCTTTAAAACTAGATGGTAATACTATTAACATGTTTCTCTCCTTTGCTGGACTTAAGACTGGGATCATGGCTTTATTCATTTCTGTAGTCTGAGCTTCCAGATGTTACTAATACTGGTTCTTCTCTTCTTCGTCAAAGCTCCTAGAAAGAGGAGACTTCCCTGGTGCTTTGAAATCAGTGAGGTAATAGGACTTGCTCTGGCCAATGAGATATGAGCAGAAGCACTGAAATGCCTGTGTGAAATTCCCCCTTCTTTTTTTCACATGCTGTAGTCACTGTGGAGGGTCATGACATGGAAATGTCATCAGATGGAAACGGAGCCACCAGAGGACAGCTACCCTGGAAAGCACCCAGACACAAAAAAGATCTTTTTGTAAGCAAGAAATAAACGTTGTTGTGTTAAGCCTCACAGATTTTGGTGTATTTCTGTTACTGCAGCAAAACCTAGACTATCCTGACTGACAAATCAGATAGTTCTGTATAACAGATTTTTAGAAGGAAGGAAAGATACCAGGAAACGCCAAAGTGGGGATGACTGTGCTGGGGGGCAGTCTGGGATGGGAAGGGCAGGGGCTATGTTACAAGAGACTGCCTGCCGTGAGGGAACAATGAACAAAATCATTAATCCACAATACTTGGTCCTCTGTTTAGCCTTGTACTCCCAAAGCTAATTGCTTACACAGAAGCTTCTACATTTATGACAGTCATTAAGAAATGAAATGGATTTTGAATTTCACAATCCTACTTCTTACGAGAGCAATACCTTCTTGTATGCATCCTTTGACCAAAACAGAAGTCCCTATTTAAAGGATGTAGTTTTGAAAATGCAATGCTAATCAGCAATCAATACAATTATAAATTTTCCATCTCATAATGCAGACCAGTTAGATAGTGGTTACCCTTGCAAAAGTTCCTCTTCTTTTGGGGTGGCAGGTTGGGGGTAGGGGAGAGGAAGTGAAGGCAGGAGGAGGAGAGAATGATATAAATTCTGTCAGTCATCTAAAAAAAAACTGAAGGGAGGTTGGATGAGGACATTCCCAAGGATCTTAACATAATTCTCTTTAACACGCAAAATGGGCTGAATCGCCCCAACTCCTAAGAAGAGCATCTGGCACCCTCTTCCATATGAAACAGCCCTCAGCGGGGGCCAGGTAACCAGTAAAGGATGAAGAAATAGGAGGGCTCTTTACTGAAGCAGGGAAACCAAACAATAGGATGAGCTGGTTCACAGAAGACGTTCTGGGCAAACAGCCCACCCGCGAAGCCTTAGAGGAACAAAAGCTGGGAGGGGAGGAGGAGAAGAAAACAGGGGTGATACAGCCAACGGAAACTAGACCCAAAGGAAGACGGATAGCTCATTCCAAGGGAAGTGAGTAAGGAGATGAGTCTTCAAAACACCAGGAGAAAGGCTAACCAGAGATTTCTTGGGGCCAACCCAGGGAAGGACATACTAAAAAAGTTAGAGCTCCTTCCCCAGTGGGGGGGATTGGAAGGACCTGGGCTCTAGACTAGAAGTGGAAACAAGCACTGGAGACTAGAAAGCCTGTCTGACTGGGGCACAGCCAGCCCATTCCCCCACACTGAGCTCCTCTCTGCTCACTGAACAGGCTCTGGACTCCCTCACTGGGGTCATTTGCACTGGAATCCCTCTTACTTCCACTGGTCAGGTTCCGCTAGCAGGTGAACAGGAGCTGCTCATGCACCACTACTTCTGGGCAACCCTCACCTAGGGTTCCATCCCCTTCCTGGCACAGTAGGGCTCCTCTCCTCTGTGCCCGGCCACCAAGCCTCAATGCATCAATGACCAGAAAGGAGGGGAAATGGAGTAAACACGAAGGGCTCATATGCCTTCAGTCTGTGCCACAGCACGTAACATGTGGTGATTCGATATGATTTGCCTCAGTTATATGAGGTCGTAGCCCTGACTCCCATGTTGGAAAACACCCATGTTTTCCAACATGTAAACATGTGAAAACCCAGAAAGAGGGAAAAAATCCTAGAGTTAATTTTCCCTCATAGAGAAATTTTTTTCTTCCTAAAAAACTTTAACAATGGAAAATTTGAAATTGAGAGCCTGTTTTGTCTTTAAATGTTTCATTGATTAACACAAAGTATTTAGGTGTTGGTAGCATTCGACCTGTACTACCCCAAAATGATCTATAAAGGGTGTGAAATAGTTTCACCCTGAGCATAACATTTCAATATAATAAACACACAGAACTGCTATGAGTTTGTGTTGTTGCCTTGCTTCATGGTGAGGTTACTGCAGATGACTTGGCTGAGCACCAAAACCATGAAAAATGGTTTTTATCTTATTGACACGCCCACCACTGGAACCCACGGGCAAAGGAACTGAAGGTGTAATTATTCTATTCAACTGTTTGTTACTTTGTGAATGTCGTGTTCCCAGGCATTTCAGAACATGTTCAATATACTGCAACAAAATTAACCAAGATCAAAGTACCACATAAAGGTCTTACAGCGCCTATGTATAGACTAGCAATGCTAAGGGTGTCTGGGAAAACGGCAGGGGCAGGGAAAAAAAAAAACAAAACTAAGGCAATTATAAAGAAAGGACGCAAATTCCTCACGTAAAAGCTTCTCTGACTGTGAACCCCAGCAACCCAGGTGCGTGAACAGGAATGAGGCAGGAATGGCAGTCAGTCACATTCTAGCACAAGTTCTAGATTCTTACCAGGGACCTCTCAGGGCCTTCTGTTAAGTCCAGCGTCACCTTAGAGGCCAGGCCCCTTCCCTGCATTCCTCGCCCTCATCTTCTACCTAAACTTCAGGGGCTAGAGGCTGGATTCCTTGCCTCAGTCACTGCCAATGTCCACTCCACTCATGAAACTCTTCTCCCCAAGGCTATACCTTCTACTGTCACTCTTCCCAACACTGCTCTTCCTTGGCTCCTACATCAGGCAAGGGTCCTCTCAGCAAAGAGCCTATCGAAGATGTGCAGGCAAGGTTCAGAGACCTCACAGGAGATGTTGCAGCACCCAGGAGCTAGTAACAACACGCCTTCAAAAGCCACAAGTGGGAGGGACTAGGAAAAGACAGTTTCACTGGAGGCTGGAGAGTGCCCAAGCGACTGAGGAGTGACCGCCCAGTGGTAGCTAGTTCTAGACGGCCGTCGCCATCACCACTGGGAAGGACAGGGAGCACACGGGCCAGATACTGCTGACTTCTCTCTCCTGGCCTTCCATTGACTGAACCCAAACCAAAGTCCGCAGTGATGAACACCCAGAAGCAGCCTCCAAGGTACGGAGCAGAACAAAAAAGGGTAGAGAGTACATGGGATGGACAAACAGAAGAACGAGCCCAGGTGCCATAAGCTCTTTAGGTTTCAAATGTTTATCACTTATTTTTTAACTACCGGTCACTCTGTAGAAACCAATAAGGGGTAGTTTCCAATATCATTAATTGAATAAAATTCTCATGGTCATGGTCCTCCATTGATTTGGCTTCCCACCATGGAAGTGGCAAACAGAAAACCAGGTAGACTCTGGGCCTCAGTAATTTTCTGATTATGAGGATCACCAAACTCTTGAAGCCCTTTAGACCAGTGCTACTAAGTGTGGCCCACGGATCAGCAGCATCACCTGGAACTTGACGGAAATGCAGATTCTTGGGCCCTACCCATGCTAGAGACTGACTCAAAGTCTCTAAGCGTGGGACTCCTGGAATCTGTTTTCACAAGTCCTCCAGGGATCCTCAAGTATGCTAAAATTTGAGAGGTCTTCTTTTAGCTTTAGAGACTAAAGATAGCGTAGGGAGTCCACAGATAACCTTACAGAGACCCTCGGACAAACCAGGAGTTCAGGCTACAGAGGCCCTCACTCCTTTAACTTCCTCACTGTGCTCTTCAGTATTCAGCAATATTTGAGCCTCAGTTTTCTCAGTTAATTGCTATCAATACAACCAGTAAGAGCTCTTTCAGTTTTTCAAAGAGATTGACCTTGGACTCCCTCAGATCTGTCATTTCAGACAATGAGGTGATGATGATGATGGCAATGACGACAGTGACAGCTCACACTAGGTTTTCTCTGCATAACTACCTCTGTCTAAATAGCCTCCACATATTAATTTACTTAGTCTCACCATCCTGTCTTTGCTTCACAGATGCTGAGGTTGTGACATATAAGAAAACTCAGTAACTTGCCTTTGAATCCTTATAAGAAAGGAATACTTTATTCCAGAGTTTGAAAACAGTAAAATAAGAATGTATGTGAAAGCACTTTGTAAATGTAAATCATTATATAAGAGGGCAGAGTGAGCGGCCTACTACTAATAAATTGAATTTGCTGTTTTTTTAAGCTCAAAATTCATGAGATGGTCAAGGTAGATTAGAATATAACTAGATTGCTTTTGTTTTTTTTAAGGAGTTATGTGCCAAGAAGAATAGGAAATCTGAATGCTTCAATGGGTGCTATTTGAAGACTTGTGATAAATTTAAAATAGTAGAGGAAAACAAATATTGATGCCAATTTGAGGTGAAGAAACAGCTTTCAGTGATGACAAGAAATAGCAACAAACCTCTTACCTGAAAGAAGATAAAACTTACTGGTAAGATCTCCCTGGACACAAAGGGTTGGCTGCCATACGTTCTCTTCTGATACCTCTCTGAGAATTCTGTTTATGGCCAAATAATTTAATCTGGCGGAAACAGATTTATAGATGTGTTCTTTTTACTCTTTTCATACGACAGATTCTTGATTTAATCAGATTCGCCCTGCATCTTCAAATGCTTGTTCTACTAATGCATTATCTTCTCTCTCTCCAACTCAAGAGATCTGGTGAATATTAATGATCATCTTTCCATTTGTCTAAGATATGACCCGAAGTGTTCTGGGGTTCAACTGGCATCTCAATGGAGAAAGACCATTTCTCTGACCTTAGTCAGACAAGAAGTAAGAAATGAAAACTGGTCCCCTATCCGTACACTATGGATTCTCATGATAGAGCAATGGTATTCCACTTTAGGGACAAACTCAGAAAGGTTATTTAACTTATTCCAGGTCACACAGTTGTTACTATGTCACAATCAAATTCTATTTTAATAGATTGAATAGGCATAATACTTGCTCTATTTCTAGAAGGTATCATCACACATCTTTCCTCCTTTTTTTTCTACCAAAGAAGATTTCATACCTATATATAAATTCACAGCACAAAATGATGGAGCAAACCGTTTGTAGTGTTTGTTCATTATAGTCAACATTTAGAGTGTTAGACCAAACAGAAGTGATAAGCTGTTCACTTCCCGCAACAGTAACAGGAGAGAGTAAAACAAATTTACAGTCAGCACCAAAGGTGTAAGCATTGGGCAATCACAAGTATTTGCATGTATACCTCAGAACAGCTGCAGGTAAATGATTTGACAAGGTCAAATTCAACTGAACAACAAAACCACCAATGGGGCTGGAGTTTAAGTTGCTAGACCAGTTAGAAAAAAAATATGGGAAGACAACCAGGTAGACTGAAGAAGCCCTGGTTTTCAGAACTCTTTAACTTTAGTAAAGATTTTTTCTAGGATAACACAAATAGTGCAAAATGAAAAGCATTTTAAAAGGGAGAAGCCAATGCCTCATGAACAAAGCAGACAAAATTTTAGAAGTTTAACTGAGTCACAGAAGGTAAGATCTGCCAACTCACCACACAAAGTGGTGACTCAAAGACAAGTCTAAATCTATTATCATTTCAGTATATTCATAGTTCTTCGTTTAAAAAAATTTATATAAGAAGTTTAACTTTTAAATTTTACTTTAAAAAAGCCTGGGAAACCAATAAATTATATAACCAATTGTATAATAAATTATATAGTTATATAATATTCATTATATACAAATTATAGATTAAATTTAAATATAATTTTAAAAATAAATTATAATTTATATGTAATCATACATAATATAAATTTGTTTATTATATTATATATAAGAAGTCATATACAAAATATAGAAATATAAAATATATATATACAACATTTCACTTAAAAGAATTTCAGTTTCTTCAATCTTCAACATTACTCTGAGGCTACTCATGCTTTTTGTAGGAAAATATTAAATTTACTCTCCTTTGACATTTATATTATTACCCAAGCAATATCAGTGTTCATATAAATTGTTAATATAATCTTAACCCAAATTTTCCACACTTTATAAACAGACATGGTTGTGTTTACATGCACTGTTTTAAAGCTGTGATTTACTTAGATATTTCTACAAGTAAACCATGCAGCTACATTTAAAAACTAAAACATGACTTACTATAGTACCTTTATTCTAACATATCAAAATTTTAAGACATACCACCAATTTAATAATAGGTTTACAGGGGGGAAAAGTATCCCACTAAATGTTCACATGAATTTTAATACACATCCCTATTTCAAAAGCATTAAAATAAAAAAAAAGAGAGACTGTAATTAAAGAAATACATTAATTATTTTATTTAGAGAGAGGCTACAGCAGAACAGATAGACCTCATAATATGGAGCCTATTTTCCTGGGTTCGATTCTTGGCTCCTCCACTTACTGGGTGACCTCAGGCATCTTCCTAAGCCTCTCTGTACCTCATTTTGGGAGATACCAAAATCTGTACTTCTGTACCTCTCTGTTCCCCTCTTTGGGGAAAAAGAAGACAATGAGGGTAACTGCCACACGAGGTTGTTTACTAGTACTCCAAAGAACCTCAACACCACAAGTGTGATACAAGGATTTGTTAAACAATAACAATTATCACCACCACCACCAGGGTCCATGGAAACATTTGCTACATTCAGAGGCAAATAATTTCTAATTCAACACACTGATAAAATATGTTAATTCAAGAAAATATTTACTGACAACTGAATGAGTGCTTAATACTATGCTAAATGTTTAGAAGTAAGGTTACAAAGTAAAATAATTACAGAACCATGGTGGTACTTTCTGGAAGACAGAGTAGGGAAAGGCTTTTAAATTAGAGGGCAACCAGGCTTCAGGATATTCACAGCCCTCTGAAATGAGATGCAGAAAGTATATCTACACGTGCATTTTTCTGGGGTGCTAGCTTTTGATTCTTAAAAAGGCCGGAGATAAAAAACAAATAAGAGCCATTTGCCTCAGGTAGTAATACCACCTTAAAAGGTAACCATACCAAAGTTTAATTTTATTAATATATTTGTATATTCTTGATGCTTTTATTCAATTGTAAATGGATTCAGTTACTTTGACAGGTACACATACTTCTTAATTCTTGAAGTTTCTTAAACAGCAAACAAGTTGCCATTGGGAACCCAAATCCTGGGGTATTTTGGGTTCTAAGAAACTCCTCCTTTTTTTCTTCATCTTCTAGACACGCCAGAAAAGGGGCCTGCTTGCTTTATAAATTTCCAAGCGCATTTGTACTGGGAAGCTAGTCAGCTTCCAAACCTCCTGGGAAAACAAGGGCCTCCAGGATGAGTCATGCCAAGCCTTCTTTCTTGTACAATGGCTGGTATTGCTGGAAGATGAGGGACAGCTGCTGCCCAAGCCATTGTCAAACCTGTGAGTAATTAAAGACTGATCCTAGAAGCCATTACTGAAGACACCAGGAAGAAAATGAGCTACGTTTTGCACTGACTTGAAATGTCTCGTGCATCTACTGTTTCAATATACCACTGGCTATAATTATGTCAAAGTCTTAGACAACATGGTGTTGAGGAAAAGCCATAGATTTTGGAATCAGACAGTCCTGGGCTCCATTCTGCCTCTACAACTTTCTAGCTGGGTGACCAGGGGAAAGTTACTTAACCTCTCTAGACTGTAGTTTCCTCATAGGTGAACATACGTCGTGTCTTTAGGAGGCTAAATCTGACAAAGATGTGCCAGTATCCACAGTGGTGTCTGCCGACCATGCCTTTTCCACATCCATTTATGAATTATTTATCACAATTGACCACAAAAAATTAAGTCACTGATTTTAACTATTTTGCCTTCACATGAAATTCTCTAAATTCTCACGAACTACTTCTAGATCCCACAGCATTACTGGGATTATCAGTATTCCTAACAAAGGTTGTTATGCAACACTGAGGGGAAAAAAAAAATCACAAGTACTCAAAGTCATCACCAGTGACTTATCTCCCACCTTTCCATCTATTTTCAGCTACACAAGTTACCAATTACTGCCAAGTCAATTTAAGAAACAGTGCAAATGTGAAACAGAATATTTTGTTATGGTACCAGTATTTAGATAACACCTAAGATAGTCACTATATGTTAGGATATTCTGTTTTTTAAAAACACGTTATCTGACATTGCATATGAAAGCAAAATTTTTTTGTTACTAGATTCCTATAAGTATGTCTATAAATTTCAATTTGTGCAGAATAAGCATCCAGCTGGGGAAGGAAAAATACAAACTCCAATGTACCCCAACCTTTCCATATATTGTCTCTCTTCTCGGAAAAACTTGACCCATGATATATGTCATTCTAGAGGAAGAACGGAGACTCGGAGAACTCCAAGAAAAACTCACGCAAGGATACAGAATCACAGTACTGCAATCAAAACCCAGTTTCTGAAGCCATAGCGCATGCTCTTTTCCTTGGATCTAATTAGGCAAACAAAGCCTACGCCAGGGGTCAGAGGAGGGACAGAGAAAGTAAATACGCCATTAACTTGTCATTGAGGTCCTTTACCAGAATTCACATGAAATTAAAGTAGAATAAATGAATCTATAATTTCTTTTCTTTCTTGTCAAATAAATATTTTTAGAGGTAGCATTCATGGAGTTTCACTTTGTAGCCATGGTCAACACAGGTTCATAATATCAAGGTTTGAGCTGGTGCAAAGTCAGGGTTTCTCAAAGAAGATCATCACGTGTCCCTCATACCTGATCTGACTCACCTTCCCTGGAAGATGCCTGCCTCCCTTAATGGCCCTGATCTCTGACAGGCTACCATAAGCAGATAAGAAAAAAGTAAGCGGGTGAATTCACAACCTTTTTGTATTGGCCTTGATCGAGGTGGACCTGGGTGATTTTCGCTTATGACACACTGAATGCTGTTTTTAATTTCAGTCAATATTAGTTACCATTCGCCTGTAACCACAATATTTCCCCCTTCTCCCTGCCCCACACCCAGTAGGTCTATCACAAGCCTCAGAGTGCTCAAATGAAAGAAAGATTAGCATCTGGCATTATCGACCACTTACTCTCAGAGTGGTAAGGTAATATAGTACTCTCGGGTACTAGAAGGCTAATTAGTTTAGACTAAAATAGACCCTTTGTCCTCAGTGCATTTGAGGACAACCAGAAAGTCAGTTCAGAGCAGGGACTATAGAACCAGACTGGCTAGATTCAAACCTCCCTCTGCCTCTGTGATCTTGGGCGAGTTCCACCTCTGTTCCAGTCTCCTCATCTGTAGAATGCAGATAATAGCATCAGACTCACGGGCTTGTTGTGAGGGCTAAATGAAGACTGGATCAGAACACACATGGTACATAATTAAGTGCCATGAGGTGTTAGCCATTGGTTTGAATTTACATACAAAGAATGAATTAAAATTACATGCTTTGCCTGTAAGATATGTTTACGAAGTGACTATAAATCAGGCACACTGGTACAACTTGAAGCAGTATGTGTTTCTCAATCAATAAGGTCTTATTTCCAGCAGAGGAGGGTGTTAAGTCACACCTAAAACACTCTAGCTTGGACAAAGGAAATGGGCTACCTTGTTCTTTTTTGAGAAGGAATCATCTGGGTAGAGACTATAAATGAAAAAGAGAGAACCTCATGCAGAGAGCCACTAGCTGTTCTTCCAATTGCTCAAGTTTGAAGAGCACCTGCCATGCCTCGGGGACCCTGCCTGAGCGAGAAGAAATCAGGGGAGAGAACACTAATCCAAAAGCGGACTCTCACTGTTTGGTGAACAGTCAATTTGGCACAATTGGTGAATCATTCTGTCTGCTGTAAATGAAACAGACTTTGAAGAGATGAAGTGGTAGAACACTGCAGAAAAGATCACAGCCGCCAAAGCCCAAAATAAGTCAGCCCCAGCAATTTGACAGTATATATAGAAAGAGGGAATGGTAGTTACCAGCTATTTTATTAGAGGGAGAAAATGACAGTCTTAGAAGCAGCCTGATGAGAAGAATTTAAGAAGAAACAAAAAACTTAAGATGGAAGGCATAAGACCAGGGTAAAAAATAACACAACCGGGGCGCCTGGGTGGCATGGCGGTTAAACGTCTGCCTTCGGCTCAGGGCGTGATCCCGGTGTTATAGGATTGAGCCCCACATCAGGCTCTTCCGCTATGAGCCTGCTTCTTCCTCTCCCACTCCCCCTGCTTGTGTTCCCTCTCTCGCTGGCTGTCTCTATCTCTGTCGAATAAATAAATAAAATCTTAAAAAAAAAATAACACAACCACTAAGAGAGGCAAAGGCTGGGGGGAAATGAACAGTTTCAGTAAAAAGAATTAGTGCTCTTTGGGGAAATGGCTGATTTCATGTCTGGAGCAGGAAATGGACAAGATAAGCTGAGTATCTTGTGCCAGAAAGAAAGAAAGGTATCAGAGACTACTAGGGCCTTCTAAAAGGTATACAGCAGATAAGGACAACTTGTGGGTCAAAAAGAATATTGACTGCAATGGACTGAAACAAATAAATGGAGATCCACAAGTTCTTATAATACTTCAAGATTATCATGGGAGACTGTTAGGGGTACCAAATCATCACTCAGAAAACTGATAAAAGAAAAAAAATTAAGCCTTTTCCCGTCTTTCCTATACCGTATGAATTTCAGGAGATCCCAACAGCTCAGGAGAGTAACTTCTTTATAGTCAGAATACCAAACAATAAATGCAAGAGAAATGATAGATTTCGATAATCACCATTTTGCAATCCCTAACACAATGGATCTAGGCTACAAACATCTATGGATGTTACAATCATTAGGTGAGAGGTAGAAAGGTAAGAACCCACTAATCAATTTTAACATCTCAAAAAGAGACACATGCAGACATCATGTGTCTTGTGGTTGTGATACAACAGATTTGAACAGCACCACCTACAAAGGATGTTTGCCTTTGAACCTAAATCTAATCAGGCCTCCACATCTAATTGCCATATTCTAGGAGACATGGGGAATAGAGAAACAAGTTAAATGACACAAGTGAGAAACTGACCCAGCAAATGGATCATTCTACCAGACAAATGACCTGTACCCACTTTCTCTATCAAATCAATGGCATGAAAAAAGAAGGGAAGGGGGACTATAACAAAATAAAATAGATTTAAAAACCTAACAACTGAATAAAATGTGTGGACCTTATTTAGTTCCTGATTCCAACAAATCATAAGTAAAAAGAGATCTCTGAGAATACGGGAATCATATTAAGAAATCGTTGTTAAGGGGCACCTGGGTGGCTCAGTCAATTAAGCATCTGCCTTTGGCTCGGGTCATGATCCAGGAGTCCTGAGATTGAGCCCCATGTCTGGGACTCCCTGCTCAGTGCGGAGTCTGTTTCTCCCTCTCCCTCTGCCCCTCCCCCTGCTCGTTTTCTCTCCCTCTCTCAAATAAATAAAATCTTCTAAAAAATCATTGTTAGTATTTTTAGGCATGAAAAACACATAGAAGTCTTTGGGTTTGTTTTTTGTTTTTGTTTTTAAAGAAAAAAACTCCTTACCAGAGATGTAAACTGATGCATTTATGAGTAAGATGATAGGAAGTTTAGGATTTTGCTTTAAAATACACCAGCCCTCACAAAAAAAGTGGGGAAGAGAAATAAATGAAAAAAGACTGGCAAAATGTTAGTAAGTGTTGAAGGCTGGGTGTTTATCGTACTACTTCTCATAATTTATAATCTCCATAACACAGTTTTTAAAAAATGACTGAAGGGTTTTGGTGGGAATTCAAGCTGTGCCTTATCTTGCCACTATTTTAGGAGATAGCTAGGGTCCTCCCACAAAGCGAAATGTAGTTATTCCGCACTTAGCCCAAAGAGTGCAAAGTCTTAATAGTTTGCATTTTGAATTCCATATGATTAGAAGTGACTACACCAAGGCACGCAGGAATTCTGCAGTATTAACCAAATGTCAGCTTAATTTTTCCCAGTAAGAGACAGCCTACAAGGCACCTGGGTTGGGCAACACAACCTACAAAGCGCTTACTTGATGACAGTTGATGTCAGATTGTCCAGATTTGTGAGAGCCCAAGGCAGCATGGACAAGTGCCACAAGTATTCCTAAACCAAATCTTGGTCAATACAGAAATTGCAAACCTTCTTACCAACTTGTGTAATACGTAGAGCTGCCTTTTTTTTTTTTTTTCATAACCAGTGGTAATAAATTTGTGTTTATTTGTCCCTACAATCACTCAGCTATAATCTGGAGGTGCAGCCCATAAAATATAAAACTGAAGTCGCCAGAAGGATCTAAGCCATGATTTGTTTGCCTGAGCATCACTGATCTAATTAAAGGGCTAACCAGGTGACCCCAGATGCTCACAAGTCACCCGCTGGTTTGGTACACATTTCGCCTGTTTCTCTCTTTCCTACATAACCCTTCTGGACTGAATGTCTGTTGCAGCCCTACCCCCTACTGTGGCGGTATTAGGAGATGGAGCCTTTGGGAGGTATTCAGAGGTAGACTCAGTCATGAGGGTGGAGCTTCCATGATGGAATTAGGGGACTTCCAGGAAGAGAGGGAGATCTCTCTTTGCATCCATGTGCACCGAGGAATGGCCCCGTCTGCTGGCACCTTGATCTTGGACTGTCAAGCCTCCAGGAACTGTGAGAAAATCAACTTCTAGTGTTTAAGCCACCCAGTCTATGGTATGTTGTTACAGCAGCCTGAACAGACTAATACAGGTACATATTTCACCTGTTTTTTTTTTCTTTCTTTCTTTCAAACTCCTTCCTATATGTGTTAGGGAAGTTTCCAAAATCACAAAGGTGGTTCCAAGGCCAAAGGAAGGGGAAATAGTTGAAAAAGCATGGGTTTCCAACATTGGAAAACTTGACAATCTTTCCCCAATAAAAAACTGGCCATGCATATATGAAATGTGTTTGGAATGTCCCAAAGTATTACAGTATTAGGATCAAAGAAGGGTTAACGAAGTACATATTATTTGAAGTAACCACATTCAGAATAATTAAGAAGAGCAAATATGTATATTGGCAAGGCACACAACATCATCCCAGGCAGCAAGAAACACAAGCCTTTATGCAGATGAACACACAGATCTATTTATACAGAAACCTTCAGCAATTCCCCTCACAGATTGCCTGGCTGCCCTCATGGCTTCAGTATTCTGTGCCATGAAAAAGTAACTGTCAAGGATAATAGGAACACGATTTGACCTACTTTTCCCTAGATTCTCGCAAAGTCTATAACTCTGGTTCTTGTGTTTATCTAGCTATCACATCTTTGGGACACATTGCCTCGCTTTCTTTGCAGCCAATCTGGCATGCCCCACGTTAAGGTCACTTGTGGGCAATTCCTAAACTCCACTGGTCGTGGACTTTAAGCCGTCCTACACCCAGCTAATCCTCAGAACATCCTTCTGAGGTAGATCATCTACGGGCATCCCTACACTGGAAGGAAAGTAGGTAAGAAAGGAGAAACACAACCTGGAGAGGCTGAAGACCTACACCAATTCCTACCCATCTTGCCCAAAGAAGCCACACCAAAACAAATGTTCCTCCCCAGTTCTCACGTTTCCACAAACCTATCTTTTTAAGAGCTACAGGTCCTCCAGTAAGGTCTTCTTTTAAAGCAGGCAACCAAGACTTCAATTTCTTACACCCCCCCCCAAATCTACATTGTTGCAGCTTCTCAGTAAAGCCTGTTTAATGGTGACAAATTCTAAAGAACTAAGTAGAACCCACCAAAGTTGCCCCAAAGCCCTGGTGGGCAGGGAAACCCGAGTAAGTCAGCCCCTTGGCCTGAGACCCCTCCTAAGAGGCTTGTGAAAGGTCCCAAGAGAAAATCAGCAGGCCATCCCCCTTTTCTTAACAAACAAAACATGTCCGACCTGCTCGGGCCATTAAATGCACTTAGATGCACAAGCAAGGACACTCCCTCACCAGGAAATCGTATCTGAACACACCATCAGGAAGTCAGTATTTAAGATTTGGCGGGGTGGGGGCGTGCACCCTCCCGCTCAAGGGGGCGTCACCAAGTACTAAGCGCTGGAGACTCCAGAACCCAGGAGCTACAAGCTCGCCCGGGAACTTCCAACTCCCTTGTCTCCACCTCGGCAGTGGCGGTGGTGGCAGCGGCGGCCAGAACCATAGCCGATGCCCAAAGCTTGCCACGGGGCGTCCCAAACAAGCTCACGTCTCACGCCTCCTGCAGCCTGGGCTCCCATTTCTGGGGCCTGAGGCTTGCTGTCGGAACAGGGCTGGCCGACTGTTAGGGACGGGACACCTGCAGCTCCCCCTCTGGGGAGAGGCAACGGCCCTTCTTCCGGCGATGCCCATGGTCCGCCTCTCCAAATCCAGACGCCCCTGGGTTAAGTCAGGTGCATCTGGGGGAAGGGGAAGCCGTCGCTCACTGGAGGGGGGGTACCCCACGACCTCGCCGTCCCGGGACCCCGCACGAGGGCACCCCTTCCGCTACCTCCCCAACTTCCAGACGCCCCCTCTGCGGCCCGGGAGGGTGGGCGCGGGCTCCACGTGCGCGCCGCCCGTGCCCACTCGGGCCGGGCCGGTCGGGGCCACTCACCCGGGCCCCGGCGGCGCTCCGCTTCCTCCGCAGCGTAAGCCCGCTCCGCAGCAACGCCGGCAGGTCCCTCAGCCGCGGCCGCGGCGGCGCCGGCGGCTGTTCGCGCTCCTGCTCGCGGGCGCTGGGGCTGCGGCGCAGGGCGCCGTCCGCCGCCGCCACCGCCGCCGCCGCGGCCAGGGCCGGGCTCTCGCACGGCGGCTGCATCTTGACGGAGCCCACGGCCATCCTCATGCCCTGACGGCGGCTGCGGCGCCGGCAGCTCTTCTCCCCCGCGCTCGCCTCCGCGCGCAGTCCGCGCCTTCGCCAGGCAGCGAGAGGGCGCGACTGCGGCTCGGGCGCGGGGCGCGCTGCCAGCAGCTGCCCATTGGCGCGCGCCGCGGCCCCCGGCAGGCTCGGCCCCGCGCACCTCCCCCTCCCCGCCCAGGTGCGCCGGGCCCCGCCCCGCCTCGCCCCGCCCCTCCGGCGGCTCACCTCCGCCCGCGGCCGGGCCCCCCTCAGCCACTCCCGGAACCCAAGAGGAAGAGGGTGGAACACCTTGGGCACCGGCTCATCCACAGGTGCGGGATTCCCAGAATCCTCCACCAAAGCCACTCTACTGCCCATCCCACCCCACCCCACCCCCAAATTCCCTTGAGGCTGAAAAGTCTCCCTTCACTTCCCTTTACCTAACAGCCTGGGTTGAGTTGGACTTCGACCGTGTGAACTGGGAAGTCTGGGGCACTCCTCCCTCTTCCAGCCCCTCCTTGCTTTTGCCACAATCCAGACCCAAACCGTAATCGCTATTCCTCAAAACGGTTTTTGCCAAAGAACTTCAAAATCGGCTCCATATTCTGGTACAAGTCAAACAGCACTGAGACAGAACTGCCCCCACACTGTCCCCTCTTTGGCACATCCATCGCTCAAGAATAAGGGGAGAAAACTTTCCTTGGCTATGATAGGTGTTTAGCAAAACAGATGTAAGTCTGCTGACCTGAAGGTGAATCTCGGCTACGTGTTGGAACCTGACCTTCCCTGAAAGCCTGATGCATGTGATGAATGTGCTTGGTAAACTGCGCAGGCCGACCATGGTGTGAATCATTGTTTACACCCTTCCAGGAGCTAGTGGAGCATCTGGAGTGAACCTGTTGCGGCAGGGCCTTACAATCCCGATAGCCGCATATCTTCACATCCCCACGCAGTCTGTCTTCAACAAGGGCCAGCTAGGCCTTTTAGTCTTCACTGGTAGGACGCTGGGGTTCCATCTTTGCCCAAGACTTGTTAAAATTGGGTAAGTTTATTCATGTTAAAAAAAAAAAAAAAGAATGGACAAGTAAGGATTACAGGTCAGAGCTCTCAGTTGGTTTAACTATTGTACCCTCAGCCGCTCACGTTATAGATGCTTGGCCACCATATGGGGAAATATGGCCACAGTCAGAAAAAAGAACGACCTGTGATCTCTGCCCTTGAGGAACTTAAGATTTTCGCCCAGTAGAAAAACACATAGAAAAACAAAGATATTGCCTTGTACTCTTAGTAATTGCCAAGTGAGTATGGATAATGAGCATTCCAGGCCACAAAAGTGAGAAATGTTTCTGCCCTGGGATGGGGGGAAAAAATCAATGAAGGGAGTTTGAGCCAGACCGTAAGGTTGAGAGTAAAAGATTCAATCATGCAGAAAGGAAGGTGAGGATCCTTCAGGTAAGGAGGAAAAACATGAGAAAAACACCAAGGTGGTATGACACCAAACTTATTGGACACTGAATATGTCATACTGCTGAGAGAGAGGGATAGCATAATGGAGAAGCAGGAAAAAATATCAGAATGGATGCTGGTCAGACACTGGAGAAGGCCTTAAATCCTGTCACCTTCAGTCATGTGTGTTTACTGGAAAGAGCTCTGCAGTGAACTCTATCATCCATTCCAGTTTCCAAATACCTATCACAATTATTCCAGGCTGAAATTCCCCTTGTGTTATCATCTAAGACTATACCAGTTTACATAATGCTTAAGTACTTCCACTCCAGTTGGTAATCAGCCATCATCTTGAGCCCTAGAATGCCACCCCATACTCCAGACTTCTTCCTGAAACATCAACTAGAGGTCCACTAGACGTTTAGTTTAGTCCTGGTCCAGTAGAGGTCCTCCAGGACACTTTGGGTCAACATAACTCTGTTATGGCTTGTGCCAGATCACACCTGGTAATACCTTTCGAATCACACCATGAACCTACTCTGCTCCAAAATAGAACACGGGTGTTCTGAATCCCAGTTTCTTGGTCTTCATATTCTTTCACATAGCTTCTCAATGTAAGACCAAGGAGCTGAGACTTTATCCCATGGATTCTATGGCACTGATCAAGAGTCTAAAACACAATACCTGTAAGGGCCTTTGGAAAGTTGGCTTGGGTTAAGGTGATAAAGGTCAATTGCCACACAGCCATAGTGTAAAGCAAACAATAGGGAATGTAGAAATGTGTAAACAGAAGAGCTATGTCACTGTATAGCTCAAATCAAGCCATGTCCCAACGTGGGACCTTTGCAGTTGCTATACCCTCTGTCTGGAATACTCTTCCTCTGCAATGCTAACCAACAGAACTCCTACAATGGTGGTAATGTTCTCTGTTTTGTAGCCAGTAGCCACATGTGGCTTTTCAGCACTTGAAATGTGGCTAGTGTGCTTAAAAAACTGAATTTTTAATTTTAATTTAAGTATTATAAATTTAGTTAGCCACAGATGGCTCTGGGCTACCCTACTGGAAAGCAAGGTTCTAAATCCATGTTTCCCTTCCTGTATTCCTTAATTTTTTTTTAACTAAAATGTCTCCATTTCAGTGAGGGCTTCCATGACCATGTGATTTAAAATTGTAGCCCTTCCCATCTGCTCCTTTTTCTATCTCCTTCTGACCTTCCACAGAGCTTACTGCCATCCAGGATTCCATATATTTTACTTATTCATTTCATCTATTATCTGCTTTTCCATAAGAATGTAAATGTTCCAAGGACCTGATTTTTGTTCCTTTTGTTCAGTATCAAGAACATATTAGTTGAAGAATTTTTCCACATGAGGACTCAGTTTTTCAAAAGGAGCTTAATCTGGATTTTTACAGGAAATCTCCCAATTTTGCAATTTTGGAAGTTCTTAAAAAAACATGCAAATCCTATACGTGCCAACATCACCCAAGTCAAACAGAGCCACTTGGGTACCAGGGCCTATTTTTACTTAGGAGAATGACAATAGTCAAGGCTAAAGTTTATGGAAATACTTATGGTAAGAAAACGCAAGTTTTATTGGCTATTTGCAGTGAGGGGAAATTGGAGACTGGGAAGATACTGCTGACATTTAACTAGCTACAAAGAGATGAGGGTCAGAATTAGTGGGGTCAGTGGAAACTGGGGGAGGTGAGATGTCAGACATTGCAAAGAAAGATCCTCAGGCCTAACATGTGTTAGGAGGAGAAGAAAAGTACTTCAGGTGGTGTTACTCATTGTATCTTACAGAGATGACCAACTCGGGACCTTGTATCCCCCATAGTCCTCTTCTGCAATATGATCTTTCTACTCCCCCATGACAAGACAGGGTTTCTTCCTCCATTGCCTTTCCCCTGGGCCAGCCCTGGGACTACTGTGGCCAATGGAATACAGAAGTAACAGTGCCAGTCTGTAAGTAGCCCTTAATTGACCTGGAATGCTCACTCCAGGGATGCTCCCTCTCAGAGCCCAGCGTCCTTGCTGTGAGAAGCCAAGACACCTGGAGAGACCACGTGGAGGTGCTTTGGCAGCAGAGCTCTGATCCAACCATTTGCTGGCCATTTGTATGCCATTTTGGACACGCGGTCCAGCTGAGTCTTCACACCACCTTTGCACGAGCCAACAACTGACTACAGCCACATGGAGGTAAGAAACCAAAGCAAGAACTACCCAGCTGAGCCCAATCAACCCACCAAACTATGAGAAATAATAAATTGTTTAAAGCCACTAAGTTTAGAGGTATCTGTTATACAATAGGTGACCAGACACATAGTTCCGAAAAGTATGAAGAACATACTCCCCTGTGAGTAAAGAGGAAGGAAATTTATATTCATATTTGTATGCACGAAGAAACTTGAACTTTCTTGCAAGTGGTCAGAACTGGCTACATGGGGAAAGGAAAGAAGGAAGATTTTTCATGTGTAACTTTCTATGATCTTTGTTTTTTTAAAACATGTAACTGTATTACCTATTTAAAATAATTAAATTTTTAAAAAAGATTTTATTTATTTCTTTGTCAGAGAGAGAGAGCACAAGCAGCGGGGTGACAGGCAGAGGGAGAGGGAGAAGCAGGCTCTCCACTGAGCAGGGAGCCGAATGCAGGGCTTGATCCCAGGACGCTGGGATCATGATCTGAGCTGAAGACAGATGCTTAACCAACTGAGCCACCAAGGTGTCCCTAAACAATTACATTTAAAAAACGTCTCTGGATTTAGACCAGTCAGGAAGGTGGAAGAAGCTGGTTTGGAGGATTTCATTTTTCACAGAAGTTCAACTTGGCTAAACTAGAAGGCGCCCCAGGGAAAATGCAGCCAGCAGGCAGAGAGTGAGCTGGAGCTCGAGAGACAGACAGGACAAAAGCAATAGGTAGGCCAGTGTCAGTGCACTAACAAGTCTGACAGTAAAGAGCAGAACTAAACCAAGTTGCTCAGAGGACAGAGGAGGAGCAGAGACCGTCTTCCCCTTCCTAAGCTGGGCCCTCGGAGAACACACAGCGGATGACTTTCCATTTCCATTTGTATGAAATTTGGGATAAGGACTCTTGTGGCTTTTCCTCCTTTAATTCTTGTAGTCCCGTGTGATCACCAGGGTTACCGCAGTATCTACTGGCTGCGCTTTCCCTTGTGTTCTTCCACACCTCGTGCCCCCGCTTGTCTTCCGATAAATGTAAAAAGACAGGTCATGCTAATAAGTCTCCTAACACGCATTGCTATTAGAGGACTTTGATAAGTCTTCTTGGAATTCACCCCTTCCCAGCATCTCATTTTTAAATTTTTCCTCCACTTAAGATATTTTGCATTGCTTACCAGCTCTTAAAAAAACAAACAAACCTCAATACAATTGTGTCTCCCTATTAAAGCCTGCCAACACTTTAGTATGTAATGATCAAAATGGACTGAACCTGACCTTCCCAAAAGCCAGCATTGAGCAGTGGGAGCTCAGAAGGCAGACCTTGCGCAGGTAATCCGGTGCTGCCCATACTGCCTCTATGGAGAAGTCCAGATATAACTGTTGGTGTACTTGACATTAACGCTATTTTTATGTTTTCTTAGGGAATGAATATGCAATTGGGAGAACTGTAGCAAAATGATGAAACCTGTTTCAAAACTAAAAATATTAAGGCTTACTCATTTTATTTTAGTTTTCAAGAATCATAAATAGAACTATATGCTGTCAGACTGTTCATGACAAACCTTTGTGATGCCGTGCTATTATTTTTGTAATGCAGCACACACAAGTATTCCCCTTGTGGATGAGACATTTTCCTTACACTATTTGCATTGGTGACTCCAGCCAGAGACTGGCTGATAAAGATGGGTGCCATGGTAAGTTCTTCTTCTATTCATTACTCATAATCTTGAAACAAAATCTATTTACACTTTTCATATGTTATTTACTATTGTCATCGTGGAAATTTCTTTCTGTAAGTCAAGTGTACAAGATTACCAAGCCTCTGGGTATTTAGGACAGTTTGCAAAAAAAAAAAAGAAAAATTCTTCGGTTAAATGCTCAAGAAGACAGAGGAAGAGGGCAGTAAGAGAACTAACTTGACCAGCAGACAGCTAGAAAGTCAAGCCAACCTTGTCCCAGCATCCCTGCCTTGCTGATGCAAACCTACTCACCCTTACACAGACAAACAAAACCTCCTAGAAGCCTTTTCTGCTTTTCCCATCTGGAAAGAATTCTTCGTCAGGTAAATTTAAGGGTTTACCTACAACTATGAATCTACTTTTACTGCCTCCCTTATAACATTCTGTCTGAATATCTGTCGTATATTTGAATTAAATGTTTACGCAGAAGACCTTTGTGAAGGGGCACCTGGGTGGCTCAGATCGTTAAGTATCTACCTTCGGCTCAGGTCATGACTCCAGGGTCTCGGATAGAGCCTCGCATGGGGCTCCCTGCTCGGCGGGGAGCCTGCTTCTCCCTCTCCTTCTACTGCTCTGCTTGTGCTCTGTCAAATAAATAAATAAAATCTTAAAAAAAAAAAAAAAGGAAGACCTATGTGAAGTTAAAAGTCCTTGAGGGCAGAAATTATTCATCTTTGCATTCCCCTCTAGTGTCTATGGCCGTGCCTAGCACATAGTAGATGCTAAGTTAATGAATGCCAGATGGATGAATAAACAAAAATGAATAAACAAAATCATGATTAGCTAAATACCGCCATCATAAGTAGAAAAAAGCAAGACAGAGGTCTTAGCAGATGCAGAATCTCGGAGGTCGCAGGAAAATACATTATCCCAAGGGTGAGGGGAGGCTATAAATGGACTCCAGATGGTGGCGTGTTCAGATCAGCCGAGAAGGAAGATGATTTTAGCAGCAGTATGTGAAGTGCTTCAGAATAGGGAGATGCGGAAAGCTGGGCAGCCAGCAAAGCAGGTTACAGGATCCCAGGCATGAAGTATGAAAATGGTAATCCATAAACTTGGGCTGATGGAAATGTCTGTGTTTTCCTTATACCATTTGCACGGGTGTGTTCTGTGTACAAAGTGTCTGTGCTAATTAAATGAGCTGATGTTTGTAAAGTTGTTTGGATATTTTAAGGCACTACACAAAAAACACGACCTTTCTGTGGGGGTAGAAGGGGGGGCAGATGAAATGACGCCTTGGAGGAAGCAGAGCCTGGACTGGGATGACAGAAAGGAGCGGGAAAGGAAACGGTGTGGAAGATGAAGCTCAGCCACAAGACAAAGGCCGCTAAGAATATGTTGCTTCCTGTTTGTGAATAGTAAGCATTTGTAGCATTGATCCAAGCCAGCCACAGGACAGGCCATGAAAAATCTGCCTTAGAGGGTCTGGCAACATTGTATGAGCTCAAACAGACTTTTGAAGACCTTGGAGAGAAGATGTAGATGGGGCTAAAAACCAGGAAGAGCTAGGGCTTCCTGCAGGAGCAAGAAGGTCTCCGAAGTTCTTAAACCCAAAGAAGGTCCTTAGTTTGAAGATGATGACAGCACTCAAGGGGCAACAAGTTAGCTGTTTTCAAATATTTTGAATAGGTAGAAGAGGAATTGGATTCGTTCTACACATGGCTAAGACCAAACAAGGAAACCACAGAGGAAAAAAAAAAGTTTCTTCTCATAGTAAAGGCTTTTCTATCCATTTTAAGTCTTTTTGAACATGGTCCTTATCCTTGCAAAATGGGCAGGGGAGACTGGACTTCATGGGATTTCATGTGATCAGCCAGATGACTGGACTCAATCACCTGGAATGTTCCTTCCAACCCAAAGATTCAGTAATTTCACTGGCTGGTGCGCATACAGAAGCAATTATAGGGCAGAGGTTCTCGAAGTGTGGTCTGGAGACTTCTGGGAACCCTCAAGACACGTTCAGGGATTCCACCAGGCTGAACGTATTCTCTTAATAATTCTAAAACGTTATTTACCCTTCTTGTTGTTATTCTATCATGAGTGTACATTGGTATTTTCCAGAGCCTACAGACATGATGAGGCAACCGAGAGAATACAGGAGCAGATATGAGAATCTAGCTGCTTCTAGTAAGCCAGACATTAAAGAAATTCACAAAGATGTAAGCAACGCCACTCTTTTCACAAAATTCTGTTTGTTCTGGAAAACAGTTCTTTTTCATAAAACCTATCACTTATATTAATGTATAATCAGCTTATTATTAAATGAATTAATATTTTTAAAATTTTGCTGTTGTAAGTTTTAGTGTAGTAAGTATCTATAGATATAACCCATATAAACAAAAGCTCTTAGGGGGGTCCTCAATAATTTAAGAATATAATGCGATCCTAAGACCAAAAACCTTGAGGGCTGCTATTATGGAGCATGGTCAGAAGAGGATTTATCTTTAATATGAAGAAAGGAGGAAGATGCGAACAGGTTAGAAGGTTTTCTTCTTGGCCCACTTCCCAAGTACTAACACCACTTGAGCTAACACCACTTTTATCCTGACACAGAGCTAGTAATTTCCTCAAAGGTAGCTACTGTAGGGACACAGATGCTGAAATGAGAAGACCCATGCTATGGAACTGGATGGGCCTGAATTCAAACCTGGATTTTTCTATCTCCTAGTCATGTGGCCTTAAATTACTTGGCCTCTCTGAGTGTCTATGTTCTGTGCTGTGTAATACTTAAAAGTCCCAGGTTGTTGAGAAGATTAGACAAGACACATGTGCAGAATCTAACCCAATGCAATGCCCCTTAAACTGTAGCTCTCTGTGTGGCCAGAGCTGCCATTACTCAGTCCCCAGGGAACCCCAGGGAGACTGCATGACCTGATGAACAAACGAAGGTCTAGGTAGGATTTTCCCTAACTTTCCCCACATAGTTCCTGTCGAGGAAAACTCCACAGCTTGAAACAAGTCATTCCTGAAGCACCTTCTTCACTGCCAAACATCAGAATGTAACTTCCTCATCCTCTGAATACAGGGGTGGGATAGCAGAATAAGCACTGAACGTGGACTTAAAAAACCCAGGTCATGTTCCACATTGATTGATTGATGGATGGATGGATGGATGGATGGACTGACTGATTGGCTAGCTCTGTGAACTTAGGTAAGCACTTCACCTCTTTGAGCCTGTTTCCTCGCCTATAAAAAGGGATAATAAAACCAATTATAACGTATATAATTATAACAATCTGTGGGGTGGTTATAAAGGCTAAAGTAAACAATGCTTATGAAAACACCTCACAAATTGTAAAAATGTATTTGTTGTCATTAATAAATCCCATCTACTCTATGTTCAAAATATTGGTCTAGCCTAAAAAATTCCACAATGAATATTTAATCAAAATTATCTCCACACACATACATTTATTGGATGTTAACATGAAATTTGCACTAATTTTTACAAGCACACAAATGCTGTGAATGTGTTCTGGGCAATCCCCCAAATTCGTTTTTCTAGTCTAAAGCTTTATGTCAAACCCAGATAAAGAGAAACTCTAAGGCACATCAATCTTTATTTCTAAATAAACCTATTTAAAAGAGGTAATATTGATAAGAGCAGCAACAAAGAACTTTCTTAAAAAGTTAAAAATGTGGCACTCATCTGATTCTCTCCTTATGACCTGATCCTTTGGGAAGGAAAGGACAGCTCTGAGACACTGAAGAGGTGATAATTCGTAACTGCTATTAGCCGAGCTGCTGACTACATCTGAACAGGTGCTCTTTTATGTCTATTGATTTATAAGTAGGAAAAGCTGTTAGTCATAAAGTTTCTGTTTACTCCTGGTGAAATGTTAAAACCTGAGTTGTCAGGGCTGAGAGAACTGACTCCATTTTCCAGTCCAATCAAGACCAGCCAGTTTTGGTCACAGTCCACTGGGGTATCTGCATATTTGTTACTCTTGACTCCTCTTTAACTGTGCAGTTCCTAAGGACTGATGTCAGTCCTTGTGAATATCATGTAAATTTCCCATTCCTTATTGTCTTGTTCTCTGCACAGTGGGCATTACCTGGAACTGTAATTTTACAATTCCAGATTAAAACTGATAATGTTTCACTTTACAAATAGGTAGATTTGAAACATTCTCTTAGATACCATTCACAATGGTAACAACAAAATTTCATATTTACTTACAGGGGACAATCAAAGAATTGGTAAGCCTTCATGTTTGGAGAGTTTTCATAGTTTATCCCAGGCTATATGAACAAGGTGATTTTTAGGGGTGCCTGGGTGGCTCAGTTGGTTAAGCAGCTGCCTCTGGCTCAGGTCATGATCCCAGGGTCCTAGGATTGAGTCTTGCATGGGGCTCCCAGCTTCTCCCTCTCCCTCTCCCTCTGCCGCTCCCCCTGCTTGTTCTCTCTCTCTCTGTCAAATAAACAAATAAATAAAATATATTTTTTTTAAAAAGGTGATTTTTTAGATCTCTATTTATGATGTAGACATTAGAAGAGATGATGAAATGAAGTCAAGAGTCCATGAAATCATAGGAAAGATTTGGAAGCACTGGGTGTTCTATCTTAATAACTCACTTCTTCTCAGCTTTCCTTATAGTGTCTAATTCAGGAATCCTAGATGAGCACCACTGTAGTATGGGGGTCTCTGTGGCGAGGCTGGCTGGATTCAAATCCTCCCACTGCCTTTACCAGTCCCAAGAAGTTCCACAGGCCACATCTTTGGCCCTAGTTTTCCCTTTTGTAAAATGAAGATACTCATAGGACCTGCCTCATTAGATTTGTGTGGGGAAATAAGTGAGTTATTTTGTGTCAAGTACTTAGACTGGAGATGGGGCAGTCAGGAGGACAGATGTATTGGAGATTATCCGTATTATTCTTTTCCATCAGGGGTCCGTGGGCTTTACAACAGCTGGGAACCTCCTGAAATTACATGAAAAATGTCTGTGCACCTTTCTGATGAAGAGACAAAGGCTTCATCAGATTTTCCAAGAAGGTAATCTAATAACGGCATCTCTAAAACCTACAGCATTTGGACTGGGGTCTACCTTCTTAGACGTGAGTGTGTACAGACAGGCCAGAAACAAAGATAGATGTAAGCTGCCCGTATACACCAAGGCGTTAACTATGAATTCAACTACAATCAAAAGGAGTGCTCCTTCTCTTAGTGAACACCTAAGTAGTACAAATCGATGCTCCCCACCCCCACCCCCCCAAACATACAAACCTGAAAATGAACAAAGGTTAACACTCCATGCGGGCGTGTGTGACGTGGACCATTAGCTGCTGGCACAGAGATTTTTGGAGGGATTGGAGGCAGTTTGGGAAGGGGCAAAACAAATGGAAATCCATCACATCTGTTGATGCTAGAATCCTAAAAATACACTGAAGTGACAATCATCACAGGATCAGATATGAGAGGTAAATGTGAGAGGAGAAAATGCCAAGAGAAGGCATTTGCAGGAGGCAACTTTATTTTCTGTTCCGGTTTTGCATTTGTCTTGCTAAGGCAGCACAGATCCTCCATGAGAAGAAAAAGACAGATGGGATGACAGAATTTTGTGGCTGTGTTTTCTGGAGCATTTACTGGAGAATTTACGACTCCTCATAGTTACTGTTAGATATGTATTTAGAATAATTTTCTGCCATGACAACAGGTAATCCTCATAAAATTTCAATCTCCAACAAGAGGGCAGGGATGTTGCTTTCCTAGCTTTTCTGCCTTTCGGTTTGCATATTAATAACCTTGAAGAGCTACTCGGTATTCTAAATAATTGAAGCTGCCTTGCTTGAAATCTACTTTATTATTGTTGGTTTTAAAATGATGAATTCTTTCTTCTCTCTGGAAAATTTTGACAACTTCCTGGAAAGGGTCTTACTGCTTCAAGATCACATCTTTGGTTCATTTAGATATTTCTAGAAACAAAATAGAGATGATGCTGGTTTTGCCTTAAGAAATATATCAACACTTGAGGTATTTTCCACGTCCAGGAATCAGATCATCAATATTTATAAAATGCCAATCCTGTGCTCAGCACAATGCTAGCAACACATATCGCTGGTGGCATCCATTTCCTTAAAGAGCTCAGAAACTAACTGGGAAAGTTCAAACAATCCCATTTGAAAAAAGAGAAAATTACTCAATAGTCACCAAGCCTCACTGTGTTCTGCCTTAGAGATGGAAGGATGAATCAGAAAGGGTTCACGCCCTCTGGAGCAGGGGAATTCTTACTAGGAATTGTTTTGGGGGTAAGAGCTTATATGACTTCCAGAACTTCAAAGGAGGAGGACACAAATGAGAGTTGGCTTGGTGAAGACGTCACAGCTAAGGTACACTGTGAGGGAGAAGGATTTAGACGGATAAGTAATGAGAAGGAGTGAATGAGGGACATAGAAATGATAAGCGCTGCATGATGCACTGTGCCAGGGGCTGTCATTCAGGTCACAATCAATGTGAACAATGCCCTTGGGCATGAAAGTGTCCGACTTGTACAACCAGACCCATTGGCCCTGAAATGATCACGGCTTGTTCACGGTAAGTGGATAAAGCAAAGCATGTTGAGTAGTGAAACATGAGCGTATGCTGGGATGTGTGGGACGGGCTGAATTACGAAGGGTAGGGACTCAGGCAGAGGACACTGGATGATGCCTGGCAAGCCATAGGGAGCATGGCAGGTTTCTGAGTTGGGGAGGGATGTTCTAGAAGCATGTTTTGGGACAGTTAACCAAGAAACAGGAGGCAGAGTTGCCTGGAATATAGAGAATTAGGATCAGATAGGTCAGCTTAGAGGCGTCACAGGGACACTGGGTGAGACCAACAGTCTAGCAGGAAGGCAGAGGAAAGGAGTTGGACATATTGAAAGAAAACCGAACAAGACTGATGTGGGGGATGGGAGGTGAAAGCGAAGCTTCGGGCCAAGAGGACACCTGCTTTTGATGAGCTGCCAAATGCTGTTTTGGTGCCCAGTGTCCTTCTCTAGAATCAGATAATGTCAACTCTTCAATCTAATAAACTCACTTCCCATTACTAAAATAAAACAAGAAACAAAAACAAAATATTTTTATCTTCCAGGAAGTACATTCTGGGAAATGAAACAAGGGATTTTGCGCATCGTAGTTCATTGCTAACGCTGTTTGCATCAGGGCCAAGCTAATACCCCAACAGGTTGCTAGGAGAAATTATCTTACAGAACATGTTTAAACTAAAGACAGGATTAAGGCTCTCGTCATTTTACAGAATGACCTACTTCAAAGGAAGTCCATTTAAATGAAATGGGTGGATTTATACAAGTTAGTAGGTTTACCCAGAGCCTATTTGAAATCTTCTCTTTATTTAATACTTCCATCAACTCATAGGGGAGGCTTTTCTAGATAATTAGAAGGAAAATAATAGAGTACCCCACACTTTTATTATTTCCTTTTTACTGGTGGAGGAGCAGAAGGTGAATAAGTTGGCTGAGATGCGTGGAGTGAGTCAATCACAGCCCTTTAAACCGTGGTTCCGGCCTGCAGTCCTGTGCCAGAGACCACATAGCCCTGACGGCTGCCTCAGCACTGAGACGGTGAACCCTGAATGTTCTGATAAGTCCCTAAAGCCAGAAATGCTTCCTAGGATTTATGCACGAGTACAGAAAATGCACCAAAGATGCAACATAAAAACAGCTTCAGTGACGAAACATTTCCCAAAGTGGCAAAGACGAGTGATCTCACCGTGGAACACCTGAGAAGGTTAAGCGCATAATCGGGTAAGGCTTCGCAAAGGCACTCACAAGCAGCCTTACCTCAGAGCCATCCTTAGTCCAAAACGATGGGGTTTGGGTACAAACACTTTGCAGAAGGTTAAGGGAGCCCAGCATCCCACGCGTTACTTAACGTGCAGTTTTCTTAGGATTGTCCAGAGCAGTTGCTGCAAAGACCTGAGCCTCTGCAAGTACAAGAGAACAACCTTAGGGTTGGTGGTCCCTATTGGAAGCTGCACTGCCCACCCAGGGCAGCTTGTATTGTTCATAAGAAGTTTGCTTCTGTCATAGTCTCCAGGACTTCTGTTTAGAATCACCTCCCCCCCCCCCCCCCCCACCGCGGGCAAACCAAACTTCACAGCAGTCACTGCAGCCACCCAGAAGGAAATACGCAGCTCAGTTACAAGACAACCTATTAAAATCACACAACGCTAATGCAAATATACCTACCAAACACACAGATATGATGCAAGAGCACAAGCCAATAAAAGCCAATAAGCATTGAAAGGATTGGGCTTTGTGTTTATGGAAGAAAAAACGCAGAGTGGTTGATTTCAGGCAAAGGCATTTACACCAGGCAGGACTGCCGAGCTCCCCTTGCCGCAAGGAGAGGCTCTGAGACATCACCAGTGGTTGGGCTACTTACCCTGTAAAGAACCCAATGCAGTGTGTCAGCTCATTACATTAGAAACCACAGCAGCATCTTCGAATATGGACGTTTCATATGCACACACAGCTGGCCAGAAAGCAGGTTATCTTAGTTTTGGTTCCCCCAGAATCACACCCTGGAATAAGAATTCTAGGGCATGTAATTTACTTGGGAGATGCTTTCAAGTGAAGAATGAAGTAAAAGAATGGAGAACTTCAACAGGGAGAGGAAGGGAGTCAAGGAAAGGTACATTATTAAGAAAGATTAAGGGAGTTAATCCTACTGGAGAATCCGGGCAGCCAATGCAGTTACTGGACTTATTCCATTTAAGGGTGAGGGAGCTGGGGTATTTATACTCCAATTCCCATCAGTCACTGGGCATCAATTCTCTGGCACTTCTAGTCCCCTGAACACTGACAGAGCAGGTTTCAGGCACCAAAATAAATCCTCCACACACAGAGATGTGATGCAGGCATGTTAAAGTCTGGCTGGTGTGTGTTGCAGGGAGCAAGCCTGAGGGAACATAGGTAGGGGATGGATAGGATCTGCCACAGAGGTCTTGCTCAGAAAATCCCTCCGTATTAGGCCAGCAGACAGTTTTTAGGCAAACATGCTCTTCTTCCCAAAGTACACCCCCCCCCCGACACATATTTCAAGCAGATGCCCATTTCCTATATTCTGAAGTTGCATAGCTGGAAAGAGGCAAAGGTCCAAAGAAGGAAGCGTGTAATAGTTTGCTAAGGTTGTCATAACAAAGTGTCACAGACTGAGTGGCTAACACAACAGAAATTTATTTTCTCACAGACCTGGAGGCTAGAAGTCCAAGATCAAGGCGTCAGCTGGCTTGGCTCCTCCTGAGGCCTCTCTCCTTGGCTTGTAGATGGCCATTTTCTCCCTGTGTCTTCAGACGATCCTTTCCCTGTGTAAGTGCATCCCCGGTGTCCCTTTGCATGTCCAAATTTCCTCTTCTTACAGGCAGATTGGATCAGGGCCCACCCATGTGATCTCACTTAACCTTAATTATTTTTTCAAAGGCCCTATCTCCAGACACAATCACATTCTGAAGTCTTGGAGGCTAGGCTTGATGTCAGGAATTTTAGGGGGGAAAACTTCAGCCCGGAACAGAGAGTAACTGACACATTTTTCATTGAGATCTGTGTATATTTCTGTTAAGAAGGAAAACAGCATTAACTACGTTCAAGCAAACAATTACAGTTGACAGAAGTATATGTGGGACTCGAAGTTCTGTCTTAAGTTGGAAGAGACCTTTTACAAGTTCGTCTAGATCTCCACCCATGAGGTGTAGACCATTTGCAATGGTCCCCCTGATGTTTAATAAATCCTGGCTTTATTATATTAAATCCCACGAGCAATCTGTGAAACTTCGGAAAACAACGAGAACGGACCTCTATTGAGTGCCTCTTTGCAGCAGGGGCTCTGTTAAGCCATCTACACCTCTTTCTTGATTCCTGTGGGGGTAGGTAATGATTGCCATTTAGCAAATGAGAAAACAGGCTTAAGGAGGCAAACTCACTATATATTTTTTTTCTTTATTAAAGCAACAGAACCTACCTCCTAGCTAAGAATACAAAGACAAGCTTCACCTGCTGCAATTTTTATATTTACTTCAGTAAATATTTGAAAGGTAAACCTTTAATCACTGAGCTCAGGCCTGGCGGAAGGTGAGAAGGGGTGGGGGAATCAGTCAGCCTGTGTGCCAGCCCCAAGAGGACGAGCAACAGAAAGATGGGAGAAACGTTCTAGGTGAGAGAGAGCGAGCAGAGAGAGTGGGCACCCAGTGCAGTGCAGGGCACAGCCTCATGAGAGCTCAGGCCAAGAGGACACAGGAACGCCTAAGGGCACAGCTGAAACTGAGCCGAAGAAATTGCAGTACGGAGCCCTGAAATGGGCGGGCTCACCTACTCTTTCTCCATTCTTCTGCAGCAGGAGCTCAGAGAGTTGAGCAGAAAACTAGAGCCAGAATCCAGGTGCACGTCCACACAGAAGGTCAAGACTGGAGCACAAGCACGTTCACGTGACATTCTGTGTGGCGGGAGGCCTTGTGGCCGAGGGGGAGGATGGCAGCCCGCGACCTCAGCTTGAGCGGCAGGTGTCTGCTGCTGGCAGGCAGAGCACCTTTATAAAATTAAGGGCCAACTTTTTAAAAATGGGAGATTTCTATTGAACCCCAGCTTTTTGGCTGCTCTGGACAAATCAAAAGACCTGGGCACCCTGGCCTGCACACGTGCCCGAGAGCGGCCTCTCTTTCCCCAGCTTGCGCTCTCTCCCTCTGTCCGCAGCCCTGTCACTCCCTGTGGTTTTGCTCCGGCTGACCGCATTCCTCTCCGTTGCCTGCCTGCCAGGCCCCTGTAGCAGCTGCGGCCGCCACTTGGCTGAGTATCATGGTGATTCAGAGGACCAAGCAAGTCCACGGGATTCGTGTTTGAATCTTGGTGCTGCTGTTTTACGAGTGTGTGATCTGCGTCTCTATACATCAGCTTCTTCATCGGCTGCACTGCTGTAACAGCGTGCTCGAGTGGACAGCAACCACTTACTGTGCGTAGTGCGCTTAGCACAGCACCTGACCCTTAGAAAGCTCGAGATAGAGGTCAGCTCTTATTGCCACTGTGGTTGCAGGGTTTTGTCAGTGTGTAAGTTTGTCTTCAGATAACTACCTCCATAGAGTAAAACGCTAATGTCTGGGGCATACGTCGGATGATTATTTTTGCACTGTTCCAAAAGCAGTTCCCTCAGCCTGGCCATTTTTTGAACGGGTGTCATTGTTCAAAAAAGGCACCAGGAAAATAGTCTAGAAAAATGCTACATTTGCCAAAGGATCAGTGACATCTTTCTAGTAGATCAGGCACAAACATTTTTCTTTAAAAAAAGAAAAAAATCAATTGTGATTGTACTAAGGATTTATGCCATACCCATAGTCAACAAACAAAACTCTAAGAGATTAGGTTATAGACATCAAATGCCCCTTCATGATAACACTTTAGACAAGATTAAAGACAGGAAAAAGGTATAACACTTCTACAATTTACATACATGAATTATATATAAATTCATAATTATTCCTCAGCTAATAATAACCCGAGTTTACATTCCTTGAATAGACAGGGATTGATTGTGTGATAAGGGGAGGAGGGTGATAAGGTACAAGGTGCCAAATGAACCCACAAGGCATTTCCGGTTTGCACTGGATAAATCCTGCATGAGATGATGGAGACTGGTCTCCCCTGAGAAGTTGCATCACCGAAAAGCGGCCAGGCCCAGGAAGGTACTTCCTCTATTCCTTTCTCTACTGTGGTGTAGAGGCTGAAACAGGGGCCAGACTCCCTGATTTTAAACTCTACCCAAGAGCAAGTCACTTAATCAAACCTCAGTTTCCCGACTAAGAAACGTATTCAATTAATGTCTCTCACATGGGGCTGTTATGAGCATAAATATACACAAAGGATACAGGCATATGACATATGCAACCGCTCAATCATGTTAGCCAGTTATAAACTAAAGGTCTATCACCCCTTTAAACAAAATGTCCAGAGTGTTCATGTTCACCAGAAATGGAAGGCATTGTTTCTCTGTTGAGTTCACTGTCACCTTTGTGCCTAGAAAGGAGAAGACACACTAGTTTTTCCTCCTCCAGGGAAGTGCAGATTTGTGAAGGTGAAGAGGTTACATAGATTGTGGGTTTAGTGGGTCCAGATGCAGGAAAAACAGTAAAAAAAAAAAAAAAAAAAAAAAAAGGAATAGCAGAGTTGAAGCAATGGCCAACAATGGGTGATTTGGGCAGAGGGTGCCAGGAAGACAGGACGCTCAGTGACTGTGTTCGTTCTCCCTCTATCCCAGCACGACACTGGAAATGCAGAAATAGTTGTTCTTGGGCACCCAGGGCTCTGAGGGGGTGAGCGAAGATGAACATTTTTTGCCTCGTTTTGAATGATTGAGGTAAGACTTATTTATAGGGAAGTATGCGATGAGATGAGCGTTTCCACACTCATCCAACAGTACACTTTCCAATCAGCTGCGCTAACCGCGTGGAGGGCATTTTCCCAGGACTCAGAGAAAAATTAACATGATGTTTTGCCTTCACAAACAACTTCAATATTTCAATATTCTGGATTTATACCAGGCACGGGAATAACAGGCCCATGGAGACTTTGACTATTAATTCCCCCCTCCTAAGTCAGCTTGGAGAGCTCCCTCCCTGTCACAGGCAGGATGTACGGCCCTGGAGTGAAATCCTGACGGGCCCCCAGCAGACCAGCATTCTTAGCTGATGAAGCTCCTCACCTCTCTCCTGACCCATGGACTCTTGGGCAAATCTGCGGGTGAATTTTATGACTGACACTAATTTATACAGGCTTAAAGGGGGCCTTTGCTGCCTTCCAGCCTCTCCTTGGGAGAGTAAAGCATAGGAGCTGTAGCAAGAGAGTAAAGACTTGAGTAAAATGTAGGGGAGGGGCGCCTGGGGAAATCTAACTTGGAACAAATGGATTGTCGTGGTCAAGCGCACTGTCACCGGGCTGAATTAAGATGTCAGCGCATCGGTGTACGGGCTGTCCTTCCAGTGCCTGGGACACAGCTGGGGACACAGTCATGAAAGAGAACTTCAGATGCTTGCTGGACAAGACAGTGTAGGGGCCTCAGGAGACAATAATTGGCAGCTAGAAGCAAGTGGGCCAGGGTGGAGGTGAAGAGCAGGCCAGCCTGATTTTGTTTGCCTTTTCCTGAAATAGCACGGAAGATTATCGTGCCTGAATCAACAGTGCTTAATTGGCCTATTCATCTGGAAGTGATCATTTTGAGGGCTTTATAACTTGTGTCCTACGTTGCCTTAACATGAGACGCAGGCACGGGCTTCGCTATCGCCTAGCGTGCCTCTTGCCCAGCATGGGGGCTCATGGAGGGGGTAGCCCTAGGACTTAAGCCAGGATGTCTGAGAAAGGTGGAGGAAAGCCCTTTTTACAGTTCTACCGGGAGACATAGACCGTAAATTCATGCCACTTGCTGCAAACTCAAAGCTCTCGAGCATTTGCATTTGCTTATGAAACATGGTCTTGACTTGATCAAATGAAAAACGATGTGAACCGTGCCCAGGGGTTATTTATCCCAACAGCGAAGCTCAGAGAGGCTGAGATTCTATTATCATGGATGCCCCAGTAGACCTCAGGCTCTTCTTCTCTGAATTTAAATAAGCCTGGTGCCTTTGCATTTGTCCTCACAGGTCATATTTTCAAATGACAGAATTATCTTGGAGGCTCTACTCTGGGCCCTCTGTCAGAGGGGAGGTGATACCAAGTGAGGAGGTCCAGCTCCCTAAACCAAGGGTCAGCAAACCACAGCCCATGGACCACATCCAGCCCGCCTCTTTGTTTTTTAATCAGGTTTTACCAGAACTCAGCCGTGCTCATTCATTACGGATCATCTAGGGCTGTTTTCACACGACAACAAGGAAGTTGAGTACTTGCAGCAGAGACCGCGTGGCCTGCACAGCCTACAGGATTTTCCGTTCGGGTCTCTATAGAAGAAGTTTGCTGACTCCTGCCCTGCGGTATGGCCCCTTTTCCAGACCTCACTGGCATGCTTGGTATAGGGCAAGATGGAGGAGGAAGCATGACCTAAGGTCCCCTTCCCCCTCCCTGTGCCCGGAGACCTCCCTTTTCACATATCTCCTCATTCCTGCTACAGGAATCATGAGGTTTTTTCTTGTTATCTTTGACCCTCAGGTTTACAGAGGTCAATGAATTCTTTAGTCTATGGAACATCCTTGGTCTATGCCAGGTCCTTGCTTTTTTTCTTTTATTTCATTTAACCCCTTCCTCTTCAACCCCCCATTCTTTCTTCCCGAGGTATGTCACTCTGAAGTGTTTGATATGCGTGTACCCTTATAAAATGCGTAATGTCATTGTTTGCGTGTTTGTGTTTTTAATGCATGTGAATGATAGCATTCTGTAAATCTTGTTTCACTTCATTCTTTTTCACTGAAAACCATTTTCATTCAACACCATGTATTTAAGATTCATCTATGGCTCTTACATACATCTAGTAATGTTTCTAATTACGTCTCAAAGCTTTTGGGGGAAAAGGACAATAGGTTCTTTTCTCAAACGTAGGGAACCACGGTGTATGAGTTCTTCATAAAAGTTGAGACATAGTAGCTCCCCAGAGAAGATACAATTTTTACAAGAAGCTTGCCACACATACAACACAATAGGATTGGTATTAATCAGTAGGATCCCTGAATTCTTTAAAAACCTTGGTGTCAAATGTAGTTTTAAGGTAGTATTTCTGATAAGCATTCAGCATATTCTCTACTAATCACTCCCCCCCCCATATCCATATAAGCTAATTTATGGCCACTTATTTCCAAATATACATTGTCTGTATTGGGTTCTGAATGAAGGCAACCAAGGTTTGGGTTTTCTCAGAAGACAGAAATTCAGGTAGACCTATCCCTGAAGAGGCGAGAAAGAGCTAGAACATGTTAGTCCCCTGACAGCTGCTTGATCAGCTCCACTACACCCCAACTGTTAGAAAAACCTACCAGGACCTTAGTTCGTGCTTGCATTCCCCCATCATGTACTGTCAGGAGAGTATGTCTGGCTCACAAGCCTTCCCAACCCTCAGGCTCCCCAGCCTCCCAGCAGGTAGGGGATTGAGGAGCAGAGAATCTCTGCAATTTGCCAGGTAAATGCTATTCAATGTTTTCCATTAGACTCAAGGGAGGAGTATTCAACTTGAACCTATCATTATTCCCACAAAATATTGTAAATAGTTTCTTTGCCAAAGCTTTTAATCTCAGGTATCATGTGCATTCATACTTTTATGTTGCTTTTGACATTGTCAAAAAAAAAAAAAAGAACTATGTCTTTTGACATTTGATACTTTTCCAATTTGAGAGTAGGCAAGAAAAGGGAGACTAAAACTAGGAATTTGCATGTACATTTATAGTAATGTTTGAATTATAATGATGTTAATGTTATCAGGCTCCTAATAGAGTTCCAGAAAGCTTTTGTGGAATACCTAATGGACCATTCAAATTACTACTATTTGCCCACCTCCCAATTTTAGGACATCCCTACTTTGCATTTAGGGCAGTATCTTGAGAAGCAGCAATGGTGAATTAAAATAGGGACGGATCTACTGCAGGACGTGAAGAAGTGATCTGTTTCACTGGCCGAGAGAGGGGAGTCTCTATGGAGGATGGTGGCAAGGGATGCAGCACAAACACGACCATCTCCTAACTTGTCCCAATGGGGTCCTGACCACGCCAACGGCAATTCTGGTAATTAAAGAAGGGTTCTTGATTGACCATAACTCACTGCTTGTGTACCCAATCAATACCTCCTTCAACTCAATTTCCTAAACTTGTAAATGGAATGGAGGATCTGTAGCTCAGCTCATGGTTGATTTTTTTTTATCTGAACAATGTTCCCCCACTAAAAAGTGTACACACATGCGCACACACACACACCCACACACACACACACATCAGGCTTTTCAGAATAAAATAACTCAGGCCAAGTCTCTGCCTTTCTATTTCTTTATGGATCTGATTCTATCTATACACACCTCAGCATTGCAGATCGATAAATAATCTTTCCCAACTGCAATTAACAAAGGTCAAAAAAAACCTCTCTGAGGTTTAATCTGGGAAGAGCTCTACTTCTAGTTTATAGCCAAGGAGATTATACACATTAAACTGAAGTGCCCATCAGAATTAAAGGAAGAAATTCCATGAAAGGAAAAGTCTAGAATGCATCAATGAGGAAAATGTAAAAAATAAAATTATTTTAAAAGTATTTTTTAGGATAAATAGTTACAACAATGAAGATTTTCACACAGGAGATGACTATCTTATTAATCCTAACTAGGTATCTTTTTTCTTCTCCTTTTTAACCTTGAGATTGAAGAGGCTGGTTCAATCCCATGTAGCATCCAAGCACTTTTTAAACACTTCAGCAGTCAGTTATCAGTGCTTCTGCTCAGCTGTTTCTCTGCTAAGAAGGCTTCCTTTTTTCTGCCTCTATCCCCAACACAGCTTAAACTTCTGTGACAGTGCCTAACGATCTTCGTTCCACTATTTGTCATCTTCCCACCCACATTCAGAAGACACAAAATGTCAACTGTCACTTCTTTTGTTAAGAAAACCAAAAAAAAATTATAACTTCTCCTGTCATCTGGGCCTAATGAACAACAAATTTTTTAAAACGTAAATGATGGGCACAAGGGAAATACCAAGTAGCATTTATGAACAAACTACACATAGAATATGCTAAATTTTATAATTAAAAAATACACAGAACTATAATTATCTCAAAATAACAACTTTAAAGTCCTAACGTATGAGTCAGAACTTTCATGAAGTTAAAGATATGAATATATAAGCTCAACATTTTTCACATCTGCTTTTAAAAATGTATTTACTGAATTCATGATATCTATACATTAACAGGTTTTCTAAAGGAAATAATAAGCCACACTACTTCCCCATTATCTGACACTTTTAGATTTTGAGCTGCAAAGAGTCTCTAAAATTTTCAAGACTGTATTATATTCCATAAGATTGGGCTCGATTGGGAAGCCATATGAGAGAGAATAAAACATTTCTGTTTGTGCCCATTGACACTGCTCAGGATATAAGCCACTAGGCTGTCCTGTTGTCTTTCTTTATCCCTCCACATTCTGCCTTGTTTACACCCTGAGCCCTAGGTTTTCCTGTCATTATGGAACTCTGTGCAGAAAAATAAAATCTACGTCTGAAGTTCATGGTCAGAAGATGGTTAGGATAATGCTTGGAGTACGGTTTGGAGGAAAAGTTTCTTTAGCATTGACTGCTTCAAAGGAAATACTTTTTTTTTTTAAGATTTTTTTATTTTTATTTATTTGACAGAGATAGAGACAGCCAGCGAGAGAGAGAGAGAACACAAGCAGGGAGAGTGGGAGAGGAAGAAGCAGGCTCATAGCGGAGGAGCCTGATGTGGGGCTCGATCCCATAACGCCGGGATCACGCCCTGAGCCGAAGGCAGACACTTAACTGCTGTGCCACCCAGGCGCCCCTAAAGGAAATACGTCTTGACTCTGATTTAACCTTAACTCTTAAGGGGTATTAGCTGGTAACTTCTATCAGACTCCCAGCTGAGGTAGGGCCCAAATGGCAGGAGAATTCAGAACCCATATTGAATTGATAAGAATATTTCCTTTTGATGTTCCTTACTCAGATTATTTGACTGCAGATATGGTAATACAAAGGCTATGGTTAGAAACAAGCTCTACATCAGAATAATGTAATGGATTCTACTTTCTTTAGAAAGCAACATTTTAAATGCCATTAGTATCTGAAGAGTAAGTTACTTTCAAAGTTGCTAGAATGTAAGCTTCTGGAGGGCAGGGATTCTTATCTGTTTGGTCAGTAACCTGTCCTGAGAGATCAGAAGAGTTTGTGCACAATTTACGCTCAATAAATTTTTGTTGATTGAATGAAGTTAAAAGATAGAGCTCAGCTGGGTGTTTTAGGAGTCTATATTTCAAAAGGGGAGATAATGAAAGTTAGAATTGACTGTGCAAAGAGATGCCATTGGCTCCTTATAGATATTAATAGCGATGACAGGGTTTGACAGGGTTTACTTTCCAAAAGGGTTAGAGTTTCCTTTTAAGTGCAACTGACTCACAGAACTGTTGGCTGGCAAAGGAGAGATTATAGAAGCAAAAGCAGAAACATTTTAATCTGCATGTCTGAACTTCTCTAATTCTAAAATTCAATTAACCGCGGGCTTTTCCCAACTTGCAGAAAATAAAGTTAGTGAATAGTGCATGTCCAACTGTGAGTTTTTCTTCACAAACTTTTTCTTAAAAACTGTTCTTACCAACTACAAGTTGTGTATGTAAGATACTAGCATTCAGTGGCTTAGTTTTTTCCTTTGTGGTGCTTGGCTTAAGTCAGTATGCCACCTACATTCCACCACCTGAACGTATCTAAGGACCATTATAGAGCTACTTCTTCATTGTCATGACAATCAGCAGCCTAAAGATGAGGGTCCTGGCATATAGCCCCCTTTCAGCCACAAGTAAACTATGATCTTTGAAAAGTCAGGGTTTCTCCATATCTTCACTTTATCATTTGTAAAATGAGCTTAAACCCACCGACCACCAGAAGCCAGAAGACGGGGGGACTTTTGGTATAGTACAGATCAACCTCTATACTGAGATGCAGAGCCGGGTGGGGTAATGGGGAAACCACATGTGGAAAGGCAAATGGAAACGATCTACCATTCCAATATCTTAATAGCTACTTAAATCCAACACACTATCTAGGACAATGATGGGCTCATGGTAGATAATTAATGCTTACAAACTTGACATTTTTTTTTGCCTGGTACCTTAAAGCAGAAGTCAGGACGAAGCTTGTGAACCACCTATTTTACCTACAGCTTCCAACAGTTACTATGGACAACCAGTTATAGACACATTCCTGCCATGATAGACAATCCTTTTGCCTTTCCAACTATTGTAAGGACGTACCATCATCCTCCCCACCCCCACCATCGATGCACAGGGTCAATAAATGGGTAATTGTTGAAGCTGGATGGTGGGTGCATAGTCCCTCTGTTTTCATGTATATCTGAAATTTTCCCTAATAAAAAGTTTATAAAAATAAAATAAAGCCCCCCCACTGACCATGTGAAGGAAGGTACAACCCACGGCTTTATAAACCCATCTGTTTTTTTCATTGGGTAATGGATTTGGAATTTATGGGTTATATGTTATTGGATATTTTTTTAGTTATACAATTAATTCTGTAATGACTAGTACTTAAGGCATTTTCTATGTCAATGATATATAAACAAATTATATTATAGGTAATTTTATGTGGTGATTTTAAGTTGTGCCTCTTGTTTGGTGAGTACACAAAATAACATTTAGATAACATTTAAATACCTCCTATAATTACACTGAAAAAAAATTTCTTTCCCAGTGTTACTGAAATCAGTTGCAAATTTTGCTTCCAGATACATAAAGTACTAGAAAAGTAGCCAAAAAGAGACATGGACTCAACATGCTGCCAAAAATAATAATAGAACTTTAAATGTTAAGCAGTTTTTTAAAAAGCTCTTCTCTGGAACGAAATGCATTTACTCAAGTTGTTTTTCCCTCCATCCTCCCTCCATCCTCCTGCTTCTCATTATAGATGTGCCTTTCCGGCTGACTTCCCGATCAGTTGGTGGGCCCAGTCCTACTGAGTCAGCCAGTTGCTGCTGTTGGTATGGATGTGTGGAGCTGGTGGAAGCCAAGATGGGAAGTGGGATGGGGACTGAGCGCTCTGGGACATTTTAAATTGGGGGAAAAAAAATTGGGCAGGATTGCTGAGTTGCCATCATGAGGGCAAGTTGATTGCCCTTTATCTTCTTGTAGGTGCATGAAATGTACTGATGGTTGAGGCCAAAATTGGCCTCTTCATTTTGTTTCCTTGGTGAAAACTGAGAAGATCAAGGATTGTCCTCTGGTTGGTATCATGCTCCTCCATGCACAACTTATTCTTACCAGTGGTTTTGTAGGTCATGCAAGGGGGAAAAGCCAAGAGTTCATTTTTCCATCATCACTTAGAAGGCTTATCACGACACTTCTTTCCCATCCATTTCTCTATGTCTGGTTGTCCCTATTCATGTACTCAAAGGAAAACTGACAAGGGTATTGAGATACAATTTTGGGTATAATGATTTCCCTGGTCCAAGTTTAGTCTGGATCCTTGAGATCCTCCTCCAGTGTCAACCACTTTATGCAGAAGGCCCTCGGGGCTTTCCTTTAGGGAAATGTCCTGAAGTCAAGTTGGGTTTCAGTCAGTTTCCCCAGTTTTAAGAAGTCTCATTTAATGCCACAACCTCCAAGCAGTCAATGCTAGTGCCCACTTTTTGAAACTTTAATAATATTAAATGAAATGAGACCATTTGTGTATGAAGCCCACAGCACACTGCCCAACACATGGCTAAAGTCAGTAAATGTTAGCTCTTACTGATGATTATCCTTGCTATAAACATGGCAAACCTTGTTCTAAATTACTTATTCATTCAGTTAGCAAACAATCATTGAGCCCCCACCATATGTGAAGCACTGTTGTAGCTGAACAGAGATGCCCTGGTGCATATGCGGGGCCGGGTCCCTGCTCATCAAACATACAGGTTGTGCGAGGGAAGTCAGACAATAAATTATTAAACTAAATAATTTAAATTAATAGTTGCCATGGGTAAAATAAAACAAGACCGTGGGATAGAGAGTGACTAAAGAGAACGGGATGAGGAGGGAGGTTGACCTAGAGTGAAGAAGAAAAACTTCTCCAAGGATGAAACTTGGATGAGAAGACGGAGTCTGCTAGTGGGAGATTTGGAGGTGGGGCAACACAAGTGGAAGAAGCAGCAAGAGCAAAGGCCTTGAAGTTAACGACATGGTACTGCATTACCACAGGCCGTGGACGCAAAGCCATGTTCCTCTCTGCGGTCATGTTAACCAATTCCCAAGGCATCTAAATACCCAATGTGCAATCAGAATAACCTGCCCCCAGGAGAAGTGCGGTACTTTAGAGACTAGCACGCTTTTACAGATGGTGCAGAAATTTTAGTTTAAGCATAAGAACGGACTTCTTGAATCAATATTGCTTGGTGTTCCTATTGCACACTTCACTGGGAAAACCAACCTTTGATTTTGAGACCAGGCCCATGACTCACTGCTGCTCAAATTCACAGATCTAAAAACCACATTATGAGATGGGATGGCTCCTGTCTGCCAGTGACCTGCTGTAGGCTCTCGGATTGGTCATTTAGACTTGCTGTGAATTCGTTTATCTATAATACAAGAGGGATGGGTTAGACTGGTGCATCTAAAGATTTAATGTGCCTTTTGGTCCTGGGAATTTTGTAACATGCAGACTCTGATTCAATGGGCTGGGGTGGGGGCCAAGGTTCTACACTTCTAACCAGCTCCCAGGTGATGCTGATGCCGCTGGCCGTCTGGACCACCCTCCTGAGTAGCAGGAGTTTAAATGATCTCTGAAGTGCCTTCCAACTCTAAATCTATGACTCTGTATTCTAGGTTTACTACGACTTGAACTGCAAGTCCTTGATATAATCTTTATCACCTAAATATCTGTGATCACCAAGATGCAGGTGATCTTCCTACAATACCCAACCCGTGCTTCCTTCTGGTTATCCAAGACTCACACGTCAAGGTCTCTGACTCACATCAGCTACCTCCTACTGTAACACCTATGCATTTTAGGGCAGAGACCAGTGAAACTCCTTATCACTTATCCAATCCAATACGATGAATCGAAGAAGCTTTGATTTCATAAGGGTGCCAACACTCAGGCTGGAATGGAATGGTTAGTTCCCCAGACTAAACAATAATAAAGGAGCATACTATTTCAATTTACATTATTAATTAATGAATGCAAACCTTGGTTAAGATGTTTTTAAAAGTACACAAAATTCCATATTGTTCTGGAAAATCAATGAAGGATGTTACTGCTGATTTTTACCTTAATTACCCCAGCAGGGTTTCACCTTGAGGGGGTTATTAGGCAGGTAAACAAAACAAAACAAAACAAAACCACCCCTAGATTCTTACAACTGAAAAATTCCTCAACTCCTCTCAGGAAGACCAGTTGCCACCTTGGCTCTTTATCTCTGAAAGAGGGGGCCGGGATGGGTGATTTCCCAGGGCTTGTCAGAAGATCTCTAACGGGCAATGTGAAGGGGAAGCGTGAAGATATAACTCAAGGAATTATTAGCTCTTTTTAAAGACACTGCTCACTATTTACAATAAGATAAAGTAAAGGAAAGAAAGTGAGCATAAGGGCGTGTACTGTAATGGTGACAATGTGGCTTACATTTGGATGTTGCCTCAAAGTTTTCCGAATGTTCTCAGCAAGTGGCTATGGTAATCACCATTGTATGAGCTGAGAGAGCCACAAATTGATAACTAGAGAAACCAGGGTCTGAACTCAGATCTTCACCTGTTTGTAATTTGCCGTGTGTAGCTCATGCTCCAGTTACAGAACATGAACCCAGTCTTTGTGAACGCTCCCAAGCTCACCGAGCACAGCACACAGAGGAGGGATGGGAATCTGCCCAGTTCTGCTGGGTCGCAGAGTGACATCCTCCACTGCCAACTCCAGGACTTGTAATTGCCTTTTTGGCTAATTAGGACAAAAATCTACACTTCTCACCAGATGTGCTCCCCTGTAAAGAGTCCCCTAGGGATAAATTGAGCCTCCCCAGGATGTCAGTAATTGCCATGATGGAATTAACTGGCATTTCATTCATCCCTCAGTGTTTCTTCTCCCAGACGTCAGTCTAAGGGATCACAGTGTCATGGGGGCATCCATCAAAAGAGAAGCAAACACATGAACTAGGACTTCTTCTCCTGAATCCTTCTCAGGCTATCCAGGGAACTCCCTGGTATACAGCTGGCCATTTCGGAATGATGCTATAATTACTAGTTAGTTGGTTCCTGAATTTTCAATCAGCCTTTATGTATTTTTATTTTCTATGGAGGAATACTTTGTACCTGAAGTTGGTGAGCATACATTTCCAAAGAGACGATATCACCAAACACCACTCACTGAGAATCAATTCTTTTAGAAAGAGCTAGTAAGAAGCAAATAGCAGATGACATTGAACACACCTCTTGGCCAAGAACTGAAATCAGTTCAGGGCAACAACAAGAAAGGGAAGTATTGTTATAATCATGATTTCTACCCATTGTGGGCCCTTTATACGGTTCACAGGAGCCACAACAAATATTTAGAAACGATCATGATACATAGATAGGCAACAATATTACCCGACAGCAAAGCCTGGGTGAGCGCTGCCTTTATTGATTTCCCAGATACAGCAGGCACTTGTAAATTACAATTATGTCCGTAGGTGGGAGTCTCTGTTAGTGCTATCACACATTTTAAAAATTAATATCAACCCAAATGGACCAGACCAAATCACAGGCCAATATCCTGCATGACAAAGGGTTGAATATCCCAGTTCCAGATACGATGGAAATTCAAACATCAATAGAAATATCCAGGATTTATTTCCCTATATAGCTTTCTTCTCATTTTTAACCAGTCCTTTGTTTTCACAATGGGCATGCTAAATCGAACCAAGGACCTGGCAAGTATTAAACTAGCCATACCAACCTACCCATTGTCTCCTCCCCATCAGGATGATTGGGCCTTAGCTGAGGGAAAGGGTGACTACACAGAGCTTCCTTCTGATGGTGGGATTCTCCAAGGAATCCCAGCCTCAGGCTACCAGTGGGTCAGCCCTGCAATACCTATACTTGGGGATAGAGAAGCTGGGCAGCTCTGATGGAACGATGGGGAGGGGACTTCCCTCATCTTCTGATGACTCAAAACTTGAAGGTGATGACAACCTCACATGTTTCTGCTGGGACCCCAACTGGAGTTTCTGACCACTTCCTATCCTATTTTGTTGAGGTTAGAGAAAGCAGGTATGGGAGGAGTGGATAGGTGTGGGGTAGGGGACGTGCTGTATGGCAGAAGCATGGGAAATGTCCTGACAAGGTAGCAACCTTGAGAAAAAGACAGAGGACTGACAGTTTGGACTAGGTACACTGTTTCCTTACCCCCAAGCTTTCTTCTCCTCATTCTCTTAAAGGACATCAACGACTTGTTAGTAGCTAATATAGGGATCTGGGTCCCCACAGCTGTCCCCTCTCCAAATGGCCAATGGGCATTGATGACCACAGCAGTCAAAGTCTTGAAGCAAGGAAATCAAGTTGTCAGAGGATTGTACTCACATTGAAAGGAACTAGATTCCCTTCTCAGCCCCATGTGATCTGGCTCTGACTATAAAGATACCTCCCTGGAGAAGTAGCAGCATGAGGGAATGGTGATCCCCTTCAAGACTTTTGGCCTCCCTCTCTTGGTTGTAACAATGGACTGAGGACTGTCTAATACCAGCAATCCTCTCTAAAGCCTGTCTGGACTATAGAGAATGGATCTAGCTTGGTGAGAAGGGCTTCTTCCCCTCACACAAGCTCTCACCTTACAGCCACAGGGGACTCTGCAGTATCTCCAGCTTGCTGCACACTTCCTAGAAGCCCCTGGCGAGAGGGAAGAAGTGGCTGGAAACACCTGCAGTCAGCCTTCTAGAACTGAAGAGACCATGAAGGAATTCTGCTGCAACCCATCACCTGACCCAGGTGTAGACTGCTGACTCTTAGAAATGGAACTCACCATCGAGCACGAGTCAAAGACGTGACTCTTGGCCCAGAAAGATCTGATGACCCATTCGAGTTCTTTCAGACATCTCTTGGCCCTCGTGCCCTGTTTTCTAGTTCCTCCCCTTGCTTATCTTGGGTAACCCAGAAAGGAGCTGAGAGATGTAAATAATATTTCTGATAGTGGAGATCTGGGGCCCAGTCGGCAAGGAGGGGTTTGATGAACTCCAGGCTGACTCAGGGATGGCAGGAAGGCCAGCAAGGACAGTGGGCATCTATCTGCAGGGACTAGAGCAACTCACTGGGGAGGAATTGGAGGAATAGAAGAGGGAAAAGCTGTGGTGAGGACTGGTGCTGAGACACAAGAACCACGTCCCCATCCCCACATCCAACCGTTCCTTTCACTGCACATGGCTGCGTCTAGAGACAGGCAGTTCGATAGAGCCAGCTCCTGGGTGACAGAAACAGTGCACAATCAGGCTCATCCTGTGTTTGGGAAAGGAGGGACTAAATGCCATTGCCAATGGAGTTTCATTTCCATAAACATTCATTGAGCTCCTATGAAATCCCAGGCACTGTGATCAGAGATAAGATAGAAATGAGAGAGAAACCGTCTCTGCTCCCAGTTGTTGGCACACAGCTGTGTAAGATGTAACCTCAGATCCCTGTAGTCGTCACTGTTCTGTCAGGAAGGAGAAGCAAGCAGTGGTCTGAGCTGTGGAACAGAGAGCCTGGCTCAGGCACAGTCCAGAAGCCTGCTCAGATGAGAGCACAGCCCAATCCCAGTCAAGCACAACCAGGGGACCCAGGGCATCCAGGGCTGTGCTGATGGTTACGCTAGCAGTCGGTTACAAGTAGGCACCTCGGATACGTCAGTGAACAAAACAGTGAATGAAACAGGCAAAAATATTTTCCTTGGGGGGGGGGTGGTTACCTTCTTGGTAAGAAGAAACTGTTCATAAATAATAGTCATAACATGAATTAAATTTTATGTGTTAGAAGATGTATGTAGGGATGCCTGTGTGCCTCAGTCAGTTAAGCGTCTGCCTTCGGCTCAGGTCATGATCCCAGGGTCCTGACAGCAGGAAGCCTGCTTTTCCCTCTGCCTGCTGTTCCCCCTGCTTGTGCGCTCTCTCTGACAAATAAATAAATAAAATCTTTCAAAAAAAAAGAAGAAGATGATGATGTATGTATGGAAAGAAAAACAAAACAGTAGCGCGAGGGGATCAAGAGGTATGGCAATCTAAAAACAGGGTGCTCCGGGTAGGTCTTTGAGAAGGGGACATCCGAGCAAGGCCTTGAAGGGAGTGAGATCCACTCAAATAGATGTTGAGGATCCTGAGCATAGACCCTGGACCCCCCTCAACGTGAGCCAGTGAGGCCAGCAATGGCTGCTGCAAAAGGTCCCCCTCTGCAAAGCGAGGACCTAGAAAGTGGGCTCTGTGCGCTCTTCTCCTTGTATGTCCTGCTCTTAGACGGCCTGGGGCTTAGTAAGTATTCAGTTACAACCTAATGATGAGGCACACTCTGGAACAGCCTCTCAGGCTTGCTCTTTAGGGCTGCTTTCCTGGGCTCAACAAGTCCCTGGTAGAACTCTGAATCCAGATAAATCACTAGCCACAGTTAAAACAAGAGAGGACACCGAGCGAGACCTTAAAAACAACTTCCTAGCTTCATACTCCTGGATTTCTGTTGCTGCCTAAGGGCACAAGTGGGACGATGGTCCTCAAACCCAGTCAGCTAAGAGCATATTGTAAAGTTTTCGAAAATGCTTACTTTTACGATTGTTCTAGAATCATTATAACAATCCAGGGTAACGATGGATTATCCTGGTCCTCTCCCTCTCGGACACATCTTCCACACCTCCGCAGATGCTCTCTGCCTTACCTGTGTGTCAGAGCTCTGGCTGCTTCTCTGCCCTGGCAGCCACCACGGAGAGGGGTTCTGTGCAGGCAGTGGGCCGCCGTGGGACAGGCGCCCAGAGCCTCTACCATTGCCGGATTCCACAAAGCCCTGTGCCATGGGACACCAGATCTGTATCACACCCCAGCCAGGTGTTACAAAGGCAAGTTCAGGGACTGGAGGGAGGGAGCAGGTAATTCCAGGTTCCTCCCTCTCATGGCCTGTTCCAAGAATAAAGAACTCCTAGCGGATAAAGGTTAATATAGTAAGAATTCTGCTTGCTTCCCTGGACGCGTGCCCCCAAATGTATTTCAGATGTCTTTGTAGTAGGTTTTAGATGTAGCCATAAAATTTCAAGATGAAGTCCTACCCATGAGACCCAACGCTTCAACTTTTTCAACAATAACGTGAGAGAATCCCGTTCCTCCCAGTGAAAAAGACTGTATGATTTCATTTACTCCTGGAGTCGGTTTTAAAAGGCACACCTCTCGCTGGCCCTCCACCTCCCTCTCCCTGTAGGAAATGAACAATAAATGGCACTACTTGAAGTTATGGGCACTAGCTGACGAAAAGCGACACCATTAAGGCATGAATTGCCTCTGCTTGTGCATGCGTGTGCACGCGTGCTCCTACCCCACTCGCAAAAGCCAGCTAATGCTTTTAAGCTCTGCTTTGAAATTTTTTAACTCAGATAACTTTCCAGGATTTTATTCAGCTGAATTCATCAAATGCACTTTGTTTTCCCCATCGTGGATCAGCAGAGGCAATTTTCAGAATGACTCTGGAGGGATTATTTCTCTGTGTTTTTTCCCGGAGATCTGTTTGCCTCCTTATGTGCTGAATGTACTTCCTTCGCCCATGATAGAGGTTGGCAAGAGGGAATACCTGGTCTTTTTCACAAAATAATAGGGAACCTACTTCTCACAACATGTTCCCTTTACTTGGTGCAGGTTCCTGGATTCAGGTGTTTGAATTGGACGAGGAATGATTGTTCGTGAAGTTTCGATGCCTTGAGACTTACCAGGGCACTCCTGTGGTTCTGGCCTAGACTCAATAAATATTTCTTTGTAGAGAAGAAGAGGAGGAAATAACTCTCTGCTCAGAGAGCATCTACTTTTGCAGGCCTCTGGGGGCTGATTATGAAGTTCTGTTATAGGAGTATCAGCCCATGCTAGGCAAGCTGGCTTACGGAGAGAAACTAAGGATAAAGGCTGTGTAGAGAGGTCTTCAGAGAGGGATTCTGTGCTCACTTTCAGCACACATGACTCTGGGGATGCTCCCCACTCCACCATATTTTAGGCTTATCTCTTTTGCACAAAGAACAAATGCAAAACTCCTTAGACCTGTATCCAAAATTCTTTGCAAAATCACTGCCAATCATTTCTCTACCTTTAATTCCCTCCCCTGAGCAGCACTTGTCCACAAGCAGTGAAGCTATCCCAGAGCAGACTCCGTAGCTGCCACCCAAAACCCACCTTCCATTTGCCCAAATCTGGCCCTTTCCTTATAGAGATCCCACCCACCTTTCTAGGCTTAAATTAAATGCATCTCCTCCAGGAAGCCTTCTCAGATTAGTGGAATTCATTTTCTCCCTCCACATACTGTGCCTCTATTTCATGGTCCTTACAAGAAATATGGGTATAGGAGGGTAGTGCAGATGTTTGGGGTAATTAGAAGAAACTAGGTCAAATCACATACAGGCATTTTGAATTTCACTTCCCTTTTTGTTAGGAGAGGGGGGTGCCATGCTTGTGTAAATGAGACCTAACAGGAGTGACATAGGCAAGGCTGGGGAGTTTGCAAAGTGTTCTAGAATATTCCAGCAGATCTGGGGATGAGGTCTCCATGGGGGAGCCAGAGAATGGGGCCAAGGTTTTAAAATCCAACGTATGGAACAGGGCTGAAATCTGCACCTGTGTTGGTGGGGATGCTTGCTGAACAGCTGTGATAGAAGATGCCTTCCATAGGCAGTGCTGTCCAAAATCCTGTGTCTCTGGGATCAAGACCAAAACATTGAGGTGGCAAGAGTTAAGAGGGCTAGAGTACTTATCACAGATGGCAGGACAGCTCTGGCCTCTGCACCTGACTCATTCACTTGGCTCTGAACATCTCGAGGGCAGGGTTCAAGCCTTACTCATCGCGAACCTTCCACCTAGGCACTCAATAAGTAATGGTCATAAAATTGAATTAAATTAAATGAGCCCTAGTAAAGGTTTCTATCCTAATCGCGTTTCCATAAGAAAATTAGATTCGCTTTTATATAGCTTTAAAAAATCTTATTTAGCCTGAATCAGCTTCACGGAGGAAAATGCTTCTTTGAAATAGGTATGCTTGTCTGGAAATATAAAACCAGCCAGTAAAAAGGGCCTTCGTCTGAAACACTGTCTAAGCCCTAAGCAATGCAGTCCATTTTTAGTCCAATAGCATCAGATTTCTTCTCTGTACTCTTTGCTTTGAAATGTAGACTCTTTCTCAAATGTTAAAAAAAATTCTGACACAGCAGATTCATGTCCATTTTATAATTGAGGGAAAATAAAAGTATGCATACACACAGAGAAAGAGTAATATTCGTGCCACCCAGAGATAAATGCTTTATCAACATTTGGTGTAGGACTTTCAAACTTTCTCCCAGTGTCTCTGGACCTCACTTAGGACCCAGTAATAAAGGTGCGCAGAGCCCTCTCCCGGGACCGTGGCTGGCGTCCCTTCTGTTTGGTCATTGCGCAGCTCTTACCTTAGACGTCACCCTACTTTCTCTTTCTGGGTTCTCCCCCACTCATTTTAGGTTCTCATGCTATCTACTTTCTCTTCTTTCCCTATTAAATCTGCTCTCAGGAACTATAACTCACACACTCGGGAGTATAAATGGCAGCTAAGACTCTGTACAACCCATTTCAGCAGTACTTGCATTTAATTAGAGGTGAAAGCTTTAAATGAAAGAACTACGTCCCCAATTCTAAGCTATAGAGCCCTGATAAAACACTTCTTTAATGTTTTCTCCAGAGGCATGTTCAGGTTTTGACATCCTGAAAAGCCAGCCTTATTCTTTTATTAATTATATTTATTTATAAATTAACAAACATAAGTATACTGTTATTATTTTCTTTAATCTTTACAACACTCCTTATTCTTTGTTTTTTCTTGAGAAACTCTGATAGAGTCAAAACTATAAATACAAAATGAGGCATAAAAGCATATTGATCTAGAAGAAAGCCATGCAAGTGAGGTACTCGAAAGTTCAATCCTCAGGAGCTTGATGGCAAACCACTTCTCATTTCTTCATTGATCCTTACCCTCCCGTGAAATTACTAAGGTAAGTACCATCAGCCCCATGTTACAGAGAAGACAGCTGAGGCCCAGAGAAGTCACACAGTTAATAAGTAGAATCACGCAGGGATAGATCCTGGAGGTTCCCACACTAATGAAATGAAGGCAAGAGGACTTAAACCATGGGTTATAAAAAAGAAAACCTTTGTAGGTGAGACCCAAACCTGGATCTCCTGGCTCCAAGCCTGCCACCTGAGCCATCTCACTGAATGGCGACTATACCTCACATCTGCTCAACCTTTGTCCAATGCTTTTTGCCCCAGCCCTGGTGTGGACTGACCCCTAAAAAGGAAAAAACAAAAAACAAAAAAAACCAGAGGTACTATTGTTGCAGATCTGGCCTTTTCGTATATTCAAGCATGGTGAAAACAAAACTAAGAGGATCGTCTCAATATATAAGGAGTCCTGAGAAAAATACGGATAGGTTACATTTCATGTGATAAGAGTGCCCAGAAAATCTCCATGCCAAATTTGTGGGAAGTAAATTATATGGCAAATAGAGCACTCAGTATTTCAAGGAACTCTATAAAAAAAACTTTGGTTAAAAATTAAAAAAATTCTTGTCAATCAAAGAATACATTCTAATTTCTCTTTTGACAGCTTGAACGGTCATACCCAGGGCTTTCTTCAGGTAAAGCACAATTATGCACACTAGGAAAATGTTGGGATTTGGAAAGGCTTGTGAGGTGGACAGGAATTAAATCTAAGACCTAGTCTGGATTCATTCAACAATAAGAAAGGCTTCAAACGCTGTGAAAATACATGTCAATCCTGCTGGTTCTGTTTCCATCTCAACCATGTGAATGATACCATCAATAGAGTTTCCCGTCCTAACATTTTTTTTTTCTTTTTTCTGAGAGAGGAGATTGTGGAGGGGCAGAGGGAGAGAGAATCTTAAGCAGGTCCCATGCCCAGCCAAGTCTGACACAGGGCTGGATCTCACAACCCTGAGATCATGACCTGCACCAAAATCAATACTCAGCCGCTTAACCAACTGAGCCAGCCAGGCGCCCCTCCTGTCCTATCTTTACAAGACAATTATTCTGTCTATTTTCTTAGAAACTCTGTTAGATTCATTGCAGTAATGGCCAAATTGTCCACATCTCCCTGGATCTGGGAACTTCCGCACTATTTCTTCCGCACTATTGCTCTGCACTCCTTTCATTAAGAGGCAGAGTCTAGATTCCTAGATTCTTGAGTATGAACTGCTCTTGTGACTGCTTAAGCCCACGGAATGCCTGGGTCTCAGGAGACCGACCGTTCAGGCTTCCATTCACAATCTTGGCCCCTGGGACTGCAATGTCAACAATCCTAAGCCAGCCTGCTGGAGGAGAGACCTGGGATCCAGGAGCCCCTGCCCCGCCCACCACTGCCTTAGCTGGCAGCCATCCGACTGTGAGGAAGGCCATGCTGCGCCAGCCCAGCTCCAAGCCAACCCACCAGTGCCGTGAGCAAGCGCGGTCTTTATCATGTGAACCTGGCCTTGACCACAAGGACCACCCAGGTGACTAGACTCGTAGGCTAAATAAATAATTATTGTTTTAAGGCATTAAGTTTTAGGGTGGTTTGTTTTCACAACTGACACAGAAATCAATCATAACAAAAAATTAACTACCTTGACAGCATTTTCTGCTTAAACAACTGAAATTTTTGCACAGGTGGTGGATATCCCATCCCTCACCTGCTTTAATGTCATGGACAGACCCATGAACTGTGTCTAGCCTGAGCTTCAATAATTCTACGCTAGGAATAGATTCACATGGAGTCCCTGACACACACGTTTGGCAAGATCATTGCTCTGGCAGTCATTACAAAATGGGGAAAGCAGAGTTTTCAGAACAAAGCGAACTTTTTTTGATGAATAGATCTGGACACACGCTCTAAAGATTCAGTGATTTCTCTTCTGGCATCTCATCAAATAATTAAGACTTTTCAGATAGGCTGTAATTATACACAAGAACAGGAGTTTGGCAGGCTGGCCCCCTATTTTTGTAAATAAAGTTTTATTGGAACACAGTCACACACATTCATTGTCTATGGCTGCTTTTATGTGACAACAACAAAGTTGAGAAGTTGCAATAGAGACCCTATTGCTCATAAAACCTAAAATATTTAGTATCTGACCTTAAGAAAAAGTTTTCCAACCTCTACAAATGTTTTACAAGTAAATCTATTTAAAAGGCCATTATTAAGATACTCAAAAATTACAAAGGCTGGCTCCACCAAACGTAACCACACTGCAGGGGGAGATAGTAAGAAAGGGAGGAAGGGGTAGCTGGGGGTATTGTCACACACACAAAATGTAGGAATGCAAGACCCTTGTTGGGTCTTTTGGATGGATTTCCCCCACTAAGCCACGGTTAGGTTATGCAAATACGTAAGCCAGTGGTAATCAAGGATTCCCACAAAGTTAAGCTCCAGCGAACTTTGCTCCACTGTTTCTGGTAGCCCATTCATTAATCATGTTCCTTAGGAGTCACCAGATTCCTCTGCCAGAACCACAGTTACATTTCAGGGATAGGAGAACTCATAGCCAGGGAAGGTAGATAGCTGGGCTTGACGGTTACCTTCCTGAACTTTGGTGTCCTGGTTTATGAAATGGCCACCAGGTGGTCTCCGCCAGGCTGGACCCTGTGATTCTGAGCCAGTGCCAGCCAGTGGCTGTGGCCGGCATGCTGGCCGCTCGCGTGCAGCTCCCCAACAGTAAATCCGTGTTGCACAGACTTTCTTTAATCCCATCAGCCTGCTGACCCCAGCTCAGCTTTTCAGCTGGGCCTTGGGCTGCAAACCCACATTACTGAAGGAGCGAGGCACCTGCTGGCAGTAAGGCGGGAGGATGGCAAAATGGTGCCACCAGCCTGTCCAAACCAGAGACAGGAAATCCAGCAGGACGTGGCTCTGTACACATAAGGTTAGCAGTGTAACTCTAGGTGGTAGGGATGCTGCTGCTTTTAATTTTCTTCTTCTGTTTTTTTTTTAACAATTTTATTAATTTATTTGAGATAGAGCGAGAGAGAGAGAGAGCACATGCAAGGGGAGTAGCAGGCAGAGGGAGAAGCAGGCTCCCTGCTGAGCAGGGAGCCCGATGTGAGACTTGATTCCAGGACCCTGGGATCATGACCTGAGCCAAAAACAGATGCTTAACTGACTGAGCCACCCAGGCATCCCAGTTTTCTTCTTTTTACTAATGTACATTTTTACAATGGTGCAGAGTGGAAAAAGAAAAAGAGACGATAAAAGCTGTTGCTCAAAGGACCTCGGTCCCATCACGAAGGGATGACTGGGGCAGACTATGATCAGACGCGCCCCAGCTGCACATTTCCTACTCTGAACCCCGACCACTTCTTTTCCCCTTCGGATCTAGCCTTGATGCCTGTTCTTGAGTTCATTTCCCTGCATGTAACAGGTGATTTGTCTTGAGCCCCTCTCCTCCAACCCAGGCCTGCTCTGGCCTATCCCTGTGCTTGGGAACATTTTGATTCTGTCCAAAATGTTCCACTGTGGGGCTGGCATGGACTCTAAAACCTGCCTGGCCATTAGAAACACCCAAGGCCGTCTGATGTAAAGTATTTCTGGGGGCCCAGATGGTTTTAGGGGCTCCGGAGCACGGCTTGGATAATGCCTTTTCAAGTTCCCCAGGTGTTTCCAGCGGCCAGCTCAGTTTGGGGCCCAGAGCCCTATGGAGCCCCAGCCAGAGTCTGGGCCTGATCTTGCTGGGAAGGTAATCCCCATCTCAGGCTGGGCCTTATAAAAGGGGGAAGGGATCTATCCGTTAGCTCTCATCAATAATGCTTATTCCCTTCAAAGCCTTTTTTTCTTTCTCTTTCCTTTATCGGTTAAGAAGCCGAACTGCCGCCTGCCTCCACATACACACCCGCACTTGGGTTCAGCATGCTGCCACAGGCTTTCCTGCCTTCGTCTCCTTCCCAGAGGCACGGGGCACCTGGGGCTCCGGGTGCCAGCAGAGGGGGCTACCTGCTGGTGCCCGGGGACACAGCAGCTCCATGTGAAGGCACACACAGGACGGGTTCCCACCCCAGGACATGCTCCTTTCCCCCCCTCGGTGTATCTGGCCATTTGGAGAATGTCCAACATTTTAAGATATAATTATCACAACAATAGACCGCAAGCAATTGGAGGAGGTGAGAGAGTCCGTCAGTCGCCAAGTTTCAGGTTGCAACTGGGGGGTCTTGAGTTGAGTGGATTGCTTCCCCCTGTGCGCGCTGCGGGTTAATCAACAGCCATAGCCACGGCGTACCCCAGAGCGAGCGAGAGAACACTTCTCTAGCTCGTCAGCTCTCTACCTGGAGCAGTTGGGGATGGCAGAGATCCAGAGGCTGCAAAAAGCTGCCACTAACGGTGTAAGGCAGTCTCTCCACAGACGGGAGCCCTGCTACTGGCTGGCAGCTGTTCTTGAAGCTACATACATTAGCAACCCACAGTGAATCAGTCCCTTATTTTTAGCACCCAACACGATCCTTTCTGCTCCCGGGATGGCATTAGGTACTTCACCTGATGATTTAATGAGCTTACCTCATAAAAATAGCACACTTGTCTATATTTACAGCCAAGAAATTTCTAGCGTTACCTTACATTTGGTGGCGGTGTTCAGCATTTACTAGATGCCCTCAAGGATAAATACATGCTAAATGGTGTAGAGATGTCCCTCCGGTTGTATACAGCTAGTCACTGACGGGGTAAAAAAAGCACAAGAATTCTAGGGAGACCACCTGAGTGTGAGGCCCAACTCCAAGTTTTGTCTCTCTTGAGCACATTTCTTCATCTCTCCAAGTTTGCTTCTGGAACCAGGAGCAATAGCCACTTCACGGAATGTGGCACAGAAATTAGTGCCATCAGGTTTTGCATTTGCTCGCCTAGGTGTCCAACCACTTTGCAGCTAGGTGGGTCATGTGACCAGTCGTAGCCAATGAAGTGAGCGGAAATGACGTGTATTACTTCTGGCTGAGCTGAAAAGCCCACGTGTTGCAGTTTAGAAGATGGTGAAACCTCTTCAGGCTGGGTCCCTGAGTGACTCTCTGGAGCTGAGCGCTCCCTGCCCTCTCCCCCTACTCCCTTCTCCTCATGCCCCCTCACTGAGTAGATAGCATGAATAAGAAATCATCTGCATTGTGTTCAGGGATTTCTGAGTTACGGCCTCGATTCCTAATGGCCAGGGTCACTGTGAGGTAGCCAAATGTAGCAGACAAGAGTGTGAGTTCTGGAACCACCCTGAGCTTTATCACCCATGAGCTCTGTGATTGCTCTGCACCTCAGTTTCTGCATTGAGACATGGAGGTAATGCCTCGGGAGACTGTTATGAACACCAGTCAATAGATTTAAAACAGCACCTGACACACAGTAAGCACTCAGTAGGTATCAGCTACTACTAGGTAAATTGCTTAGCACATAGGAGATCCTCGGAAAATACCAGTTTTCTGGCTGCCCATCTTCTCCCTCTCCTGGATCAGCGATCTTCAACCGGGCTGCCCACCAACAAGCCTGGGCTACACTCACAGATCTTCCGATTTCATGGGCCTGAGTGGGACCCAGCACGGAGAGTTTGCCTACACCTCGGGCGCCTCTAACATGGGCAGCCAGGGTTCAGAACCAACCCGACCGCACCTGGCAGCCAAGAGTAAAAAACTAAAAGTTTCTCAAACCTGGTGAGTAACCAGATGTGGGATTTCCTGTGAGCTGATACCCTTTCCCAGCCCCAGGAGGGTGGCATTCAAGCCACAAAGAAAAATGCCGAGCCTGGGTTGTGCTGACTTGGCTGTGTGGCTGGCAGCGCGTATTTCCCCCTTAAGTCGTGGTACTGAGCAGCTCGCCTGCGGCGTTTAATCCATCTGGGGGGAGGGGGCCCGAAAAGAATAGGGTTCTGGGTTTCGTTACCCACGACAGCCAGAGCTGTGGTTGCCTCCGGTTCTAGTTGGCCGGCTTGGGTTGCACGCCACAGACGCCCACGGGGACTGGCCCGAGGAAAGCAGATGGGACAGGAAGAGGCAGGAGGCAAACTCCCGGGTGTGCGAGGGTTGGGAGCCAAGCCCAGCGCGACCACAAGAAGACCAAGAACACAACCGAGAAAAATGTGAGGGCCTGAGGACTGGGGCAGCGGGGACCTTGTGACTGTTGCGTTAGAAACAGAGACACAGGACTGGTAGCCCTCGTTCCCGGGCCAGAACTCACCGCGAGCCGGACTGCCACCGACAGCTCCCGGATGTCAGGAAGAAGGCTCACGGGCTCCTCGTGTGGAAGACATCTGCCCGGAGGGCATGCTCTGTGGGTTCTAAGAGCAATCCCAGCTTAGAATCCCACAGCAAGCTTCTGAAAGATCCTGACGCCTGTCTCCTCCCACGCTACTGAACTCCACTTCTTAACCTTGACTGCACAATGGAGTCACCCGGCAGGCGTTAAACATGGAGGCTTGGGTTCACTTCCTGCTACTTCCACCTGGAGCTCCTAACGTCATTGCGTGGGCAGCCTGGGCTGTTTATAAGTTCCTCAAGTAAGGACGCCTGGGTGGCTCAGTCGGTTAAGCGGTTGCCTTCAGCTCAGGTCATGATCCCAGGGTCCTGGAATCGAGTCCCACTTGGGCTCCCTGCTCAGCGGGGAGCCGGCTCTCTCTCGGCCCCACACCTCGGCCACCCCTGCTTGTGCTCTTTCTCTCTCTCTGACAAATAAATAAATAAAATTAAAAAGAAAGTTCCCCAGGCAATTCTAATGTGCAGACAGGGTGGGAAATGCTGCCTAAGGAAAACCTTACCAGAGATTCTGCTCCAGGAGGTCTGGGTGGGGATTCAGGAATTGAACTTGAAACAGCCTTCCCAAAACAGGAAATACCTGGATTCTGCTTAAAGAGACAATGTGCTTGGCTGTCTGTATATGGTACGAAAACAACAATATGAATTTAGTTGGAAAAGCAAATCAATCTGGTGCTTGAGCATCGTGTAGACATAACATCCTATTGATGGGTTAAATTTTCCTCTTTTCAAGCAACTGTCTTGCTATCCTATGGAAAGGGCTGTCACACGCTATTAGTTTGGGCATTTCGATTACATTGACTGGTTCATGCCAATCACTGCCCACAGGTCCTCATCTTGTATCCCCCATGTCGCCGCAACGCCTGGCACACACACGACAATCAAGTAGCAAAGTGAGACCAGTAGTTACCTGAGAATCTTTAAAACAGCAAACAAACCAGGCTCCACCCTAGACTAAATGAGCAGAAATGTTTGGTGTGGGGCTAACCATGCAGCTCTTTAGATAATGGACAAGTTTTTAGCAAAGAGGACCAAAGTGCAGTGTATGCAGCTCAGCCCTGCCTCGACCTTTCTCTGCTATCACTCTCTTTTTTCCTAGTTGAGGAGCTGCCTGTCAGCCTGGCAGAAGGAAAATGCCTAAGCCTCCCTCTCCCTACCTTCCCTCCCTAATCTCCTCAACAGACTTGTCCCATCTGGGGGGCTTTAGTACTTAGAGATTTGCAGCTCTCTGAAAAATCCTTCCTGGGTCGACTAGTGAGCTCCCAAGTGGAAGACACAGGCTCACATGAGCATGGCCAAGGCTTGATGGAAATATGTTCTGGAAAAATCGAGCCAGTGGACCTCCTAAAACAGCAGCAGCTGACAATGCCCACCCCCTAATGTGGGTTCTGGACCCACAATACACCTGGAGGGGAAAGGAGATTTTCCAGAATGGGATGAGGAGGGCTATGAGTATCAGTACAGAAGGGGGCAGAGTAGGGAGGCACAAGGAATGAGGGGCACAGAAGCAGATAGGGAAGTGGGGGTAGTGGGGTTCTGAGCATGAACCCAGAAGGAGGCTGGGGACAAGAGCTGCTGCTTGTGGGTGGGACTGGCTTAGCAGTGGACAGGTAGGCTTAGAGGACTAAAGGGAATCCAGTCCCAGTGACTGAATCCTCACCTGGGTTCCTTGTGTCACCTCCCTGTCCCGGTGAGCTGCTTGGGCCTGGACCCGGCTAAAATTGGCTTTGCCTCCATCCTGTCAGTCAGCCCTGCCCCAGCCTGGAGTCCACCTCAAGAACCCTCCCCAATGTCTGGGCCCTGCTGTCTGAGACAGACTTCCCAGACAGAAGAGATGCTGCCAAAGACCTCCACATGCCACTAAGATAGGGTGACATTGGAGCAGAGACCTGAAGGAAGGAAGGGGTAAGCTACGTGGATGTATGGGGAAAGGGCATTTACAAGCAAAGCAAACGCAAGTGCAATAGTCCTGGGGCACGGACGCCCTTGGCTTGTTCCAGGAGGAAGTGGACTTGAATGATTTGGGGATGGGGTAAGAAATGTGGTAGAAGAGGTGGCAAACATAATAAGTAAAGGGTTAGGAATCTGGATTTTACTCTGAGCGAAATGAACAAGATACTCTTGTCAAAAACTCACACAACTTGCAACCTGAGACAGCTAAAATAACAAGGAATGAGCAAAGATGAGCTGAAGTAAAAAAAAAAACTAGGATGCAGTCCTCATTCTAGCTCCATCTTCTGTGAGAAAGCATGATGACAAGTTCTATTCCACTACACCTGGTGCTGGGTCCTTCTCCCCAGAAGCAGCCCCTCCCAGGGAGACTGCCCTGTTCCCTCCCCTGTCTCCCTTGTCCATGTGTAGTTAGGCCTTCCTTGCCCTACATCACAAGTATGAAGTGTTCGTGCCCCCCCTCTTGGCCCAGAGGAAGAGAGAGGAATCAACAACAGCCCCGGTTAGGTAAGCTTCTTAGCTCGTGTACTTCGTGGGGATGGGAAGGAGGAGGCAGGCTAGTGAGAAGGAGAAGATGCTGCTACTTTCAGATGGAGGAAACAGAGGGACTGGCCCTGACGGACCATCATCCCTTCCTTCCCTCTGTCCCTCATCTCCTGCTCTGCCCACCACCACGTGCTCCATGTGCTGAAGGCTTGGTTCATGTTCCTCTGTCAAGACCAAGGATTCTGACTTCATTCAATGACAGGGAACCCTTGACTTGACTCTCCAAAATATACATGGGCCATGTATGTACATCCTTACCTACCTAGCCACACTCTCTGCCTCGTACTCCTTGGTGACTTGAGACATCTGGTCCAGAAGCAGGTGACACAGTTATGGCCAGGATTCCAGAAATTTATTGTACTCTAGTCATCACTAACGTAGCCCAAAGAATAATCCAGGTAGCAGACTTCTGTACAGCACATCTACAATCAGTACAGTTAAAAGACAACTTAGAAAATGACATACAGGTATAAAGATACAGAAATAATCTGTATTACATGTGTGTATGCATACTTGTATGTGTCTATCAAACTGCCCCATAAAAAATGAATAAAAGACACAAACGGCACGTAACAAAAGAAATATTAATGCTTGAAAACATTGAAAACCTCAACCTCTGAGTCTAAGACTCAAAGAAAGGTCTATTAAAATACTGAGAGTAGCCAGTGTTAAGGGGGGGGGGGGATACACTCTCTCCAGCATCACTGATGGAAACATAAAGTGGTAGGACCTTTCTGGAGGGAAATCTAGCAACAGGTAGGAAAATTTTAAACAGGCAAACCCTTACCTTGGCTCTTTTACTTCCAAGTATTTATTTTGAAGAAATAACTGGACAATTCCACAAGGATATATGTGCGAGGATTTCCAGGGATAACAACCTAAGCCTCCACAGAGGGAGCTGGTTAAATAAGTCACGCGACATGCACAGTGTGGACCAGTCTTGACCGACCAAAAGTGATGTAAGTGGGATTTACTGAAATGAAAAGGAATCCACAATATACTACGTATGAAAAGCCAGATTATAGAATTATATTATACAGATTAATATATATTAATATATATTAGTATTATATATTTCTAATATATACTATATATTTCTAATATATACTATATATTTCTAATATATACTATATATTTCTAATATATACTATATATTTCTAATATATACTATATATTTCTAATATATACTATATATTTCTATAATATATACTATATATTTCTATTTCTATATATATACACTATTTCTAATATATACTATATATTTCTAATATATAATATATATTATACAGATTTATATATTATGTATACATAATATATATGCATATATACATATACACATAATATATATTGATATAATTAATACAATATATCAATATATATTAATCTGTAAAACATATATTATATATTAGAAATATATAGTATATATTAGAAATATATAGTGTATATATTAGAAATATATAGTATATATATATAGAAACCATTTTGGGTTACTTTCGGATTATAGAATTTTATTGGATTTTTAGTTTTTCCTTTTTTAATGTATTCTCTGAATTTTAAATAATGAACATTTGTGATTTTTTCAGTCAGAGAAAGTCAGTGATGCTGAAATGCTCTGAAAAGTGAGGTGAAATGCTGGGTCAGTAGACCTCAGTAGAAATGAGATTCCTCTCTCCTCTGCTCCCAGCCGGACGCCAATCCATCATGGCATCTCCAGACAGCATCACCTTTCAACTGGCTCACACAGATGAGTGTATCTCCTATTTTTAAAAGCTCCCAGAGAAAGAGGCTTCAAAATTCCCCCTTGACAACCCATTCCAGGGTTTATCAAATTCATCCGAAAAAGAAATTTCCCCTTATATCTAATCTGAAACCCCTGCTCTGTGACTCAAGCCATTGCTTCCCTCCTTTAGCTTGCAGTGAAAATAGGAAACGGTGACTGTGTCTATCCTTATCTAGAGCAATTATTTTCCAGAAAGTCTACAATTATATACATTCTGCAAGTGAAACACACGCATATACCCCCTCTCTCTCTCTCTCTCTCACTCACACACACACACACACACACACACACACACACACTCAGGGCAGTCTAAGCCAGCATTACACATAAGCAAACATGACATTCCGCACCTTCGGCTCAATGCAAGAAGCCATTTGGAAGGCCCACCCCATCCTTGGCTGCTCTGAAGCACAGAATTTCAGCCCCAGGTGGTTTGTCTTGTCTTTCAGCGGTGGCACCATCGGGATCATAACCTTGAGCAGGACTAGGAACTGGAGATGTTGCAGGAAGTGATCTCGGACTGTTTCAGTTGATAAAGGAGTGTATCACCGTCAAACCCTGAGAAAAGGAAAGAGAACAGTTTGCTGATATGGACAGCCAGTATGAATGATACATTGTGACAAGAGCTTTTCCATCTCTCTCTTTTTTTAAAAGATTTTATTTATTTATCAGAGAGACAGAGTACTAACACAAGCAGGGAGAGTGGCAGAGAGAAAAGCAGGCTCCCTGCTGAGCAGGGACCCTGATGTGGGACTGATCCCAGCATCCTGGGGTCATGACCTGAGACAAAGGCAGACGCTTAACCTTAACCGATTGCGTCACCCAGGCGGCCTGCCACCTCTCTTCTTTTCATCCCTTCTCTCTCCCCCTCCCTCCCTCCTCTTTCTGTTGTTTCTTCCTTCATCCTTTCCCTCCCAATCCATTGTCCTGCCTAGTCCATTGTCCTCCACACCATTGTTGCCAACATTTATTGTGTATTTACTGTGCGTCAGACACTGTTCCAAGAATGCTGCAAGTACTCATTCTCACACATACCCTAGGAAGTGGATTCCGTTAGTGCCATTTAAAGTAGTTTTATCTAAGAGCTCTCCCCTCTACTTGCTGGGCACCAGACGTCCTCTAGATACCGCCCATTGGAACCACAGAAGGGTTTCCCTGCCCTTAGAGAAGCCAGGGGGCTGGGGGTAGGGGAGACGAGCCCAGGAGCCTACCATGACTCAGGGACCAAGGTAGCTGAGCAAGGTAGAGTGCTGGGCGGACCTCAGGCTTTATAGCCTAGAGCAAATGCTGCCATATTTCCACCCCCAACCTTTGGACAATCACGCAGTCCAGATGACTTCTAATCGTCTGGTTTGCATCTCTGCACCTGAGGCTGTTTGTTCCAATCCGGGCACTCAACCAATGACTCCCAGGTATTGGTGTACAAATACCCCAACTCCCTCAGCTCTTGAGTGGGCTAATTTGGGTTCATGAGTTTTGTGCATTTTTTTTTTTTGAGATTAAACCATAATTGCCATTGTACTAGCTGATATAATAATGCATCCTTTTCTGGCTGCCTTCCCTTCCCTGGATTACTTTCCACAGCCCAATACACTATTTGGACTTGAATTTTTGTCTCAGGGTCTCCTCTTCGGAAAACCTAACTAAAGCAGACTCTAAACTACACCTCGTGTGAATTCCAGCTCCAGTGCTTTCTTTCTATATGATCTCTGAAAAGCTTTCACTCTCTGGAAAAGGGGCAAGCTGATGCAGGGCTTAGACATTATATGTAAAGTTCTGGTACACAAGCCTTTAAGAAATGGCCATTCTTTCTGTTACTCTTTACTGAAGGAGGTACTATTGTTCTGTGGTCACTGTTTCTATTCCTTTTTTTTTTTTTAAGATTTTATTCATATATTTGAGAGAGAGTGAGAGAGAGTAATAGAACATGAGCAGGGTGGAGAGGCAGAGGGAGAGGGAGAATCAGACTCCTCACTGATCAGGGAGCCCAACACGGGGCCCCGTCCCAGGACCCTGGGATCATGACCTGAGACTGACTGAGCCACCCAGGCGCCCCACTGTTTCTCTTCCTAAACAACTATAAAACATCTTTTCCCTCCTCATTAACACTTCTGGAAACTCTAACCCCAAAGGCTTAAAGCTGACTGCTCTCCAGCCTAGGGCTAGGAAAGCTAACAGCAAATTTGACCTAGTGTAAAGACCTGATGTAGTTCCTCAGAGTTCAAGTTCTACTTCAAAGAAATAATTGCAAGTAATTTTCCGAGAATGAGTTTTGTCACATTGTTCTACCCACTTGCTAATTTAGAGATGCTAGCTCCTTCTTTGGGTAGAGCGCTTTAATGTCAGAACATTGCCATCCAACGTTTATAATTGCATTTGATTCTCACATCCCACCTTTCCGTCAGGATAGGATAGGTTGTCCTCCCTAATGAACTCCCACATTCTCAGTGGATTAACACAACAAATATGTATTTCTTGCTTGCTCTCTCTTGAGTCAGCTGGGGGATCTACCCCCATCATCTCTGTAGGATCTACACAGAGTGGCCATCATGGAACATGGCTGCTCATTGTGCCAGAGGAAGAGAGCATTTGGGAGTGTTCCACTCTAGCAAGTCAATGTTGTGCTCCAAAGCAACACTCTCATTTCCACTCGCAATTCACTGGCAGGATCTGGTCACGTGGTTGATCCTATCAGGCGCCTGGAAGGCAGGCAACAAGAAATTGTTGTTGAATAGACGTGGGGACAACCACCATATTAGTTTACCTGTTGTATTATGGTAAATATGAGAAATGGTGAGTTTCACTGCTTTCTTGAAGTCCCCCAGAGATTGTGGCTCTGGTGTGGTTCCTTCTCCTTGAGATGCCTGAGGAAGACTATATTAGGAGGCAACCAGGGTCTCATTTCTCTCCTATCTCTCTGAAATTCAACAAACCTGAATTGTCTTTGTAATGGTCTTACCCACTGTCAATCTCAAGGTCAAGGACTAAAAGATCAAAGAAACTAATCACTGGAAGAATTTAGGGATCAGGTGATGAGGGGATTTTTTTTCTAAAGCAGTAGATTGTGTAAAGAAAGTGGCCCCTCCCTCTAACCTACCACCTTGTCCCCAGAACCGGGCAGAACTCTCCAACCAGTGGAATTGTAAAGCACTCAGTCCATACGGCCAATATGTGCTGTCCTCCTCTGTAGTCTTGAAGCTTCTACACAGTAGTGTCCTAGAGCCTGCTCGTATCAGCCACCAAGAACCAACCGCGCGCATCTTTTCCCAGTGCCACGTTTAGGAATACCACAATGGTGGCTTGAAATTGGTAGGAATATTTACACCACAACTGGCTTTTCCTTCATCCTCTTGCCCACCAAATGGGCATGCATGGAAGACTGGAGAGCTTCTCTGAGGAGAGACGCTGCCTTATCCCTTTCTAAAATTCTTCCCTTGTCTGCGCATATATGGCCTGTACTATTTGCCAGTCATCATTCTAATTACTCACATGTATAAAGCCTCTAATCCCTGTGAGGAAGACGCTATGATTTTACATATGAACAAACAGAGGCACAGAGAGGGTAGGTAACTTTCCCGGGTCACACAACCAGGATTTGAACCCAGGCGGTCCAGTTCAACCATCTGTACTTACAACAACCACATGCTACTGTCTCTCTCTCAGAGCACATAAGAGAAGACTAGGAAGATTTTGATTCATTAAAAAAATAACGTTAAACACCATTTTCCTGAATATACAATAAAAATTAGGCCTGGCAAGGTCAAGTGGATTTTTTCATTTAATATTCATTCATTGGACACTGGCTGTCTGCTAGGCTCTGTGCTAAGTGATGACAAGAATATAAGGATGACAGTAATAGAAGGTACCATTTATGAAACAGGCTCTGTGGCAGGTGCTGAGGGGCTAACGATGACAATGATGACTGATACGATGACAGCAGTAAAAGTTACATCACCTGAATGCTGGATGTGCGACACACCATGCTGAGTGTCATTACATTTCAATCTTGCCACACTTGTTAGACAAATATTTTTCATTTTGTGCCCATTTTACAGGTGAGGAAACTGAGGCCCAGGTAGGTGTCGGAAGCCACAGACCACATCAAAGAGCTCCCAGTCCAGGCTGCTCCTACATTCTCTGTCTAGCAGGCAGTAGGGTTAGACTCTGTGGTTTCCCTCCAGCGCCTTCACACCGCAGCCAGGCACTTCCGTCTCTGTTCCCACGCAATTCTGAAAGTTTCCTTTTCGACCTTCAGGAGACGCTGTCAGTCCAACATCTTGAATATAAATATAGTGACAGAAAGTCCAGTAAACCAAAGAAAAAAGATTTTTCCAAGCAGTTTGTAAGAAACATGGATCACTGGTGTTCCAAAGAAGCCTGGAACAAGCATGGGTGAGCACGCTATTCACCAAGTTCAACACGTGCCACTGAGACCAGACACTCATGACGCGTTCAGTAGGGAGCTGAAAACCAAAGCATGGACCTCTTCTTCCCGTATACACCCAACTTTGTAATTAGAACCTCCTATGGGAACATTGTCAGTATGAACAAAACTTTGAACTTGGAGTTATCAAAGTGAACTACGAAATGCCATGTCACTATCAAAGAGTGGGGTAAACGTTTAAACAAATATGCTAGAACCTGAACACCTATTTCAATGTTTTTATCTTTAAAGATACCACCATCAAAGGTTATTCTTTTGTTTAACTAATAGTGTTTATCACTTAAAAATATCGATAGCCCTATTTTTTAGAGTTGTTTTCTGGTTTAATCTAGGAAACACACAGAAAATGCAATCCTGTGTGTGCATGAGTGCGTGTGTGTGTTACTATGCAGTCCGTATTTCCGGTTCTCTCCAATAACTCACCTTACTGACTATGTTTGGCTCCAAATGGCTTTATGCTCTTTCTAAAAATAAACTTCACCTGCCATAGACATTGTAACCTTTAAGGGAAGGCCAAAAGAAAATGCCCCGGGCTTTGCAGGGCAATTTCAAAAGAATAGTCCCCAAAATGACTTGAGGGATAACTTCATTAAATATTCAATCTGAGGGGCGCCTGGGTGGCACAGCGGTTAAGCATCTGCCTTCGGCTCAGGGCGTGATCCCGGCGTTATGGGATCGAGCCCCACATCAGGCTCCTCCACTATGAGCCTGCTTCTTCTCTCCCACTCCCCCTGCTTGTGTTCCCTCTCTCGCTGGCTGTCTCTATCTCTGTCAAATAAATAAATAAATAAAATCTTTAAAAAAAAATATTCAAGCTGAATACTTTGAGGATGAACATTCTCATTTTAGCTTAAACATAGTGGTAGGATTTTTGCTTATTTTTAATTTTTTTAAGTTTTTTTATTTACTTGAGAGAAAGCACAGAGGGCAAAGGAGAAGACCCCCCACTGAGCAAGGAGTCTGATGCGGGGCTCAATCCCAGGATGCTGGGATCATGACCTGAGCAAAAGGCAGATGCTTAACCAACTGAGCCACCCAGGCACCCCAGTGGTAGGATTTTTTAAAAAGGGTTTTTAGGCTTACTACTTTCAAAAAGATTTAAAGCACTCCTTGACCACTTAAATTGTCACATCAGTTTATCCTAAGGTTTCATAAGACCAAGTTTCAGGGAAATACTTGTTTTGTTTGCACAAGAAGGAAGAAGATGAAGTTTTATATTGAAAGATGTGAAAAGGAGATCTTGGGAGAAAAAGATAATAAAAATTCTGTATTTAAATGTGGATTTAACATAGTAAGATATGACAAACAACTGGGATAAGGTGAAATTATTTTAAATCCTTATGTTATATAGTGGAATAAAATAGAGACAAGTGAAGGAGTGCAGTATAGACTGCAGGGACGAGGACAAGTGTCGGCGAGGACGTGGAGAAACCAGAACACTGCTGAGGAGAATGTGAAATGCACAGACACTTTGGAAAATACTTGGCTGCTTCTTAGAAAGTTAAGCATAAATTTGGGACACCTAGGTGGCTCAGTTGGTGGGTGTCTTGATTTCAGCTCTGGTCATGGTCTCAGGGTTGTGAGATCGAGCCCCACATCCGGCTCTGTGCTCCGTGGGGAGTCTGCTTCAGATTCTCCCTCTCCCTCTGCCCCTCCCCTGCTCTGTTTCTTTCTCTCTCTCTCAAATAAATAAATAAATCTTAAAAAAAAAAGTGAAGCATAAATTTACCATATACCCAGCCACTCCCCTCCTAGGTATCTACTCCAGAGAAATAAAATATGTATCTACACAAAGACTTGTATGTGAATGCTCGTAGCAGCTTTATTCGTAATAGGCAAAAGGTAGAACAATCCAAATGCCCATGCCCATAGAGGCAGAAAGTAAATTAGTGTTTGCCCAGGACTAGGAGTAGAAATGAAGAGTGACTGCACATGAGCTGGACATGTCTTTTGTGGTGATGAAAATGTTCCAAATCTAGACTGGAGTGAGGTTTGCAACACTCCGTAAATTTACTAAAAAGTCATTGAATTGTGTACCATTTAAATGAATTGATGGGTTGTCAGTCACACCTCAATGACACTGTTAAAAATAAACACTGTAATTAATGACTTTACCTTCCATCTATTTCTGGTTCCCAAACTTAAATTTAATGTAAAAATTACAGAGGGATGATAGATAAGATTACATAAAAATGTAGAGGTTTTACACATCAAAACACAAAATAGAAATAAAATACAAAGAATAAATTGACAATATTTACCATATATAAGACAAAAACCTAATGTAATTAGTATATTAAGATTGCATACAAATCTATGAGAACAAAGTAATGAGATCCCAATTATAAGTAGGTAAAGGATACCAACAGACTAGTTCACCCCCTCTTTGAAAAATGACTAATAAATGTAAGAAAAATATATTCAACTCTAAGAATAATCAAAAGAATATAAATTTAAAAACTATAATTTTCACCAATTAAAGTAGCAAATCGTTTTGGATAAACTATTCCATACTGGCCTAGGTATGGTGAGACAAATTCTTGTGTGCTCTGTTGGAGTAAATATAAATAAGGACATCTTTTCAGGAAAACAATTTGGTTGTCTCAGAAGCCTGATAAAAAATCTGTAACTTTTGACTAAATAATTCTACTATAATTATAGGGTGCTAGCTCAAGAAACTAATTTAAGATACAAAAAAAAAAACTTCATGTACAAAGATGTCCAATTAAGTACTATTTATAATAATAACAAAAAACAACCTGAAATAGGAGAATGTTTAAGTAAATTATTCTATATTCATACAATGAAATACTATGTCACCATTAAAAATATTTTTGAAGAATTGATAACAGGGGACATATTTGAGTCATCATGTTCTGTGGGGGGGGGGAACCTATCAGTATACAAATTGTTAATGGGGGGAAAAATCACATCAGGATATAGTATCGTCTTAATTAGTAAAAAATATATGGAAAAAAGACTAGAAGGAAATATACTAAAGTATGAACTCTCACCATGTCTGGGTAAGTGGGATTTTCAAATATGTATCATAACAATACTTTTATAGTTTTTAGAAAACATAATTTAATGCTGTTTATTAGAAGGAAATCCTCAAAGCAAAAGACCAAAGGCAGGTATCCCAGAATAGTTCATTGCCTGTGGTTGGAAGGTCGTCATAACCTTGTCAAAAACTCGTACTGGATTAACCGACTCAATGACTTAGCGTCATACATTAAACTTGAATTCACTGCACAGATGCCGTTACTCACATGCTCTTTAAGCCCACTCACTGCTAGGTTGGCAGCATGAGGTTGTTTTGCAAGGAAAAAGTCAGCAAGCCATCTACCAGCTGGGGCTGTCCATGAGCACTCATGGCATTCTGCACTGCATTTGATGATGGCCCAACAGAGCCATCACTGTCTACAATACGTCAAAAGGAGCCACGCAATGACGTCAGTTTGGGCCCAAAGTCAGTGAATTCAATGAGATGAATAAGGTTAAAAAAAAAAAGTCAGTTGGCATCACATGAAGCAAAACTGATTGATTAACGGAACTTCTCACTTTTCAATGATTTACATAGTATTCTGAGCAGTCTAATCTGCAGCTATTTCTAGCTACACTATCTCACTAGAGCCAATAATAAATTTTGTTGGGGCACCTGGGTGGCATAGCGGTTAAGCGTCTGCCTTCGGCTCAGGGCGTGATCCCGGCGTTGTGGGATCGAGCCCCACATCAGGCTCCTCCGCTATGAGCCTGCTTATTCCTCTCCCACTCCCCCTGCTTGTGTTCCCTCTCTCGCTGGCTGTCTCTATCTCTGTCGAATAAATAAAAAATCTTAAAAATAAATAAATAAATAAATAAATTTTGTAAAATCTGCGATACGGTTCATCAAGGTACCACTGTTTCCGTCTTGACGGGCAACCTCCCGAGGCACATGAACTGCAGCAGCGGGGAGGGACCTGGCCTCCAGCCTTAGGCCAGAGCAGAAATCCCGAGGAAAGCGAGTCCTTCATATCTAACCTCTAAAGAAAAAGCAGAAGGAGCATCTTCTTACAAGAGCTACACTGCTGAAATCAGCCCTAATTCCCAGAGCTACTTCCCATTTCATGTTTACAAATGGCTTTTACAGCCTCCGTGGCTACGACAGGTTCCTTGGAACTGGAGACTGCTGTGTTATTATCGTCTTCCCTCTTGTTTGTCCTCTCTATGTACAGATACTCATCAGGCTAGAAATACCTGTTCTACTAACCCCTGCAAAGGAAAGAAGGCACCCCACCACCCCAACATGGAGGGAAAGTACTGCCTCAGAGGAAGGAGCCCCAGGTCTGGTCTCAGGGATTTCACTGACAGCGAGACCTTGTGTAAGCCACTCTGCTGCACAGCTGTGCACTGCACAAAAAATGGAAGTTTGGAAAGTGTCATGTCCAAGAATATGGTAAACCAGATTCTCTGAAATCCTGCCCTAAAATGCAAAATAAAATAAAGAAACATCATTTAGCTGAAATAGATAGTTAAGCTCACAAGAAAGTAAGGGGAATTCTTAAAAGACAAAAAAGTGAAGTGAGAGCAAAAAATCAGAATTTTTAAAAAGTGGTGAAGCCAAGGTTGCCAGGGGATGTTTGCTGATATTCACTGCTCAGGAAGATAGAAATGAGGCCTTGGGCCCTTAAAAGGTATCAAGTCAAAAAGCAGATGCTCTCTTCTGCCATCCTAACTCCACAAATTAAGTTAAATCTCCAAAGGGCTATCATCTACACCTTCAGGAAAAGAGGGAGTGACAGCGAAAGCAAGAACAAAACTGTTGTATGAAGTCAAAGGCATGGCTCCAGGTAAAAGGGGAAGTAGTATCCCCTGAGAATTTGTAACTTCAGGCCAACCTGCATGCATTCTTTCATTCATTACATATTTATTGAACACCTACTGTGTGCCAGGCTGTGAGCTAGACGTTGAAAATACAGCGATGGACAAAACATGTCTGCCCCGCCTTGAAGGAGATTATATTCTAACCGTGGAAGACGGATAGTAACAAATATATATATATATGTATTTAAATCAGCTGATGATGAATGTTAAGGAGAAAAATAAATAAGGGTGAGGATAATAAGTGACTGCCTAGAAGTAAAATTTTCTATAGTTTGGTGAAGGAAGGACTCTGATGACATAACATCTAAGCAAGACTTGAAAGAAGCAAGGGAGTGGTCCAGGCAGTGATCAAAGGGAAATGCTAAGAAGAGGGAACGAAAAATGTAAGAGCCCCTAAACCAGGTCTGTCTAAGCAAAAGAAGAGTACAGAAGATAGAGTTCAAGAGACAGCGGGGGACCAGACCACAGAGCATCTTGTGGGCCATATGGTAACTTGGAATTGGTTCTAAAGAGCCAAGAAGACACTGAAGGTTGAGTTAACATTCAGAAGGCTTACTTGGAGTGTTGTGTGGGGAACAGACCATAGAGAAGCAAGAGTGGAAGCCAGAGAACCAGTTAATAGAACAGGCCCTGCAAGAAGTGATGATGGCCTAGACAACTTGGTGCTATGGTCTGAATGTTCATATCGCCCCCAAATGCACATGTTGAAATCCTAACCCCCAAAGATGATGGTACTGGAAGGGTGGGGCCTTTGGGAGGTATTTAGTTCATAAGGGCATAGCCCTCATGAATGGACTCAGTATTCTTATAAAAGTGACTCCACAGAGCTTCCTAAGCCCCTTTCCCCATGTGAACGCACAGCCAGAAGATACTAGCCATGAACCAGGAGGAGGGCTGGTTTGCAGAAAGTAACCTTTCTGGTGCTTGATTTTGGACTTCCAACCTTCAGAACTACTGAGAAAGAAATTTCCATTCTTTCTAAACCACCTGGTCTATGGAAGTCTGCTATAACCACTGAAGCAGACTAAAACACTTGGCATAATGGAGATGGCAAAAACAGCCACCAGGATGTCCTGATGGACTACAAGTGATTTGCAAGAGAGAGAGGATCAAACGTGACTTTAGGACTTGTGGCCTGATTCACTGGAAGAAGAGGGTTGGCTTTCCTGAGATGGGGAAGGGCCGGGGAGGGACAGGTAGAGGACTGGTGGAGGTTGCCAGGCCAGGTGTGGGCGTACTCCACTTGACATCACATGAGACCCATGATTCCAGATACAGTTGTTACGCCAGTAAGTTTTGACAAAATAGACAAGTTTCAAAAAAAAAAAAATCTAACCTTCCAACTCTGATTTAAGAACAGGAAACCTGGCTATTCTTATAAGCTTGAAATAAATTTAATCAGGGGTTGTGGGTTTTGTCTTCCCACAAAGAAAACATAAGTAAATTCTAACCAACATTCAAGGATCAGGACATTTTCATTCTTGTTATACAACCTTTTAAGAGAAGAAAGGNAAAGAGAAGGACAGGAAGAGGGGCAGGAAGATGAGGGAGGAGGAAAGAAGGAACATCCCAATTAATGTCATAAAGCTAATGTGTCAAATTGAGAATCATACAAGAAAAATTATACCACAATCTCATCTGTGAACATAAATGCAACAATTCTAAATCACATATTAGCAAACCAAATCTGTGAGGGTATGAAAAGTAAAATACAGGGAGCCTGGGTGGCTCAGTTGGTTAAGCGTCTGCCTTCAGCTCAGGTCATGATCCTGGAATCCCAGAATCTAGTCCTGCATCGGGCTCCCCTCTCAGTGGGAAGCATGTTTCTCCCTCTGCCCTTAGCCCACTCGTGCTCGCTCTCTCTCACTCTCTCTCTCAAATAAATAAATAAAATCTTTTTAAACAAGGAAAGTAAAATACATATGATCAAGGTTAGTTTAATACTAGAGAAACTTTTACTTTAACTTACCTCAAATTAAAGGTTATGAGTAGGCCTTTCACCACAAAGGAATTACAAATGGTGAGTGGGATGGTGAGTCCATAAATATGTGGGAGATGTTCAAACTCATTAGTAAATTGGAGAAATACCATTTTAAACATATTAATCTGACAAAAAAATTTTTTTAATCCAATGATACCAAGGGTAGGCAATGACCAACCCAAGAACAATAAATAATCTTTAACAATAAGCAAATAACAACCCCTAGCACCTAGATTGTCAGTTCTTTTTTTTTTTTTTAAAGATTTTATTTATTTATTCGACAGAGAGAGAGACAGCCAGCGAGAGAGGGAACACAAGCAGGGGGAGTGGGAGAGGAAGAAGCAGGCTCATAGCGGAGGAGCCTGACGTGGGGCTCGATCCCATAACGCCGGGATCACGCCCTGAGCCGAAGGCAGACGCTTAACCACTGTGCCACCCAGGTGCCCCTAGATTGTCACTTCTAATACCTTTTTCCAGGATTCTGGAAAGACTGTTGATTCCAGGTGCATGACATAAAATGTATGAAATGAATCTGGCATTTCTTGTCATACCAGAAAATTAGGAAGCTGCTGAAGAGTGTTACCGATGACATACAGTACAAAAAGACATACAGACCAACTTACAGAGAGACTCGCCCTGGCCAGAGATGGGACAGTTGAGTGCCAATAAGTTTAAGAGCTGCAAGGGACTGAAATATTAAATATATTTCAAATGTGGTAGATAATAATTTTAAAAATTCACTGGTCATATCTAGAAGTTTTTGGAAACCAATTTGTTATTTTGAAAACTAGTAAATAAGGGGAAAGCAACAGGACAACTGAATCTGTTTACAAACTGTATCTTAGGATACCAAATGGTTGACGAGGAAAAGGATTACTTTTATTTTTTTAAGATTTTATGTATTTATTTTGAGACAGAGAGAGCACAAGGGGAGGCAGAGAGAGAGAGAGAGAGAGAATCTTAAGCAGACTCCATGCTGAGTACAGAGCGTGGGGCTTAAGCTCACAACCATGAGATCATGACCTGAGCCGAAATCAAGAATCAGACTCTTAACCGACTGAGCCACCAGGTGCCCCTCTTTATGTTTTTTTTTTTTTTAAAGATTTATTTATTTATCTTTTAGAGAGAGAGAGTGGGGGGAGGGGCAGAGGGAAAGAATCTCAAGCAGACTCCATTCTGAGTGCAAGCCTGACTTGGGGCTCAATCCCATGACCCCTGAGATCATGACCTGAGCTAAAACCAAAAGTCAGGCATTTAACCAACTGAGCCACCCAGGCACTTCGAAAAGGATCTCTTTATAGAAGTATCCCAGCTAATAAATGAAGTGGGGATGATAGAATTTTTATATTTTAATGCCAGAATTAAATAATGAATCTAGACAGTTATCATTAATGGCTGTTGTTAACATCATAAGAAAGAGTTAACCATATTATATGCTTCCTGATAGATGGAAGTCCACCGCATTATCTGAAGTATTCTTGTCCGAAAATTAAAGCTAAATGTGATCAGTTCTGTAGATCTTACCACCAATTTACAGAAAACAGAGGGTTCAGTGGAACATGTTGGTTGACATACTGGGATGTAATTGCAAAATCTAGACTGTGGGAAAGCATATGGAATAAATGACCTGGTTTCTTCAACAAGGAAAACTGCAGAACGTAATTAGAGGTGGAGTACCAAAGGTAAGCAAGACTGTGCCGCACACGGAACCCTCCCGTACTGCTTGTGGGCATGCCACCTGACGCAGTCACTTCGGTCAATAACTAGTCAATATCCAGGGGACTCAGTGCTGCATAGACCTCCACAGTAGATGCTCCCCCTCTAGCTTCAGACCCTGGAGAAACGCTTGCCTGTGGGCGCCAAGAGACAGTATGGGAGTGTTCATAATGACAACATTTGAATAGTAAGAACCCCCGACCCAAATGTCCAACAATCACAATGACAAAAGTAAAACATGGTGTATTCGTAAAAAGGAATACCACGTTTCCGTGAAAAATGAATAAACAGAGCTACCTGTGTCAACACGGACAAATCTCCCATCATGTTGCGTATTTCTGAAGAATACATACAGAATAATACATTTTCTACAAAGTTCAAAAACTCATAAATCTAAACAGCATATTGTTCAGGGTCACAAGTGTGTCTGATGGGCTTAAAAGGCCTGACATAGGTTGGGCAGATCTACAGGTAGTGAAACCATTCAGAAAAACAAAAGAACGCTAAAAACAAAATTCAGCCAAGGGTTTGCCTGAAGGACGGAGGATATGAGGGGCTCGGTTACAGAACAGATACACCGCGCCTTCAACAGCAGGATGTCTCCAAGTGGTTGTGGACATATGGGTGTTTGTTGCATTATTCTTTATAATATATGCATATATATATACACATATACATATATATTTATATTCATCTATGTATATGCGCTATTTCAAAGTTTGTTAAAGAGAGTGAACCAAATGACTAGAATCTTTTCTATCACTTACAATTCAACCTGTGTAACTTATTTCCCTCACATGCCCATTGGGAAAAATAATAGTAATTTTCTCATAGAATGTGGTGAAGATGAAATTGATTAGTGCACATCAAGTGCTTGGCTTAGAGCCAGGCATATATTAAGTGCTCAATAAATGTAACTAGTACCATTACCATTATCTTCTTATTCACCACCAGCACTGCCTGGAGAGCACACCTTTAAGTATGATCGAGGACAGGAATTATTAAAATCTCTAACCAAGGAAGAAGTTGTCAAAGAATATTTTGTATTGTTGCTTATAGCAAAGTGAGTGCCAGCCAGGGGACAACTTCGTCCTCCTCCCTCTGCCCCATGGCTGGCTTGGTTTTGACTGAAACCACAGGCTGAGCCCAAAGGCTTACAAAGAGTCATGATGAAGAATGCTGAGAACACAGCACCACAGTTTTCCTCAACAGCCAAACATTCTCAAGGAGCTTCGAGAAAGCCGTGTCCTTCCGTGTAAACAATGTGATGACCTCATTCAAAACTGTCTGTCCAACCTGCCCCAGGCCTTTCCAGCCTGTCAGACAGATCCACTCACCACCATGACTCGGCCTTCCTCGTTTGCTCTTGGCCTGCATTTTCCCCAGTCTTGTCTTATTGGACACGGAACCCTTGACTCCTTGATTCCAGCTTCTGCCTCTCCTGAGGCATTTTGGACTTGGTCCGCTTCTTAGTCTCCCTATCACTTAAACAGTAGAGTTCACCCCATCAAAGCCTGTGTTACCCTCTGGGGCTCCATCTTCTGGGAGGCACCGAATAGGAAAGCGTTTTCTGGTTCCAGGCACAATACTGCCAGCTTTCATAAAATGCTTTTGGTTACAAGTAACAGAAACTCCAACCTAAGTTGACATAAATAATAAAGACAGTATTGGTTCAGTAACTAAAAACCACAGTAATAGGGTGAATGTCAGTGGCCCAGTGGTGGCACCAAAGATATGGTTTCTTTTCATCTTCTCTTCTGTGGTTGTGGCTTCATCCTAAAGCTAACTCCCTGCATGTTTGCAAATTGGCTGGAAGCAGCTTTAGGGGCTATGTGTTTCTTCACTTATGTCTAGCAGGAAGGGGAAGAAATCTCTCTCCTAGTAGCTCTCCGGGAAATGAGACATCTTTTTTTCCCCAAAAGTCTCTAGAATATCTTTCTTTTGGTTCATATGCCTGAATTGGGTTGTGTGTCCTGAACTAAGCACTATGGCTAGGGGGATGGAATTTTCTGGTTGGGGATTAGCTAATGAGGGTCTAGGCTCTGTTTTTGGAATGGTCTCCTCTCCCAGAGCATGCAAGGCTAGCAGAAGAGGCACAGTTCCTCTGCCGTTTCACCCTCGCCCCCAGATCCATTCTCTGCTCTGTTCTACACCCTCAGGGGCCAACTTGTCAGAATGCATTACACCAGCTGTCTTGCTCTCTAGTTTCTAGTTGCATTTGATCCTGGGAACAGCAACAGGAGATGAGAAGGTGGGAGGAGAACAAGGTGGAGGTAACTATTTTCCCAGCTGCTCCTTGTCTTGCTGCGTCTCCAGCAGAGGCTGTGTTCCTCTCTGGGGACAACTCCTGCTGGGTGGCCCCCACTCTTCCAGCTGCAGCTCTAGCCAGGCTCTGGGCCCGTTCCCTCCTTCATTCCCTCAGGCCACGAGGTGGAACGGCTCTCCAGCTCTCTGCTGTTGCCAGTCCCTCAGCACCCCACTTACATCTCTGTAACTAGCCCCTTCATTAATGCTGTGGTTGACTTCTGTTTCCTTCTCGGACCTTGACTAGTACAATATCTGAGTGAAGATTGGGAAAACGTTACCAAGAGGAAGGAAGAATGGATCACAGCAAATGTCCTCTGTTACCCACTGCTCCTGCCCTTGTCACCACCCCCTCTCACACACTGATGGGAAACTAGAAAACTGCCCCTCATTGGTATCTAACAGACTGTTTACCATTCTAGCTTTTATTCTGCTATGAATTACATACAATATCAATAATATTTTAAAATAGATACACACACAATAGGAGTCCTATTTCTTTCTAGAGAAATGTTCTCGTCGTTCCCTGAAAGCAAAGGACTTCCAGTTGCTTCATGAGCCTCACTTCAGGCAGAACAATGCTAAGATCTTCAGACCTGGTCTTTCTGCCAAAAATGGTGCCTGACTGCTCATAGCGCATTTCAATCATCAACTGGAAAACAGAAGACAGGAAAACAGGGAGAGAGAGTGAGTGGACAAGGACTCTCAGAATGGAGCAGGGCCTAAATCAGTGAGTTATCCCACGAGAAGTGCACATGCACAAGCCTCCTGGTTATTTGACCCAGGCCTCAGGGACAGTGGCATGTGTCTCCTCATTATTGCCAACCCTTCTGCCACCTCCACATCCGGGCTCACTGTGACCCTGGGGAGGGAATCTTGTGCTCACAGCAGCACTGGGGAGGTCAGGCCAAACTAGTTTTGGGGAGGGAGGCTTTGTACAGGAAAGGGGGTACAATTATGGGGTTGGGAGTCTGCTACACAGGAGAATTCCTACTGGGTAGAAAATGTTGCAAGTTGCCCACACTGAATAGAAAAATGTATACTAAATAATGAGAAGAGATGGGCTCAGGACTGCAGAGAAATCTTATTCCAGAAAGTAACCCACCCCTACACCTTCAGGAAAGAATGAGCCCTTGCAACTGGTCTAACTGGTTGTCAGCTAAGATGGACTGAAGAGGAAAACTGCTGGGCTTTGTCATGATAAATATACATGTGTGTATACGTGTGTGTGTGTGTGTGTGTGTGTGTGTGTGTGTGTAGGTTTGTGTGAGGTTCCCCACCACAGACAAGGTTCTCTTTTACCCTCTCACTTCTTTGTAATTTCATGACTGTGCTTTACTGGGCGAGCCCACCTACCTCCATCGGACCCCATCCTGACAGCCGGGGAAGGACATGCACATTGCACAGGGGCGAGCACCTGGCACCCCGCCTCACCACAGCTGTTCCAACCACGTAAGAAGCACGGGGTAACCGGCCATTCTCCATGAGAACAAAGGGCCAAGGATGCAGAGATAATTGTATCAAAGGGATTCAACTTCCTGGATGACCTCATTCCAAAGATCTGCAGAGCCCAGATAAGCATCACAGGGCTCTGGCAGAGGGCCCCTCCAGGGAAAGACAAGGGCAGGAAGCTGACTTGCCATGGTCTGTTCTGACTTCCTTGCCTGAGAGGCAGAGCACCTGTGACCAAAGCCATGACGCCTCATGCCAGCTCCCGCCAATTCCACAAGGAAGACAAATGATGGTCCCATCACCCCCGGTGGAAGGACTCCACTGAACCCATGAGGGTCCCCTAGGGAGTTTTTCCTTCTGTGTCCCCAACCATATACATTTCTCATATTTTTATTCAAATGAATTTTATTCAAAAGAAGTTCATTCTTGAACTTCTTCTTTCATATTATCAGAATATACAGCATCAAAAATAGTAAGACTCGGTTACAAAACAGTACGTTTCAGAATATGATTTGTGCACCTAACGGCAATAGTTAACAATAGAGAAAATGAAATGATGTTTTTAAGCATGTATTGATTCATCTTCTCATCATTCCTGGAGCACTTTCTCTGCCAGACACAAATTCAAGCCTGGGAGAAAGATAAAACACATGCCCTCTTCTGACAGAGCTCACGGATTCATTAGAAGTCACAGAGGCTTAAATGGTTATAGAAGCGTTGCAGAGTAATTCTATCCCTAGAAGTCCTACTAGTATTATATTAAATGATAAATAAACCAGAAGACTCATGTATCAAAACTTTGTTCCATATTGTTCAGTTTGGCCCCAGAATTTGTTAACGTATTCAACACTCCCACCTCAAGTCAACTGCCTTGTTCCAGTAGAACCTTCCGCAGTGACGGGAAGGCTCTAAATCTGCACTGTCCAATGGCATGGCCATGAGCCACATGCGGCTGTGGAATACTTGACATATGACTGCGGAACTGCATTTTGAAATTTAATTAATATAAATTTAAATAGTCACCTGTGGCTGGTGGTTACAAGGTTACCTAACACAGGTTCTCTAGATCTGGCCAGGCGTGCCAAAACCCATGAAGGTTAATCCACTGAGATTAAAATCGAGTAACACACCAGTGAGAATGGCCAATGAAGCATTAATGAGTCAACTGCCTGCCCACCTGGACCCACTGGGCCTTGAAAGTCGGGAAGAAAATGAGCCTGTTACTGAGATGGGGCAGGAAAGGGCGTAGGAAGTGCAACCATAATGCAGTGAGAGATGGCTAAAATGGAAGGGGCAGGCATGAACAAACCAGAGCCAGTCTGGGCCGGGGAGGGGGAGGGGGGGGGACAGGCAACACAAAGCTGGGGAGGGTCAAAAAGCAAAATTAAAGCGCCTTCAAACTTTAGTAAAATTTCTTAAAATTTGAGATATTAGGGATATCAATTCAATGCAATCCCAAAACTGTCTATTGACAACCCTCCTTCCATCAACAAATGTTTTTCTAAATGCTTCCCGTGTGCTCGGCACTTGGGGGTGGTTAAGAAATCTACGGTCACATCAACCTCCACCTTGAAAAGGCTGAGGTTTTCGCTGGAGACAAATGCACACAGGCAGAGCAGTGAGACCCCACGCAAGACAGTGTTCAGTAAAGCCCTGAATGCATCTAACTGAGCCTAGCTCAAGCACCGGGGCTGGAGAGGAAGGGCGCGGACACGTGAAGGCTGCGGTCACCAGGGAGTCTGCACTGAGAAAAGCTTTGACACCAGCTCTCTGCAATGCTCAGGAAGAGTTCAAGCCAGCCTGGCTCCCCCCACCTCCAGCAGCAGCCTTCGTCAGACCTGCCGCACCCCGGTTTTTGCCAACACGACCGGCAGTTTCGCAATGTGCCTGCCGTCTCTCGTGTTGAGCTGTAGTTCAGGCAGAACCGTTGGTGGCCCTGCCAGGGATGACCAGCGCTGGAGTCACAGACCTCAGCTTACATCCCAGCTTTGTCAAGTCCTAGGTGGGGGACTTCCAGAAAATTCTTTAACCTTCCTAAGCCTTGATTTCTTCATATGTGAAATCAGACTAATATAGCCATCCATAGGGTTTTTGTGATGATTAAATGAGACAAATAAAAGGCTTACACAGCTAATTTTTTAAAAAGATTTTATTCATTTGAGAGAGAGAGAGAGAGGGTGCAGGGCAGGGGGTGGAGCAGAGGGAGAGGGATAAGCAGACTCCCGTTGAGCGCGGAGGCTCGCTTGAGGGGTTTGACCCCCCAATCTGAGATCATGACCTGAGCCAGAATCAAGAGTTGGATGCTTAAATGACTGAGACCCCCAGGTACCCCTAGAGCTAAATTTTCTTTAACTGTTTTTCATACTTTACCTGGCAATTTCCAATCCATCTTTTAAGATTTATACTCCCTGTCCCAAGAAAGCTCCCCTGACCCCCCCTTGCTGTTGGATGCCTTTCCCTGCTTACCTCACTCATAGCCAGCATGATAATACATCCTACTTCCCCTGGAACAGTCCCAGTTTATGCCTGGCATCCCACGCAGTTTCTAGCATTTGTCCTACATGTTTATTTCTGTAAAATACTGTCCGTGATGATTGCACTAACATACGCTGGGGTGAGTTTGGTAGAGGTCCACCTTGTGCTTCTAGCTTCTACCATGGTCTGGTCTGCAGATATGTAAGATGCACCGGCAGGAAACAGGGTCCTGCCTTTAAATGGTGCTTAAATCTGAAGACGACCGGCAACAACCTGTTTCTTTTCCCGAGTTTTTCTAGATGAAACCTGGAACAGGTGATAACTAACCTCTCCCTTTCAGGGACAGTGGGTAGTGCACTTGCTGCTGACACAGTGAAATTTGTTTCCGCAAGCCCTGGTCTCGGAAGGCGGGGGAGATGTATTCAGCACCACTGCTCCTGCCTGCCCTTCGGTGTGCCGGCCAGGTGTGTCTTGGCCGGTGCGGGGGCCTGGAAGATACGCTAAGCCACCAAACTCTGGTCAGCATAGTCTGGAAAATAAGGGAAATTAGACATGAGGTGCTTGTGTAAAATATGCAGGAGCTGGAGACTCAGAGCTCCTGCAATAACGTATAATGAGTAATCTGAATGCTCTTGCTATAGAGGTTTTTCATTTGTAATATGGCATAAAATTACATCTATTTTGGGGCACCTGGATGGCTCAGTCAGTTAAGTGTCTTCCTTCGGCTCAGGTCATGATCCCGCGGTCCTGGGATCAAGTCCCGTATCGGGCTCCCTGCTCAGCGGGGAGTCTGCTTCTCCCTCGGCCTCTGCTGCCCATGCCCCCCTCCACCCTGCTTGTGCTCTCTCGCTCTCCCTCTGTCAAATAAATAAAATCTTTTTTAAAAATTACATTTATTTTACTATTTTGTTAATACTTTTTTTTTTTTTGGTTTAGCAATGTTTTCAGCAGCAACTGAACAAAGAATGTACATGTTAAATGAAAAACGACCGAGTTTCCATGTATTAAGAAAGTTGCTGCCTATGTAATGGGCATACCATCTTGGATAACATTTATCATCCACTGTTGGGTTCTGGTGTCATTCCTGACCACATTAAAACCTGACACAAATCTATTGAAAAAGTTCCAGCCTCTATTTCAAAAGTTAGAACTACTTTAAAAAGACTGTGTTCCTGGATGACAATTTCACATATGCAGCTGTAGGAGGGGGTTGACGTATCACTCTGGGAAGGATGACTTTTCATTCTGATCAAATGACTATTCTTCTCAATTAATTTTGCCCCTGTTTATTCCAAATCTGTACGTACAAAAAGTGTGCTGGTGAGATTCAAAGTCTTTTTTATATTAGGGTCCTCAGATAATCAATTAAATCTAATGATGTGTGAGTTTTCTTCTCCTTACAATTCATGAAATCAAAGTAAAATGTTGGAAGTCTATTCTCAGGGAAAACATCTGACATCGTTGGGAATACTGTTAAAAATTCAGCTCAAAAGTTCAATATCCGAAGATAAAACATGTTTCTACGGTAATAATAGGAACACAATTTTTGGGGGGAACTTAGGCTCATGGAAAAATAATGTTCTTACCAAATTAAGAAAGCCAGAGAGCAGGATGTACTTGGAAATTGTTGTGGAGCACATAATTCATGATTGTATCCAAACAACTGTGATATTCCACCAAAGGAAACAGAAACCGTCATTGTCAAAAATTACAAATGTTTCTATATATGAATGAAGTAACAAAAGTACAAAATTCTTGTGACAGAGCTTGTATTAAGTTTCTGATCACCCCTCTCAAAAAACCCCATGCATCAACAATAACAACAAAAACTTCAGCTTGGCAGTACATGTTTTTCTTTCTCTGTTGCCCATCAGCAATCTGGTTTTAGAAATGTTTGAGCCTTTGAATAATAACTATTTTGTAAATCACCCTACGTGTCCTGGAATACTACTGAATTCTTTTGAAATAATTCCTTAAATGTTGGTTGCATTGTGATGAAAATCAATTGGAATATTTTAATAAATTATCCAATAGATGGAGCACAAAAAAATTCAGGTTGCAAAACTTTTTATGAATCGTAATTATCTAAAACAAGCTTACAACAGGGACAGATTGAAATTGTCTCTACCCAAGGAATGAAGGAAATGAAGAAATTAAATCTTAGGAGCTCAGAAGTATAAACTATCCTGATTTGTGAGAAAAATCTGTTGATGAAGCTCCTATTTTTAATTAGGATCAATTTATATTCTGTACTAAAATGAAACTGAAAAGGCCTGCAATTTAACAACATCTAACTTCAGTGAAGCATTCAAAAGAATCATAAATAGTGAGGAATTATTTCGCAATTGATGCCTTGTAAAAATATTTGTTGAATAAAGATGCTCTGAATGGCAGCAAAAGACATACAAGGGGAAGTTATTTGGGCTGAAATATTAACATATTCTGATTTGAAACCTTAGAATGAAGACTGTCCTCTATTTATCTGCACTTGCTCTGCGCTTTCTAAATAATTCAGCATCTCAGGGCTGGGTGGCTCAGTCAGTTAAGCATCTGCCTTCTGCTCAGGTCATGATCCCAAGGTCCTGGGATGGAGCCCCCCTCTGCTCATGCTCTCTCTCTCTCTCTCCCTTTTTTGCTCTCTCTCAAGTAAATAAATGAAATGTTTAAAAAAAAATTCACCACCTGTAGAGTATCCTCTCAATTAAAAACATTTTGGTCCACAGAGAAGGGTCAATTTCAAATTATTAATCATAAAATGCAACTGTAAATGATGTGGCAATTTTATTTTAAAAATTAAAATTAAAAAGACATTGGCATGAATACTTTCTTCAAAAATGCCAAGGACTTTACTGAAGAGACAAATACGACTGAATAACTGATTAAAGTATGTGGATTTATGTATGTACAATATTATTACATTTGCTTGATTTTAATATAAAATAGTTTATTAAAAATCTTGCATCATGTATATGAATAACTATTTTTTATTTTTTAAAAAGAATTTCGTTTTTAGATTCTTTTTTAAAAAAGATTTTATTTATTTATTTAACTATTTGAGAGAGAGAGCATGAGCGGTGGGGGCGGGGGTGGGGTCGGGAGGGGAAAGACAGAGGGAGAAGCAGACTCCCCACTGAGTCTGATGCGGGGCTCAATCCCAGGACCCTGAGATCATGACCTGAGCTGAAGGCAGATGCTTAACCGGGTAACCCACCCAGGCGCCCCTATATTCATTTTTGAAGAAAATTATCTATAGTTCTACCACTAGGCTGAAACTAATTTGTTAGTCAATAAATAATTTCAACAGCTATGTAATTTCCATTCTTCTAACCACCCCCGTGGCATAGGTGTGCCGGGTTGGCTAAGTCCTAAGCTTGCCCCAGCTGTAGCTGACACCTGTCTTCTTCATGACTACATATCATTCCTTCCCATTCCACTGGAACTGCCTTGGTTTGATGTGAACAGCAAGCATTTGATGTCACTGACTTGGAATCCCTTCAGTTGCTTTACCATGTGTCAGGCACTGTTTAATTTAATCCTTGTTAGCCTCTGAGATGGGCATTCTAATTATCCCCATTTACAGACAAGAAAACTGAGGTGGGGAGGTTAAGTAATTCTTCTATGGCCCCACCTCCTACACAGTGACAGAGCTGGGATCAGAGCCCAGGCAGTCCTCCTGCAGAGCCCATGTCACTAACAACATTTCTCTCAGGAAATGTCTGTGGAATAAAAACCAAATGAATGAATGGACGAACGAATGAATGAATGAACGAACGAACGAACGAACGAACAAATGAACAGGAACAAAGCAATGGCAATCATTGTAACCATGATGGGCACAAACATCACTGTAAGAGGAAGTGTCTAACATACAACTCCATATTCACAACACAGCTGGAAAGTTTGGAGTTATAACCAGCAATTTTCAAGGGAAAAGGAATGACTGTAAGTAAACAGGACTGTTTACTCAGCACGCCAACTGCCAGGATGCAAGGAGTCAAGAAAACAAACATGCTTTCCCCCCTGCTGATAACAGAGACCTCTCGATTTTGGTTGTTTGCTCAGACTCTGATAACCAGACGCCCTCCCTGGCTCAAACCAGGATGCTGTGGGCCCCGTCCTGTCAGCCCTGGATTTCGGATCCAGCACCCCCCCCCACCCCGCCCTAGAGGTGGCCTGGCCTGCAGCTGGAGCCTGCGGGGCAAGGGGGGAAGTCTTGAGGAGCTCTTCCTCAAGCGTCTGGGATTGGAAGTGGTGGATGGTAGAGTGTCTGAGGCATCAGGAAAGGTACTGAGGGTGAGGGCAAGAGAGGAAGGCTAGACTGATGGGCCTCTTTGAGGGCTGGAACCCGGTGGTGACTTTGACAGCTGGAACCTCGGGAAAGAAAACTTTGACGGAAGGGAGCATGGTTCGGTGTGGTATGGGGTTGGTGAGTTTGAGACATTTGGGAATTGGTTGGAGAGAGAGTGTGGAAGGCTGAGAAAGGACCAGGGTGCCCTGGGTCACCTCGCCTCTCAGAGGTGCTGTCGGAAAGAAAGAAGGTATAGAGATGAAGGAGGCACACAGCTGGGCTCAGATGGAAGAAACACAAGATGAGAAGACAGTGCTTGGAGAAGGAAAAGCAGAGACCACGGGCACACCAAATAACCCTGCCACTCGAAGCCCCTCTCAGCCGTGGCCTGGCAGCACCCAGATTTCACTTGAAGAAGGAACTTGCGGTTAGCTGACAGGCTGCCTACACCTCGGGCACTCCCCAGTGGAAGCCAGTGCGCTCTGAAATCCTGCTCATGCCGACCCTTCCTCACCTGATCCTGCTTCTTCCTTTTTCCCCAGGTGGTTCCCCAATACACCTGGACTCAATTCTATTCTGGCGTCTGCTTCTTGGAGGAGCTGAACACACTCCCCCAGATCTCTGCAAGTGACACTCCTTTTATAAGACCCAGAGAAGATCCTAGTGTCGGTTCTCTGGTTATCTTCAGGGACCTAGGGCCCACCACTAATGTTCATGTACTCACTTGTTCAATGCCTTATTCATTGGATCTACTGTTCTGATAGGTTTTGGTTAAGCGCCCACTATGTGCCAGGAACTGTGCTGGATCCCGGGCATAGCATGTGAATAAAGAAGACACAAGTGACAATCTTTTTCGGGCAAACTTGGAAAATGGAAGGCCATCAGGAGCCCATGGAGGAAAAGCTCTCTCTGGCTGTGGCAGAGACTTAAAGCAGTATCTTCCACCTGATGCGAAAACACACTGAACGATCGTCCCAATAGAAGGAAGAGATCCTCAGTTCCACGCACTGTCCCTTGTGCTGCGGCTGCGCCCCACATGGTAAAGTCCCCGCTACCCGCAGCCAGCAGAGGAGGACGACAGCACACCCGTGGTAACTCCCGGCATGGTCTAGGGGTTGGCATCACCAGCCGCCTTGTCTGCTTTCGGCTCCGTCTCCCTCCCCCACCCCACCCCCCAACCAAGAGTCAGGCAAAACGCTCCATTTGACTGGTGCCACCATGAATTTGGTTTCTAGACAGTGTCCCAAATTTCACTGCAGCTGAACAAGCGCTAGGCCCGAGAAGCTGCCGCCCAGCAGTGGGAGCCAGGTAGAAGGGGGACGGTCACGTGGAAGCCTGCAGGAATGTGGCAAAGGAGGCTTCACAGGGCCCTGGGCCAGCCCACAAGGCCAGCCCTGTAAACTGGCTCTCAGAGGGATGCAGGCTGAGTCCCACTTCCCCGGGCCCCCGACACCTGCGTGATGCAGGGAAGCCGGAAGGCCCTGCCGCCTGAGGAGCTCCTGGGGAAGAACAGCCACAGAGCCCGTGGGTCCCGCCTGATGACGCAGGACTGCTCTTAGGACCAGGGTGTAGGGCCGGGACTCTGGGGGAGGTAGGTGTTTGAATCCCAGCTCTGCCATCCTTGGCCCATGACAAGGATCAAGTCCTTTCACTTCTCCAGGACTCAGTTTCCTCTGCTCTAAAGGAGAGAGAGTAGCTGCATCTACCTCACTGGGTTGTTGTGAGAATTACATGAGATAATGTCTAGAAAGCCCTTTGCACTCTGCAAGGCAACTCGAAAGTGTAGGACCACCCCTAGTCATCAGTATTCTCGTATGCCTGGCTCTGGTCTCCACACTGACCTCAGTGGCCTCTGACTATGTGTCATTCCACTCTCATCTATTTCCTCATAAAATGAAAAACTAAAATATAAATGCCCTTCCACTTTCAGGAAGCGGTGTCTGAAATCAACAGCCATCAAGAAGATCACAGGGGCCACTCCTACTGTAGACACACTAGTCAAGCTCATGGAGAAAATGGCCCATAAGCCCCAGAGACCACCACTAAGGGCTCTCTGCTTCGGCCCCTCACGGCCACCCTGGGAGAAGCAAGGGTCTCCTCCAGGACAATGGGAGGGATTGTGCCTCTGACAAGGATTCCACCTGTGGCTCTGAGTGACAGGTCTTGATCTCAGGCTCACTGAAAGTTAGGAAGTGAAACCGTTTCCAAACAGTTGCTGTTTTGTTGGTTTTCCCCTGGAGACCTAACCGATTTCACTTAGAAACTTCACTGACGAGCTGCGTGCTGTACCGAGGGTACCCTGTAAGACCTGATATTTCATGGGCTCCCTAGTCCTCTTCAGCATGAGTGGGGAGCCCATGGTCCTTCCCCCTAAACTGATGACTGGACCCCCCCCCAAAGTGTGCATTTTCTGTCACCTGAGTGAATTCTGGGCTGTCCACTCAGGGTGAGGCGGCGACCCTGAGACCTATGTTACATCTGTCTTTTGTAACCCAAAGGCCTGACAGAACACGAAAGAAAAAAGGGCAATTGTTTCTGCTGACACGTTTGCTTTAAGAATCTAGAAAGCAAAGCTGGTCTGAGTTCGAGGGCCTCTGAGCAGGGCTGGCGTTCAGAGCAGGGGCTGAGGGTGCTCCCTGGGCCCTCCTGAGCTCTTGTGAGCAAGACCGACAACACACCCTTCTGCAGATGGCCGCACAGACCTCCCCGAGGCACGAGGCCGGTTAAATTCCATTGTATCTGTAACTTCAGAAGAGGGGGACTCATTTCTCAACTCTTCAGGGAGGACAGCGGGGCCATCTCCACCTCAGCCTTCCAATCCTTCCCTGGCCTTGTCAGCCAGTGGCACTGGGACTCTCAGGTGCTCGCTCGAGAGCCAGACAGGAACCAGCCAGCAAAGGTGGCTATAAATACTCGTCTTGGTGGCTGGCTTCCCTGGGGAGCCTGCAGCTGAGGGGCAGGGCCCGGGGAAGCACCTGCATGTCCTCAGGGCACATCCGCCACCCCCCCCTCCCGGGCCAGGCTTCCTCACCGCCCTCAGCCTCCGAGGGGCACTTTCCGCCAGCATTTTCCAGCTCTGAGGAAGCCGGGTGGTAACCCAGCTTCCCCGCTGAAGCCAGGCTCCAAGCAGCCAACCGCCTTTCAACTCAAGAGTCTGAGCCTCATTTCCATTGGGGTTGATGGAACTGAATAGCTGAGGGTAAAATGGGGAGGGAGGGACAGGAAGAAAGGAAAGGAGCCTCTTCACAGAATGCTTTTCTCCTCCTGATTTCACTTGTGTGAGGAAGCACAAAACAACCACAAATCAGGCCACTTTCCCCCCATGAAGCAGAAACCGAACAACATTAAAAACTAGTGAATATTTCCATTTTTTGGTTTTCCTTATGGGCATTTTAAATAACCAGAAGTGGGGCACCTGGGTGGCTCGGTCAGTTGAGCTCTTCATTTTGGCTCAGGTCATGATCTCAGGATGGTGAGATCGAGCCCCACGTTGGGCTCCGTGCTTGCGGTGGGGGAGTCTACTTGAGATTTTCTCTCTCTCTCTCTCCCTCTCCCTCTGCCCCTTCCCCCACTCACAACATACTAATAAATAAATCTTTAAAAATTACCAGAAGCAAGTCACAACAGCAGCTAATGGTTGGTTATACATGGAATTCTGTGCAACTGTCATTCAAAATGAGACAGAATTTAAAAGCCAGGCTGTATAAGAGATGAGAAAGTGTTTAAAAATTCATTGGATGACAGTTTTCACACTTCAGTGAACTGAAGAATCACCTGGAACACCTGTCTAAAAGATAGACCCTGGTGCCCGCCGCCTGAGACTAAATCCTCTATGTCTGGGTCTGGGTCCAAAAATCTGCATTTGAGTCCATAAGTAATCCTGATTTTGAGAAACACCGTCCAAAGACAGTAGTTCACAGAGTGAGGGCCCTGGCCAGAAGCATCAACAGCACCAGGATATTTGCTGGTGATGCATATTCTCCGGCCAACCCCAGACTTACGGAATCAGAAACGCTGGGCGCAGGGCCCAGGCATGGCTTTCAACACATCCCCAGGTGATGTGAAGGTGGAGAAACCCCCGCTCCCACAGAGTTCTTATAAGGCAGGAGCGTGAAGCCTGGCGCAGTGGGGATCCGGACATGCAGCCAGACTGAGAACCACTGCTCTGGGTCTGCGATAGAGATGTTTCTATCACCTTCACAGCCCTCGTGTTCTGCGCATCTACTTTTTTGACCCAGGGTTAGAGTCAAGGATGTGAAGGCGGAAGAGTGTGGACCTTGCTCCAGAGAGGCAAGGACTCAAGTCTTGGTCCCAAATTTAACCTCCCTGTCGGTGTTTGCACCTGGGACATGGAAGGGACGCCACCTTCCCCACGAAGGGGGGAAAGACATCACCCAGGAGAGCACTTAGCCAGCATCCAGCACACTGGAGGCACTTGATTTTCCTCTGTGCCTCTCTGCAATCGTTATTTCCCTTCGTTTAATTGGGGTCTGGAATGAGATTCTTAATCTTTATAGAAATATGGCTTGAGGGTATATTCCCCAGAGAGCATCAAAAACCTCATTTTAAAATCCTCCTTTTTATTAGCTCAATGCACGGAGAGCTCCGTGAGCAATCGGATTTTAAAGACTGGTGGTGTGAGCGTAGAGGCAGCTCGAATGCTGCCCAACCTGATTCAACGGCAACCACAGTCACTGTCCTTTATTCAGAGACAGATGGGTAATGGGCAGAACCTTCCGTTTTTATTATTACATTCTTTGCACAAGCTCTTCACTTTGTCAGTTGATCCCCACTGTTTATAAGATGCCCCATGAACTACCACCAGTTTAGTGACAGAGATCTGCCATTGACTGGTGTAAAGAAATCACTTTGTGTGTGTGTGTGTGTGTGTGTGTGTGTGTGTGTGATTCTGTTGGTGTGAACATCAGCTAGTACTAAACACAAGAGAGCAGATTCAGTAACCACTCTGGCTTGAAGCAATGCCACCTGTGTTTTGTATTTTCTAGAATACATAATGGTTTTATGGACCCCAAATAAATCCTTGACATGACATCAGTCGATTCTTCTAAAGTTGAAGGGGCTGCAAGTGTCTCTTCCACGCAATGACAGATGCGTGCGCTGTTTGGAGCCTGAAGCTTACACAGACTGCATTCGTGGGAGTGAAGGAGGAGCCGTCCGCATGCAACAATCAAATGTTCCACGTACTTGCATTAGGATGGAAGGTCCCATATGTGACCAAGACCTGCGGCTCTGTGGAACCCTCGATGGCCAACTAGCTTAGTTTACGGGAGGGTAGCTAGAGGCCCTTAGGGCAGGGAAAGGTGGACATAGCCAAAGTTCACTGCCGTCTAGTACTTCAGCTCTAGCTTCGACAAACATTTACGGAGGGGCTGCCATGTACAAAGCACATTTACACACACAGTCCCAGCTAAGGCTCACCGTTACCACACCAGCTTTTTACAGACCAGGAAATTGAGGTGCAGAGATAGAATGGCATTTGATAAACGTCAAGCAACCAGTGATTGGCAAAACCAATACACCAAGCGGGGTCTTCCATCTGCAGGGTAGTGTTGGTCTACTACTCCATAGCTGTTCCCCCCCCAAAGGGTAAAATGAATATTCCAGCTGCCACTGACTTGGAATTTCTGAATCCATTTTACAGATGAGAAAATAAAGACAAGACACAAGGCTTAAGAAAATGCATTATTGTAAACTGTTCACCCAGCCATAGATTACTCTCAGATAAAGACGGGGGGAAGACTCAGACTGACTTGGCTCCTAACTGGGGCCCCAGTGTCGAGAGCATGATGTGCTCTTGTCATTTGCCATATGCACATTTCTGCAGGGGGAGAAGGTGAGAAACGGAACATGAGCAGGGAAGCATTTTGTTCCGGAAAGAGGATTTCTGGCTCCTCACTGCTGATTCTCTTATTCATTCACTTATTCATCCATTCATGTAATCGGTCTGCACTCATTCACGTTTTATCACAACTTCATTTATTCACTTATCTCCTAAAACAATTGAGAAAATTACATATCCCCTTGAACTTTTTTTTTTTTTCAGGTAGGCTCTTCACGCAGTGTGGAGCCCAATGTAGGACTTGAACTCACAACTCTGAGATCAAGACCTGAGCCGAGATCAAGAGATGTTTAACCGCCTGAGCCTCCCAGGTGCCCTTATCCTCTTGAACTTCTTAAAGATGAAATCTAACCTGTCTCTCCCTCTATTTAAGTAGTTGCAAAAGTCATTCTGGCATGCAGTCAATATTGACAATTAAAACAAGTGTTATTGCATATTTTATATATCCAAGGGGCTACAGACACCTTAGCAATTTTATATTTACCATCATCCAAAAATTTAAAACAGTTGATCTTTTAACAGTAAGAACATTTAGTGTTCCTGGGCACCTGGGTGGCTCAGTCAGTTAAGCGTCCCTTTTGGCTCAGGTCATGATCCCAGGGTCCTGGGATTGAGCCCTGCATCGGGCTCCCTGCTCCGCGGGGATCCTGCTTCTCCCTCTCCCTCTGCTGCTCCCCCTGCTTGTGTTCTCTGACAAATAAATAAAATCTTAAAAAAAAAAAAAAAGAAAGAAAGAAAATTTAGTGTTCCTTTTCTTCTTTGAATTCCTATTCCATTCCGTTTCCCCAATTTTACCTGATTATATTTCATGTTTGGAAATCTCTTATTAATCATCCTAACATATCCCATGTAACAATAATATACATCAACATGATCTTTTAATTTCCTGTAATCTTGAACCCTTAAAATGTTAAAATTTTCTTTTGGATTGAGTTACTGTTAAAATCATGAGAACAAAATTTAATCAAAACAACAAATATTACAGTTTTAGTCACTGTACTATAAACTCAGGAGAATGAGAGGTAGAGTTTTCTTTTTGAACATGGATGGTGAGCTGGGAAAGAAGAACCTTCCCATGGGCTCTCCCCTACAGGCAGGCTCTCAGGCCAAGCTCACTGGAAAGAGCACACATCCAAGTCTAGGATCTGGAAATTAATTCCCTGCCATATATGCAGTTGAACATACCCCAGCTGGAAGGCTGCTTCCCAGGAGCCAAAGGCACAGAGGCCCCACAGGGGACCCTGGGACACATACCAGACAACCAATGCACAAGTCAGATGGGTCGAGGTTGGAGCCATCACGGGCAGTCAAGAGACAAACGTCATGAAGCCGTCTGAACAGGGGACATCTTGTGTAAAGAACAGTGAACTAGGCAGAAGATGATTACTAAAAGGAATAAAAAGAACTGGAGGGTGTAACAGACATAGAAACGTAGAGGGCAGCTAGCTACCATCGCTCAGGCTGAGGGCAAAGTAAAACGGAGAGAACTTAGAAATTCAGAGGAGGATCCTGCAAGGTGGAGATGCAGGCCCTTGAGAAGGTGAAGTGGCTGCTGCAGCAGCGAAGAAACGGGCTGCCGGAGGTGCTCCGCCCAGGACCCTGAGAGCGACCACCACTGCAGAGAAAACTGCGGGGACCCTCTGCACCCTGATTGGCAGCACCCCCTCGGAGCCCGGAGCCGGGAACAAGCGCGCTCCCCTCCCGCTTCACAGCGCCCTCTATGGGTAGAGTGTTCTATGGAGCCAACCGTTCAAAGGAGAAACGCGAGGCACAGAGTCCCGCTCCAGGAGGACAAAGCAGGACCAAAAAAAAAAAAAAGGACGGGGGCTGGAGGTGAAAAGCAATACGCCAACACCTGGAGCAAGCATGGAGAGAGCATTACAGTTAAAGGATCGCATGAATCCAGAGAGAGGAGAAAGGACTTTGAATCTCCCCTCTCCCCAAATCAGAAGATGGATGGACTCTACCCTGGATCCCGAGCGGACTCCTTAGGTCTCAGTCACTCCTGCAGTTTCTCATGGAGAGTAACTGCGCCCACAGTAACTCCCTAGCAGTGATGTCTAGGGCTGAGAATCGCACCCCACGCTCCCATTTTCTTGGCTTTGCTTCTGCGTGCATGCCAAGCGAGCCGGTTTTCTCCCATGCTCAGGAAGCACAGCCAGGACTCTCGAGGGGCGAATTACGTATCTGTCTCTGTGGCAGTTGCTCACCCCAACACCAGTCCGCGGAGACCGCGCTTACCGCCGAGCTGCTTCTCCTGTGATTCCTGCCCAAGCAGAGCGGGAAGGCGGGGAGGTGAGGGTCATCTATTTTGACTTCTCCTATTTCTGCTCTGTGTTTTGAAATGAAATGATTTCATACAGCCACCAAATGGGCACCAAGCTCTCCCTTCCACCAAGTCCCCTGCAGTCTTTATCACTGCAGTCAAGGAGACGTTGCAGAAAAAAAAAATTGTGTCCATGCCAACCAACTGTGACAGAATTTTATTTCAAAATTATTCTGTTGGCTTTCCTTGTATGAAACTCTGCCATATTCTGTAAGGCACATTACTCATCTCAAACATCTTTAGAAAGAAATCCCCTGAAAGGCCACGTGATGGGCAGAGGGTGCTCTGGTTGGGAACAGAAGGCTCGGGTGTTCCCATTTTCACCTCTAACTGGCTGTGTACATGACGGAATCACTTGGTTTCTCATCCCCCCCTCAGCCTCACCCCCTGAACACTACAGAGTTCTGGACAGTATTTGTAGTCATCGGCCTCAGGGGATGATTGGAAAATACCACGCTCATGTTTGAGCGTTGTTGAAATGGATGGGGCAAAGGGAATTAGCTAGGGGAGATCTTGTCTACACAGCTCTACACCCACAGCCCTTCTTTATGACGTTATATTATGTTCTCTTTTTAGTTTTAATAGCTTTTTAAAAATTAAGGTATAATAGACCTACAGTATAGTGCACAAATTGAGAAGTTCTGACATAAACATACATCTATGTAACTACCTTTTGATCAAGGCATAGGTATCTCAAATATTCCCCCAAATCCCTGCGTCCTTTCTTAGTCAATACTCACCTCTGCCCCAAGAAGTAACTACTGTTCTGACTTCTGTCGCCATTGATGGGCTTTGTCTCCTCTTGACTTTGTATTCATGAGATCTTACACTTGCACTCTTTTGCATCCGGCCTCCCCCATCAAGACTGTGAGCTCCATCCCCAGCTCCCTCCTCTTTCTTGCAGAGGAGTATTCCATTGTGTGAATACACCACCACTTATCCATTCTGCTGTTGATGGGTGTTTGGGTGGTTTCCAGTCTTGGGCTATTATGAATAAAACTTCTGTGAACATACTTGTACATGTCTTTTGGTGGATATTTTTTTTTTCCTTCTGTGCTTTATCAGTCTGATCAGAAGGGCAAAACCACGGTGTGCCTGGGTGGTTCAGTTGGTTAAGCGGCTGACTTTTGATTTCGGTTCAGGTCATGGTCTCAGAGTGGTGAGATCTAGCCCCGAGTACATCCGGCTCTACGCTCAATGGGGAGTCTGCTTGAGAGTCTCTCCCTCTGCCCCTCCCCCTACTCGAGTGCAGTCTAATAAATAATTCAATCTTAAAAAAAAATAGGAAGAGCAAAGCCATATGATCATTTGAAGAAAAAAAAGGTTTAATATGAAGAATATCTTAACAGGAGTAACAAGAGGTTGGCTACTAAGAAGTAAAGATTATAAAAAATACAGAAAAAGCAGATATAGAGTTGAGATAAAGTACTCAGGGGAAGAACCACTCCCCCACCCCTGCCCTCAGGGCATGGTCTGAGATACAGACCTTATTAGAAGCCCTTGCCATGGCTCACTGAATAGCAGAGAAGTCATTGTATTCTTGCACTGGTGGAATCTTCCAGAAATCCACCCTCAGGAAGTTGTGGGAAAGCCATATTCTGGGACACCAAGGAAAGCCATTCTTTGGGCAGTGTTATACCTGAGGCGCTCTACTACAAAGCTGACTGAAGTGGTTGCCCACGGAAGCTGCAAGCCACTATGTACTGCTGGCCACCACACACGGCAGGCTTAGAAGTGGGGAGCCACCCGTGCTGCAGGCGCTAGACTGGGGGGGGGGGCGTGCACTGCAAGGAAGCTGCTGGTGCCGCGGGAGCTGGCCGCTGGAGGGGCACATTGCAGGAGACTGACGAGTAGCCCACCGCAACCAGGAAGCTAAACTGTCATTTCTTCCTTTCTTTTTTTTAAGACTTTATTTATTTATTTGTCAGAGAGAGCACAAACGGGGAGCAGCAGGCAGAGGGAGAAGTAGGCACCCCACTGAACAAGGAGCCTGACTTGGGACTCAATCCCAGGAACTTGGGATCATGACCTGAGTCAAAGGCAGACTGAGCCACCCAGGCGTCCCAAAAGACATTTACTGTAAAATCATCCTAGTCCATTTACAATAACTGTTCTCCTTGCCCTCTGCCAGTTCAACTGAAGTCAGAGATTTCTGAAGCTTAGGTGAAGGTCCACTGTTTGAATTTATTACATTATAGAGAGCTTCTATGAGATTGAATCAGATTATCTTTCTCAATTTACAACAATGCCACTTCTAAGCAGTCCTGTGGCACCTACCCTTCCCTGTCACACTACTTTACAATTATGTGTCTGGCTCTCTGTTTTCCTTCTCAAGGGTAAGTTCCTTGAAAACAGGAACCAAACATTCATCTGTATAAGCCGAGGGCTAGCCCAGGACCTGGTGTGCCCTAGGCACTCAAGGAACATTCCTTGAGGGTTTTGACTGAGTCATAGCAATAATCTATTCCAGATGTGGGATAAGACACAAACTGAGCTTTTGGTTATATCCATTTTTAACTGATGTTGGGGCTGATAGTGGCTAAGAAGGGGAAAGACAGGAGCCTAGAAGAAAGGTCTGACTCCCTGAGGCATGAAAAATGGGGATTTGGAAGCCGCAGAACACTCCTCTAGAGATGGGAACTGATGAGAGAGGGGACAACAGTCTACTTTAGACCAAGAAGGGGTCGGAAGGGACGTTGATGACCTAGTGCCAGAGGGAGGCTTGGCTGGAAGAGACAACAGAGAGAAGGGAAGGGGCCAAGCAGGAGCCCCTCAGCAGGGCTTGCCGATTATATATATATATACATATATATAGATATAGATATAGATATAGAGATATATATAGAGATAGATAGATATATATTTAAGCATCCCAGGTGATACTGAGGTTTGGTGAAGTTTAGGCTGGAGGGCTTTCCTCTTACTTTGACCCTGAGTTCTGCATTAAGAAAAGGCTGATTCATACCTACTCCCTTAGAAGATCCAGAGGATTCAGCAATTAGAGATCTGGGTCCTGCTAGGCGAGCAGCTTTACCCCCGATTTGAGGGGTAGACTTAGGCCTTTGGTAATGAGGACTTCACTTTCCTTCACTGCCGACAGAAAAAGCAATAAAACAGAGTTCTGACTTTGAACTTGGGGTAGAAAACAGAGGGTGAATTATGCAGCAGAAACGGTGACCATGGGAAGTGAAAAGCCAATGAGCTAATTGTATCCCATTTTACTACAATTGCTACAATGAGCCATTGTAGTTTTTTCATACCCTGACAGTGCCCATGCTGTGGTAGTTATTTAAGTGATTAAAGGTTGAGACCAGAGCATGGAGAGCCTTGGATACCAAGGTAAGGAGAGTGGATGGCAGCCAGTGGGCATAGCTCTGCAGACTAGGGAACTCATTCCTGGGGTAGGTGCCCTCACTGGTCAGTCAGTCTCAACCCTGGAAGCCTCCAACTCTATCATAGGCGTTATTGACAAGATGCAAAGGAACTAACAGCTATTTTTGAACCTGAGTTTTTCTCACATCTATCTTGCTAATGCCAACTTGCATTAGTAACTCACATTTTCCACCTGAGTACAACCAGCCGTAGCTGGCAGGGCTTAGGTCAAGTACAGAGAACTAGCAAACCAGTGGGAAAGTTTTAAGCCTTGCAAATCCGTGGTTTAGAAAGAAAGTGCAAAGTCAGCTGCAAGATCCCCACTCGCCTACGTAATGACACAGTATTAGGAAAAGAAAGTGCGTGAACTTAGAAGCCATTGTAATTATCACTGTTGCCCGACACAGAAATCTGGGGGTTTCTGTGCCACAAAGAACCAGCTGGAGAAACCAGCTCTCCAGCCATTTGCCATCCTGACCCTACTCTCACACTGCCTAACCTTCGCGGCTCACGTCTAACGAGTCCAGATAAGCCGTTCCAAAAGGTTGTTAGAATAAGGCTGATTCCTAAGGATACTAGATAGTACAGTCTGGCTGAAGGAGGAAAAATTACATTGTTTTGGCAGGGGGAGCTCTACTTACTCATTCAATAAACATGCATTGGGTGACAACTATGTGCCAGGCATTGCGCTAGGGGCACCAAAAACCCAGAGGAAAAAAATGTGATCCCTGTCTTCATGGTGCTGAGTCTGTGGAAGAAACAGATGTAGAAACAGAAAAGCCTAAGTTGGTTTACTGCAAAAGTGCAATGCGAGAGAAATGCACAGGATTTCATGAAAGCAGGCAGTAGGCTGTAATCAGGGAAGACATCCTGGAGGAGATGCTATTTGAGCAGATAGATGGAGTCAAGAGTGGGCTGAAGCCACTCACTGTGGCTTGCAAAAGACAATTACCTAAATTTCTCCCCAATTTTGCCTTTAGGGACCAGACTGGTAACTTGAAATCAGCAATGGCATGAGTATTCCCACCTTAGAAATCAGCAAACCCTATAAACCAAGATTTTTCCTCGTGGAGAAACAGTTAAACATTTCCCAGCACACCCCTCGGGGGGATGTAGTCATGCAGGAGGGAAGGGCAGTATAGGCAACGTATGCACCATCGGCAAAAGCAGAGAAGCCAGAAAAAGCATGGGGGTGGGGACTATAAGACTTTAATTTTTCTAGAGTGTGAAGTGCACAGCTGTAATAGCAGGAGATAAAACAGAGGGGAAGGCCAGGGCTAAATTACAGAGGGCATTGTAAGTCACCCTAAGGAGTTCCCACTCTATCCAGTAGGGGATGGGTAGGCAAAGAAGTTTTAAATTAAGGTGTTATATTCTAAATATTTTAGAAACCTCCTATTTACATCCTTGATGAGGATCATCTTATGCAACCTGAACTGATTAGTTTGGAGAAATTTTGCTCCTAAACCCATCCTCAAAGTCAAAAATAAATAAAGCAAAAAATTTAAAAACAAATTTGTAAGCATTATATGGTGACAGATAGTAGCTGTGATGAGCATAACACTTGGGCTGTCGGATCACTGTGTTGTACACCTGAAATGGATGTAATGTTGTGTATCAATACAACTAAAAATAAATCCATTTTTAAAAATACAGAAAGTTTTTAAAATTTTTTTAAATTAGTTTTGGTGCCGGGATTTCCCACCACGACAGCATAACTGGCTTCAGAAAGGTAGTGTGTAGAAGATGTGGCAGTTTTAATCCCACCAAAAAAAAATTTCAGACAGACAGTGGGTTAAATGAGGAAGTTTAGTATAAAGAATTATTAACTATGAAAAAAAACTAAGATATAAGGAAACTCTGTATGGTTCCCTGGGGTCCCTCCAGTGCCCTCTACTGAAAAAGCTTAACATTTTAAGCTCACTTACTTAAAAAAATTTTTTTTATTGTTTATGTGTGTGTGTGCTAATATGTATATAAACACACATATATAATAAAAATATAATTTTACTTATTTTATTGCTCACTTTAAAGGAGAAATACTTAAAGGAATCCCATTGTTTATTACAGAGCATCGTAGAGGGTGTATTTGGAGCTGAGAGCTGACGGAGGAGGTCAAACATTCTAAGTGGGAACTGAAAAATGTGGTCATTCTCCTGGCTGTTTAGCTCACAAGACTGACTCGGGCTACGCTGCACTTCTTACATCATCCCTAGGCTGTGAGGAATTGCTTACCACTCATTCTGGGTGTCAACTTGGGGAATTTGGCTAATTGCAGCTCTCAAGAGGGTAAGCTCAGTTTCTGCTGTGATTCCCATGTGCTCTGTCATTATTCCTTCCAGCCACTAAGTGCACTCACTCTCTCTCTGGCGTTCTACTCCAGCGTCTTACTGACCTTCCCCAGCTCACTCCCACGTCATTGTTCTGGGACACACATGTTTCCCGCAAATCCAGACCATGGGGTTACACTACATGCTCCACCTTTCGTGGTCTCTCTTTGGGGGAAAAATCTGTAGTTGCTTAATTGTCCTGATGACCAAAGCTCCTGTCATGAGAGATCATGGTTAAGAGCTCAGGTTCCAGAATCAGACATGCCTCAGTCCCAGTTTTTAGTTGTGTGTAAAGTCTTGAAACCTTAGTTTTCTCATCTAGAAAATGGGGATAAAGAGCACCTGTTCAGGTGATTGTTAGAAACATTAAATGAGATAATCCGCATCAAGTACATAGAAAGTACCAGCAGCACAGTAAATGCTTGGCAGTAGTTACCATTACTCTGCTTTGCCGATGGCCCAAAGTCAGACACCCTGAGAACTAGCCGGCTATGCTTTGCCTTCCTCAAAATGCTAAAAATGTAACAGTCTTTTATACTTACTATGATTTTTTAAAAAGATTTTATTTTATTTGAGAGAGAGAGAGAATGAGCGGAGCGGTGGGGCAGGGGGAGGGGGAGAAGCAGGCTCTCTGCTGAGCAGGGAGCCTGATGCGGGACTCAATCCCAGGACCCTGAGATCATGACCTGAGCCAAAGGCAGACGATTAACCGATTGAACCATCCAGGCGCCCCTTACTATGATTATGGGTATCACTATTACCCAACTGAAAAAGAAATGAGTTTTTTTTTTTTTTTAAGAGTAATGAGTTTTGATGAAATGTTTCTTACTCTCCCCTGGATTCTCCCAGAGTAGAGAATTCACAGGTTTTGTCTTTGATTTTTCTTTTCTCTTTTTAATTCAGCTGATAATGTTGCTCATTATCCACTTGAGGTGACATTAGAATAAATTAATATTAAAATATTTAAATTTAGAACAATGTGTTTGAAATGCCATTAGGAAGATTTATCACCTGCAATGAGAAATCAGTGCTCCATTAGCTACCATCCCCTCTCCAGTAAGTTTGGAGACCTCGGGCTCAGATCATTACCCAGCACCTCTCTCTCTCTCTCTCTCTTTGTCCCCTGATGCTGTGTGGACCACTGTTCTTGGGTTTACTGAGAGTTTGTTATACTGATTCGCTTTGCACCTCAGACACTTGCATCCACCAAGATGCCAAAGTGAGGCCCTGTAACAATAGAAGAAAAGGCAAAACTCACTTGTTCAATTATTAAAGACAATGTAAAATGGATGCCAGGAAAGGAAAATGATTGAGAACTACATTTCCAACTTAGAAGATAGGCTGTCCCTGGGAATCCCACCAAATCTGTGAGGCTGTATGGTGGGGTTATTCAAAGCATGACATCTGTAGCCAACGGGCTGGGGTTCAGATCTTAGCCCTGCCCCTTGCTGGCTGTGAGGTCTTGAGTGGGTTTCTTTACCTCACCATGCCATGATTGCCTCATCTGAAAACTAGGGATGATAACAGTACCTGCCTGACTTGGCTGTTATAGGGATTTTTGAGTTAATGAATGTGAAGGGCTTCAAACATCTGACACATGGCTAATGCTATGGAAGTATTTGCTGTTATTACCTGGTCTTTGAAAAAGCCTTAAGAGCAAATATAATTACAGGTTCTTCCAATCAATTAAGCACCTGCCAGCATTCCAGAAGACCCCTTATTTATAAGATCCCTTTCTTTGGCTCAGACTTGTCTCCCTTTGCCAATTTAATTCAAAAGGATAATGACCTACTTTTAAGTAGAAAGCCCCTAGGAAGTCACTTTGAGAGGAAATTTCTCAGGAAATTCCCTAGTAATCTGTTGGGGGAGAAATATCAGTATCTTAAATCTGCTTAAAAGCCAGCCAGCCCCAAACTAGTCTACTGTGTTACAAGTCAGGATAGTGGGTTAGTAATGTGGTTGTTTCTTGGTCTGATGCTGGGTCCTTGAGTGTGTTTACTGGGTGGAAATGAACCCAGCCATGCATTCGTGCTTTGTTCACATTTTTGTATGTATATTTAACTTCAACATAAATTTTACTTAAAACAAATACCCTACCAGGAGATATATACAGTTCAAGCTCACCCAAGAACCTTTTGAGTCTCTTCTACATTTTCCTCACGGATGTTTGAAAATTTTTTTGGTGAAGAGCTCCGAATCTTTTGCATCTATACTGAGGCCTGAGAATTAGGTAGCTTCTAAATGGGGCCCCTAAAACATTAGTTTTTTAGTATAAATATGTCCCATGTAGGGGTGCCTGGGTGGCTCAGTTGTTAAACATCTGCCTTCGGCTCAGGTCATGATCCCAGGGTCCTGGGATGGAGCCCCACGTCAGGCTCCCTGCTCAGTGGGGAATCTGCTTCTCCCTCTCCCACTCCCCCTGCCTGTGTTCCCTCTCTCACTGTGTCTATCAAATAAATAAAATCTTTAAATAAATAAATAAATAAATAAATAAATAAATAAATAAATCCCATGTAATATTTGGGACATATTTATACTAAAAAATACTTATTTACCTGAAATTCAAATTTAACTGGCCATTCTCTATTTTGTTTGCTAAAGCCAAATTTTGGATAAACTGGTTTTTTTTTTTTTTTTAGCATATCTCAATATTATGTAGAAGGATTTATACTAAAAAAATATTCGTCTGAAATTCAACTTCAACTGGAAGTCCTGTATTTTATCTGACAACCCTATTCTGAGTGCTTTATACATATCAATTCATTTAACTCTCATACAATGAATGGGGGAGGTACTATTATTACCTCCATTTTACAGATGAGGAAACTGAGAAAAACAGGCTTAGCAGTTTGTCTAAAAAAAATCTGCAGTATCAAATGCTGGTAAAAATAGAGAACATTTGGAACTGTCATACTGCAGGTAGAAATGCAAAATAGTATAGTCACTTAGGAAAATCATTTGGTAGTTTCTTAAAAGTTAACACACACTATCACAGGACCCTAGCTACAATATCACCCACCAAAGCCCTTTGGAAAGGTTTGGATTGGATCCTGTGAAGCTAAAGTAAAAAAATAACTGTACATGTACTAAACTGTACTCTGGTTGGTAAATCTGTGTCTCTCAGGGGCAAGGATTAGAAATTCTGAAACTATTTGTATACTAGAGAGGAAAAAAATAAGCACATATATTACAAATGATTACAGCCAATCTCTCACTATTGGAAAAAGAAGTTAGAAATAAGAAAGGAAGAACGCTAGAATAAACCCTCAGGTACTGGATTGGAGTCAGACGTATCAATATTGACTTTAATCAATATCTTTGAAAGATACACAGATAAATAGACACAGAGGTAACAAGAAGGTTTGCACACGCATGAGGTGGTATACATCCATGTAATTACCTACTTCTGTCTACCCAGACAGGCTAGAAGCAGCAACACCCAGGAGCAAGTGAGTACATCCACTGCCCTCAGATCTTGGTTTTTAACACGGTTCTCCAAGAAAAGGAACCAAGAATCCTTGGAGAACTGGTTAATTCTGGGGTTGGGGCAGAAAATAATATAAGATGAACCTGGAGTCTCTTGTGATGCCAGAAAGTAAGGAAGAGCTAAAAAACAAGATAGGAGCATATAAAGGGGCATAAGAGCCACCAGAAAGAGCTTGCAAAGGCCAAAGCTGGAACCAGTTGAGCCATAAAATAAATGAAGGGATTAGATCAGAACCCAAAGAATGAGATAAGTATCTATGAATCCACACTGCTCTAAGTAAATACATGAAGGATAATTGACAAGTCTTCTTCACAGAATCCCAATTAACACATGCAGAAGGAATGAGGGAAGGAGGAAATCACCATTAGACCATCACAGTAATCACTGCTGAAAGCGAGATGCACAAAGAATTCTAATGTCAGGCAGTAAGAGTTCCAACAGAAGCAGGATAGTTGCATAGATTCAAAGTATCTCTCTTCAAATGTTTAATAATGGCAAGAGGAAAATAGTAAATTTATGGTGGTGAATCCTGACAAATACCACCTCAGCCAAGCGACCAAGGTTCACACCACCAGTAACACACATCAAAATTATGTGCTCCTGTCCAACACATGGAGAACCTTCTGTTCTATCCTTCCCCAAACTACATCATCTTAATCTCATCATGAGGAAACATCAGATACCCAAATTGAGGAACATTCGCTACGGTAACTGACCAGTGCTCTTCCAAAGCATCAAGGGTGTTAAAGACAGGACTGACCAGCTGTCAGAGATGCGGGAGGACTAACGAGACCCAACAACTAAAGGCCAGGTGGGATCCTGGGATAGAAAAAGAAGAATAGTAATGGAAAAAGTGGTGAGATCCAATTAGTCTATAGCTTCATATATTGTCCCAAGGTTGATTTCTTAGTTTACATAAATAATCTACAGTTATGTAAGATGTTAACACGGGGTGGGAGGGAATGAGTAAAGTATACATAGTAACTCTCTTTACTATTTTTACAACTCTTCCAAGTCTAAAATCATCTAAAAAATAGAAATATTACCTCTCCGAAATGTAAAACTCTCATTTCTTTCACACAATGCCTTACTCGGCAAAAAATAAAAATAAAAAAATAAAAAATAAAAACAAAAATAAATTTAAAAAAAAATTAAAGAGCCAATTTTGGCTGTAAGAATAGAGTCAGGCTACCAGATTTTTGACTATTCAATTATTTTCCTGGTCCTCTCTTCATCTTTAAATCAGGTCAGGAATCCTAAAGAGTCTATTTTCTCCCTTCTTTCCTTTTTCAAACTTCTAAATCAGGATTTCCTACTGACTGCAGCTGGCGCTGTCCTGCTCCCACACAGCTCGAAGCCTGCAGGAGTGACAAGGCCCACTTGGTGGGCTGTGACCCCTCCCAGCCTCTGCTGTACTTGAGCTTTCTAAGTGCGGTCCTGGGAAAAAGGGTTCACGGGGGTGCCACATTCTGTTAAAGTGTCTGCAGACTCTTCTAGAATTTGGGGGAGAAAAGCAGTGCAGAGGAATCTTACCCAAAGCAGGAGTCGCAATGCCTGGTCTTAAGTATCCCATTGCCTCACTTTTTTGTGGGAAAGAACTCCCATCTCTGAACGTATAAATAAACTATTAGTGGGTAACAAAGTAAAAACCATCTGCTGTCATCTGAAGACGCTGCCAACCTGTGACATTTCATAGGGCTGTCTACATCTTCCATCTTTCCACAAAGTTAATTTTTTTAACCTAAAAGCAGCTATTTCACCTCATTAAAGTGTTTGATATGTATTTTTAAAAGCTTTTTATTTATTTATTTTAGAGAGAGAAAGAGCACAAAGGGGGGAGGGGGGATGGAGGGACAGGGAGAGAGACTCTCAAGCAGACTCTGTGCTAAGTGTGGACCCTGACGTGGGGCTCGATCTCACAACCCTGAGATCATGACCTGAGCCAAAACTAATTACTGGACACTCAACCAACTGCACCACCCAGACGCCCTTAAAGTGCTCGATATTGTATGAGAAACAGACTCGTCTCTGACTTTTCAGTTAGCTCACAAGGTAAAGGCCAATTTTGATTAATATAAAATGTTTGCATATTGATTATATGAATCATTAGCAATAATTACTTTAAAAGGAGATGTTTCTGCCTAATGGAAAAATGGGCTACCTACCAAAAATCCACCACCAAAAGCCACCCATACCTATGGCTGTGTGTTAGGAAGGTAACACCTAGGTGGAAATATCTTTAACAGGTTCAAGACACACTGGAACTATTTATCTTTTGAGGCTCAGAGATTCTCGGAACTTCCAGGACGGGAGAACTAGCACCATTGTTCCTTTCTCCAGGCATGAGGCCAGCTTCTTAAAGCCTCAGGAGGACACACCTATGTTCATGGTAGTTGGGATTGCCACAGCTTGATCATAGCAAATTAGTAAGCTGGCATGTTCACGGGGCACACTGGGATTTTTCCGGGAAGTCTGCAAGGAGAAACTGCAGCGCAGAACAATCCTTGGAGGGGCAAGGACAGGAGCTTTATCTCCTGTTTCCAGTTGATCAATTGTTATATCTTCCAACTCCTTGTTGGTCTGTCAGGAAACCACAGTCCATGCTCCAAATTGTTGCATTTCATCTCAGTCTAGATGTAGAAGGCAACTTAGGATGAGTGAGATTCCAGACCAAAAAGAAACAGTCAAGATAATGTAAAAAGCTACGCAGGATTTTTGTTAAATATCACAATTTCCCAGGCCATTTCCACCATTCAACCTTCTTATAAAAACCAGCAAAGGAAAATGAGACAGCATGGAACCTGTGTCTTGAGCCCAAGGATAGTGCTACAACAATATAATTCTAAGACATATGTACAGGAGATAGGTTTCTGAGTTTTTCCAAAGTTTGATATTCATTCTACTTCCTGGTCTCCAAACCCCAAGGATAACAACTCAGTAGGGTTTTTTTGGGGTGGTGGGGGTGGGGGGAGAGGGAGGAACTAGACTTTTGTGGTTTAAGATGGCAGTTTGACTCTACAGAGGATTGTGGTGCCAAGTGAGGGCTGGGACCCTCAGTGTTCATCTCCACATCCCCAGGATAGAGGTCCTGTGGACTCTGGGGCAGCTCAGGCTCTCGGTGCCAGCTAGCTGTTCTGGAGGCCCAGGCCAGGCCGTGAGTGCAAGTCCAAGGTTGCAGTGGTGACTGATGGCACACACACCAAGAGCAACGAAGAAGTATAGTTCTGCTCCACTGCTGAAAACAGCCACGATCTACTAGAAAGAACTCATACCTATGGCCGTGCATCAAGAATCAACATGAAAGGCAGGGGGTAAGTGTATGAACCTACTGGTCACCAATGAAGGTTCTATTGTCAAAGCTCAAAAGGGTAATATGGATAATTATGGGATGCTAAATTCATAGCCTATTACTTTAAGGGAGATCTACATATACATGTCTCCCTTCAAAAAGTATGTGTGTGTGTATATATACATACATAGCCACAGATATATTTACATATTTAAACACATATTATGTCCAGGGATCGGCCAATTTCAAGCCTACATGTTAGACATGAAAAGACTGTATTTCAGTGGCTCTCACCCTTGGCTGCACCAAATATTGATGCCTGGCTCCCATCCCCAGGGGTTCTGAAGTATGGCCTGGACATTCCAACGTGTGTCTAAGGTGGAGGATCTCAGCTTTATTTCGAGTCTCAAGACCCCAATTCCAACAGCATTGATTTCCATGGAAAGCAGTCAAAGCCAGCTTCCTGTGTGGCTGGCAAGGGCAACGGTGGAGATTAAGCACGTTCTGTGGACAGCTCTTGAAAGAAGATGGTCATGCACTGATAGTACACGGCTCTGGTACTTATCAAAGACAAGCTGGCTCTCTCTCACGGCGTCGATGGGCTTCTGTCTGGGTAAGATGCTGGAGCAGGCTTCAAAGGTACGTAGCCACGAGCTCAAACAAGATGATAGAGTCAGACAGTAGAGCTTTGGTCACTCACAGCCTCTGTGGAGAGCCAAAGCCCAGACAGGGGGCTGTGTGGACTTCTGTCCTAGGACAGAACAGAGATCTTCTAATTATGGATTTGAATCCAAGTTAGAAATCTCTCCGGATTGCCAACAACTAGTCAATTGACGGTCATATTTGCAAGTAAGATCGACTCCCTGGTATCTTTGTCTCTCTGATCATCCAACACACCTCTTAGTATCCTCATCTCTCATGGGAGAAGAGGAATGGAGGCCTGAGCCCCTCCAGGCTTGAAAGCGGGGCTGTATAGACATCAACTCATTTCATCCCCCCACTGCCCTAAGAAGTGGCTTGCTCTCCTGGCCTTCATGCTGTTGTCCTAATGGGCTGCCGGCCATCTCTGTCAGCCAGTGGGTAGTGTTGGTCAGGACCATGTGGCCAGCAGCAACTGCCTTTTAAACAGCATGGAGTAAAGAGTCCTGTCTTCCCGGAGTGGAGGATGGAGGCTCCAGCCACCTCTCGCAAAGGCAGCCTGTGCCCCCACAGCGAGCATCTGTGCGTGGTCAGGCCAGGCTCCTGGGCCACTTTCCACACAGCATCTTGTGTGGCTGAATCTTTTTGTTCCTCCTTCAGGCAGCTGGTAGGAGTCTCTTCCAAAACTCAGTGTCTTAGTTCTCTGTTGCTACCCAACAAATTACAATTACAATTACCTAACAAACTTAGCGGCTTAAGCAACACCCATCTATCATCATAGATTCCGATGGTCAGGAGTCTGGGCACAGCCTGGCTGGGCCTTCTGCTCGGGGTCTCTGAGGCTGCCGCCAAGCTGTCACAGGGGCTGGGTTCTCATTGGGAGGCTTGACTAGAGAAGAACCTGCTTCTGAGCTTACTCAAGTCGTTAGCAGCTTTCTCCTTGTGGCCGTAGGACTCTGGGCTCTGGCACTTTGCTGGGGGGCACTCTCAGCAACGAGAGCTCACCCGCAGTCCCCTGCTGTGCGGTCATCTTACAACATGGTGGCGCCCTTCTTCACAGCTACAGACAGTCTCCTCCCATTTGCTGAGTTACCCCATCACTACAGCAGTCAACCACTATACTGAGCACAGTTCCACTTGCACTCAAGAGGACGCGGGACACAAGTGTATGACTCACTGGGGGTCAGGGTGTGTCTGCCACACTCAGCCACTTGTTTTTGTATTAGACACAGACTGCAGGATTAGATTTCCTCTTTGATCCTTCCAGCCAGGCCAGAACTTGACCTCCATTTTTGTCACTGGTCCCTGGCTGCTTCCACTATTTCCCCCAACTCTTTCTCCCTATACATGCTCTCGGATTGCAGTTGAATGTGTGGGTGGCAATCATCCTAGACAAGTAGGTGCCATCCAACCTCTGAGGAAACTTAGACAGGTTAAGTGGTCTTGTCCAAGGTCACACAGATTATAGAACAGATGGAATCCAAACCTGGATCTGTTTGATTCCAAATCCCATAACCTTGTAGACTGCTTAGTCTATGTGGTAAGAATAACAATCCTACCCATCTACCAGGACCAATAATTAAATAATGCATGGAACAGGACTTTGTAAATTGAAGAGTACCATGCAAATATTTATTAAGAATTTCATTCATTAAAATTATGCATTTTTGGCTTTTTAACAAAATAGATCCTCACTTGCATTTGCCCTTTGAAAACCCCACATCTAAGACAAAGTTTTGTTTACATAGCTTTGTGGCATATTAACAAGAGTTAAATCTTTTTAAATGCTTCCAGTATAAATCCAGTGTGTGATTAATTTCCCCCCACTATGCTTTGTAGCAAAGAAAAAAATCTTTAATCTCCCCTTTTTAGCCCTCCTTTGTTCTTTTCTACTCTCTCTTAGCAGACTTCCTATTTAGACCCATGATTTCCATGAAGGAGCCACCAATCTTGGGAGAAGCAGGCTGTCTGTCCAGACCCCTTGATTTCTACAAATACAGGGAACATGTACAGAGGTAACCTTTGCCCTCTGCTTGGGTCCTGCACTGCCCCGAGCTCTAACCTCAGTCAGCAAACCCATGGAGCTGAGGCAGCTGGCAGGGCCTCAGATGGGGGCCTGAGGAAGGACACTGAGGCTCAGGCCCAGACAGGCCTCCTGCAACCACATCAGACAGGGGACACCTGAATCTGGTCACGAGTACGCCTCCATCTGCTGGATAACGGAAGCTGGTCTCAAAAGCAGAGCACCAAACAATCACACCATTGTGTGAGAAGTCTGGGCTCTATCTTCGGTGATTTAAGGCAATGAGGACAGATCACAGAGATTCCCACATGGCTCTGGTGCTGAGACTTAGGGCTCACAAGGCAAAAACCACCTGCTCCTGCATATGGCCCACCACTCCACTCTCCCAGTTACTACTCTGCTCTAATTGCCAAGTTCTCACAGGGTATGCTGAACATTCATCTGTAACACGGTCTTAAGGTAGCCACACACCGTTGCAGAGGTGAGTCATCTCTTAAGCTTGGAGGTAATGTGTGATCGAAAGTCAGAGACACCTGGATTGCAAACTCGAACTGGGCCATTGGGTGTCTGGTTCATCATAAGCCCCTCTGGGCCTTCATTCCTTCTCTCTGAAATGAGAACACCACTACTACCTACCTCATTGGTCAATGGGTTAATGCATGGAAGGGCTGACCAGAGCTCGGTCTCAACAGAACCCACGGCGAGGAAGGAGATACTCTGTAGCTATGCTCTCTGATACAGTGACACTCGCCACGGATGGCTGCTGAGCACTTAAAACGTGGCTAGTTTCAGTTTTGCTCTATCATTTTTTCCCTCCTCTATTCTAAGAGGGAGGTCATTATGTTCTCTTGCCTCGGGGGCACAAAGAACACTGTGACTCTGTGGGTCCAGTAAACCTGCGCTGATGGGTCACCCCGGGCATAAAAGGGAAACCGTGGTGGAGTGGAGACCACTTCGCAGCTGCAGGATTCCCGCCCAGCCCCCTGGCTATACGCCGGGAGCAGCAGGGCTCAGAGAACCGAGTGCGGCTCCCACGAGGCTTCCTCTCAGCCTGTCTGCCCCAATACCGGAGATCTAACTCCGGCCTGGCTTGGCGATTTTGTTGAAAGATCACACCCAAGGGGACAAAGAGTCATCCATGCTACAGTATTATCATTTCTACCAGGAAATAAGCAGTTCCTGGAGTTTCCTTAGGTCCAACTAAATCATAGACTGGGGTGGGGAACAGGGAGAAGGTAAGCGGAGGAAAGACAAAGAGAGGGCAAAACAGGACACCTATGCTGGATGGAGGTGGTCTAACTGCCCACGCCAAGAACTCTCCGGGCCTTCCCTTAACAGTCACATTACAGTGCATAGGGTTTTACAATTTGCAGCCTCTGAACTACAACTAATTCTGTAGGGCAAGCAAGAGACATTTTGTTCAGTACATTATCATCCTGGAAGAGTAACCTCCCGTGGCAGGTAAGGCAAGTAGGGGAGACCACGTGGTAGCTGGCCAGTATTTTCCATTTAGCATGCTGCCTTCAGACTCTCCTGATAGCCACATGTTAATTGTAACTGTCTCAAGACTTTGATGCATGAAGTTCTTTTTCTCTCTAGAATTGCACTGTGCAGGACAGTAGCCACTAGCCATGTGTGGCTATTAAAATTTATTTTTTAAAAACTCAGGGCACCTGGGTGGCTCACTTGGTTAAGCGTGTGCCTTCGGCTCAGGTCATGATCCCAGGGTCCTGGGATTGAGCCCCACATTGGGCTCCCTGCTCAGCAGGAGGCTGCTTCTCCCTCTCCCTCTCCTCTCCTGCTCCTGCTCTCTCGCTTTCTATCTCAATTAAATAAAGACTTAAAAAAAAAAAAAACCACCTTGGAATTAAAATTAATTCTATTGGGGCGCCTGGGTGGCTCAGTCAGTTAAGTGTCTCCCTTTGGCTCAGGTCATGATCCCAGGGTCCTGGGATTGAGCCCCAGGTCGAGCTCCCTGCTCAGCGGGGAGTCTGCTTCTCCCTCTCCCTCTGTCCTCACTTGTTCTTACTCTCAAACAAATAAATAAAATCTTTAAAATAAAATAAATTCTATCCTCGTCACACAAGCCATATTTCAAGTGCTCAAGAGCCACACGGGACTACTGCTCACGCTGCTGCATGGAGCAGATAGAGAACATTCCCATCACTGCGGCAAGTTCCACCATAGAATGCCATTCTATAAAGGACTATTGATTGCTTATCTAGAAAAGCATTTTAAATAACCACTTTTTTAGTTGTTGTAATAACTTATTTTATACTTAAAAAATGAAAATAAACCCTACCCTGTTCCAAATCCTGAGGAATTACAACCTAGAGTCATAATTTTACATATCTTTCACAGCTAAAAATAAAGAGCTAAGTCTTCCCCAACACACAGCCCTTTTCCTTCTTTTGGAAGCGGTGTTTGCTTCCTGGGGACCAGTGATCATCTAACAGTCTAGTCAGCGTCTGAGAGTGGCCGTGTCTTCTGTGTACTGAAACCTAGTTATTCCACGAAGGTGACAAGAACATGCGGACCTGCGCTCAGGGTGAATACAGGTAATACCCTGCTGCCAGGACGGATTACATTTATGGCAATTTACAGCTCGCCCCAGGGAGACTCCACTAGAAAAGCCAAGTGACAGATGTTGGGAGGGAGTTGCCACAAGGACGAAGGTAGTGAAGGCATTAAGCTATCAACTCCATGGAGGCAAATAAGGCTTGGGGCTGAATTGTCTGGGTCTGCCGTCTACACTGACTGACTATTCCCACAGTGGTTTGATATTCCCCTTCATCTTCCTGGTGATGACATGTCTCTAGGTGGCACAGACAGTGTGGCTGCTACATTTGAGTGTCGGAGAATAATGCTGCCTCCCATGAGAAGCCTTTATCTGTTTTTAATAGGTGCTAGCTGCAGCATGTCTGCGGGCTTCGAGAAGCAGCAGGACCTGAACGTCATCATTTCAGTTCCGTGCTAAAGAACCAAAGCTGTTGCAGGACAACAAGTAAAAGCGGACAGTGAAAGAGAAGGACAGCATCCAGCCCATGCCTGGCCCAAGCCTAGCTCTGCCCGTATGACCCCCACAAGTCCTTCACGGTGCACGACCTTGTTTGCACAAGGACAATGGTGTGAGGTCACAGTAATAACAACAGCTACCAGTTATTAGATGTTGACTCCGTCAGGCTCAGTGCTAAGCACTTAACACGCCTTATGCAACAGAACCCTCAAATCGCGCTGTCAGGGGTCACTGCGAGGACCGTACCTTGCAGTGCCTTCAACCAGTGAAGGGGCATCCTAGCTCATGCAGCGAGAGGCTTAGCTGAACGTCCACCAAGGGGATCTGGCCACTTCTACGAGTTTCTGGGAGTCTCCTGGCCCAGCACCCTGTCAATTCCTCCGCATACCCATCCAGCCCCCCTGGACTTCTATTTTTTTTATTTTTTTTAAAGATTTTATTTATTTATGTGACAGCCAGCCAGTGAGAGAGGGAACACAAGCAGGGAGAGTGGGAGAGGAAGAAGCAGGCTCCCAGTGGAGCAGGGAGCCCGATGTGGGACTCGATCCCAGAACACCAGGATCATGCCCTGAGCCGAAGGCAGCCGCCCAACGACTGCGCTACCCAGGCGCCCCCCCTTCCCCCGGACTTTTAATCAGCTTCCCTGTTCACCTGATTTAGTGGTAAAGCACAAGGGCTCTGGGGCCCGATCACTGGGTTCCAATCCCAGCTCCATAGCTGGCACCTGTGCACTCATCGGGGCTGGCTGGTTTTTCGTCTAGAAGAGGAGGAAGCTATGGCTGGCTGGCATCACCTGAGAGCTAGGAGAAATGCACAACTTTGGGCCCTCCCATAGACAGAGTCAGAACCTGCATTTTAACAAGATCCCCAGACGTACTCACACGTTATTTGACATCACCACGCTCTACCAGAAAACCGTGCACTGCGATGAATCATTCAGCCGGAGCCATGGGACACCCGTGTGAGTGCGTTGTGAGGCCGGACCCGTCTCACGGGTGTAGCTCTGGCGCTCCTTTGAACACGGCCATATGAGACCAGACCTTATTCTGCTGAAAGGTGTGGTGATGAAGCTTAGGTGTTGCTGTTAGGACTCAAGTCAACGAGGTAACGACAGCCATGTTCGGATGTGGTAACCCACAGCCATGTTCGGATGCGGTAACCCACGAGGGCGGCGAAGGAGGCTGCATTTAAGTGGGATGTAACCTGTCGGCATCTGTCCCCACCAAGATTGCAGGCCTAACTAGGTCCGACCTGGGAAAGCGGGATCCTGCTCCGGGGAGACTGGGAGGCCGCTGTGGTCTCTCTGGGAATGGACTGCTCCTCACAGGAGCCAGGCCGACTGTCGCCAGCTCTGGTCCCCCGATTCCTAGAATTCTGCTTGCGAGGGAAGCTGCTTGCAGGCCACTGAGTGGGTCATTTTGAATAAAGGATCCTGACTGGCTCTAACTGTGTCTAGTCCTTCCTCCCCCCCCCCCCCCCCCACTTTCTTAGGAGGTTCCCGAGAACAGAGCTGGACACAGGAACTTGTTCAAATGATTTATTGGGGGCATGCTCTCAGGAGAAGGGGTACAATAGGGGGGCTAATAGAGGATGCCTCCTTCAATTTTAATTTCAGATAACCAACAAATAACTTCAATGCAAGGATGACCCAAATATTTCATGGGACATACTTCAACTAAAAAGTTACTCATTATCTGAAATGTAAATTGAACGGGGTGTTGTTCATTGCTAGGTCTGGTAATACTGACCGCAATGGAAGCAGGACAGGCAGGGAAAGGGGCTAAGCAAGCAGGTAGACGGAGCTGGATCCTGGCTTTTGCCTGAGCCCACAGGGAGCCCAGAGTGTACATAATAGTCCTACCTTGGGGTAACGGGGCTGGCATTCTGCACTGGTGCAACTCAGTCAATGGCATGGTCTGCCCCTGGCCACGTGGGTGGGGAGGTGCTGGTCACGGGCAAAGGGGGAGGTGGATCCCATCGGCCAAGGGCAATTCTCCAGAGACCAAGGGTGGCTGGGATTTGCTATAGCCAGTACTCAATCAAGGTGGGGTACAACAGCACCCACGATACCCTCCGTGACCCTCCCCCCAATATATACACTCCTTGGCAATCCTCAAGCCCTTAAGAAGTCAACATCTTATGGATGGTGTTTCACTGGGGGAGCATCCCTGGAGCTTTTCTCCTCATTTCACTGGGGATAGATACGTATGTAGGGCTTTCAAAAAATAGAACAGGAGCATGCTTTATTCACTAGCTGCCAGATCTGCATCATCAGCACATTATCAGGTCAACTATGGGCATTTCCAAGAGCTGGGCTGAGCATTTTCTTTCTATGGTACTTCTAGAATAGAGTTATTGTTTCACTAGAATGGGAAATGGGGGAGGGAGAAAAGCTTCCTGCCCGGTTCCCGCCTTCCAGGCAGTAAGGACTTGGCAGTCTCTGCTGGAGGCTGGCTGGCCGGTGTCACTTTCAGAACACCAAATGGTATGATGGTTTATGGCCAGAGCACGAATCGTACATGAGCAGCTGGAGAGATTCCTGTGTTTCACACGCATTTGTCCATTTAAAACCCAGCAGAAAACTAGAGGTGAAAAGTATTCAGGACCAAAGACTTCCAAATTCTAGCTGGTAGGAAGGAGGGGAATATCGTGCCCATTTATTCAGCAAGGTGACTACAGGAACTATATTCCTAAACTTCAGATGCGAGCGTTCTTCACGGATACAGCTGGTTACCGCTAGCTCCTTGCCAGCTACAACTAGATCGGTCTCGCCAGAATGTGGTCCACAGAAGCCTCCCAGGTAAGTGAGGCTGTATGTTTCAGAGCTGGACAACTCTGCATACTGCAGCTATTTCTTAGGAGCTTCCCAATGCCTATTTGTGTTTTAAAGGCCCTTGAGAAGTCCTGTAGTACAGAAACCCAGCTGTTTGCTAATGTACTTTTTTTGCAGAACACCAGGAGTTCTGTAGCGTACGTACCACCTGAACAATGCCCACAATACAAGGGGAAGAGGGCAAGGGAGCAAAAGGCAGTTCCTGAGGGGGAGGAGGTAGGGTGTCCCTCTCCAATATTTACACCAGAGAGTCTGCGTCAGTTCCGGTCGTCACCCCCGTGGCTCGTTTCTTCTGGATAAGAAATTAAAGGCAGTTAAAGGGCTAGCTGGAATCAGGAGGGGTAAGACTTTGCTACTGTCAGGCCTGTCACCCCATAGACGACGCACACCATTCCTCACCACCTAGAATAAATTCAGGACAGCAGAGTCTGGGTTTTCTCAGAAGCCACCACACGGGGGAGCTCTTAGTAACAGGAGAAGCTTGTCAGAGGGTCCTGCAGGCTCAGGAATTGGAAGAGCATTTGTTCATCCGCGTTTTTTAAAGAAAAGACTGTTGAGAGACAAAGATAAAAAGCCTATGCCTCACACTGGGGTAAAATGACAAAATAAATCCTGCCCATTCAGACACTTGGGAGAAAAGTCCTCTTAGAAGGAAATAATCACCAGTATGCTGCTTTGCTGTGTTTGACAGGTTTTTATTCTATGGAAAGATAAGGGGTACGTACAAAATATGCTCATTCTTCCCCCAAATAAAAGAATATGAAACACAGGAAAGTTGCCTGTGGGTATTATTTGGGAGGCAGGGAGAAGGTCTCTCTGTCCCCGTATATTTCTTAACATAATTTACAGATACCTGTAATTTCACCATTAGAGATTCATTCCTTTGAGTCAATGGTTCTCAACTAGAGAACCCTTATGATTCTCTCCATTTGTTAAAATAGATTGCTAGGCCCCACTCCCAGAGTTTGACTCATTAAGAACCAGAGAATTACATGTCTAACAAGTTCTCAGAAAATGCTGATACTGTTGGCTCAGGGACCCTACTTTGAGAACTACTAGTTAAAAGGCCTGAATGAGATAACGCATGTCTCTAGCTATTCATATCATGCCTGGCATGTATAAGCCTGCCATGCTCAGTGGTTCTCAAACTTGGCTACACATTAGAATCTCCTAGGGAGGTGTCATAATCCCAGTGCTCAGTCCACATCCCTGACCAGTTCCATCAGAATCCCTGGGGGTGGAGGGGTCCCAGACATCATGACTTTTTGAGGTCTCAGGTCATTCCCGTGTGCAGCCAGGGTTCAGAGCACTGCATCCAATGGCAGCTTAGAGACAAACCCATATGCCGTGCCTGGTCTTCCCTCCCGCCTTGACAGCTTGGGTGTCAGTTGACCTCTTTGATCCCAAAGCACCACCGTGTTCAGTCCTGACCAGTCCGCCTCTAACATCTATGAGGTCTCCTACGCTGGGCCCCCTGCCTCAAGTCCTCCTCACCCCCATGCCTGTCCACCCTCCCCTCCAGCAGGGAGTGCTCCTGCTGACCCACGGAGCCAAGCGCTCTCACTCTTCGCCGGGCCAACCTGTCCAGCAGCTCCACCCTTGCTTTCCAGCCACACTGACCGTCTGTCCCTTCGGACCTTCCTCTCCAGGCCCCCCCACAGGCTGCTCAGGGACGAAGACACTCTCACACCCTCTGACTCCTGCTAACTTGGCCCCAACCCAGCAAGATGTCCCTGACGTTGTGCTCCCCTTCCTAAGAGCTGAGATATCATAAAGGCTATTACTATAAATGTTAAGAGTCATCATAATTACTGGTTTGTCTCTCCAACTAGAAGGGGGAAGAGAGAGAATCTGCACTGATAACAAGAACCACCATTTACCAAGGGCCCATGATTTTGTTTTTCAGCTGTGCAGATACAAAAATGAGAAAAAGGGCTCCTGCTTCAAAGAATTTACATAGAATTGATCAGAGAGCCTCCTAAAATGTCACCATGGTTACGGGTCTAGCCCTAACTAAAAATCAGGACTAAGAGTTGGATAAGAGATTTCCTTCAGTTATAGGACTGTTTGTCCAGAAACCCTCACAAAAGGGATAAAAATTAAAGCACATTTTGTTGTATGCTGAACATATCGCCTAACCAAAGCAGGAAAGGTAACACAGGTAAAGAAATATAAAACTGAGCAAATTACAGCAAAAGTGCCCCGCCACCCCCATGAATGGTTATCTATGCCTACAGTTGTCCCAACCCATCCTTGAGATTGGAAATGCAGGAAGAGACTCCTCCATTCCCACAGGCCACAGAGACACAGCTGCTGCCGAACCCTCTGGCCGCCTTTGAAACAGGTGGCTGCACACTGTCCCTGACCTCTGCTTCCTCTCCCTCCTGGCCCTCTTCCTCAACACCCCCCCCACGTGACCTCCAGACCCTGCAGCTCACCCGAGCAGATGCATTTCCTCATCTTCCCCTGCCCCACCTATCCTTCCCACAGAACAGGAGTCCTTCCAGCGGTTTCCTGCAGAGCCACGCATTTTTTGTGTTTGTGTTTGACGGGGAGAAAATAAAGGAAGAGCTGTGTTTTTTGAGCCCTGACCTTTATAAATGCACCTCCCTGCCATCTATTATCCTACAAGGGAGAGCAAAGGAGAGGCCCCGAAATGCCCTGGTCACTGAATGGACTCCGTGCCTCAGACAGTGGGAATCAGGGTGTTTGAATAAGAGGACCCCACCCCACTCTCCTCCTCACTCCTACTGTGTGGCACTAAGGCCTTCTTTCAAAATATTAAATTCAATCTTGAAATAGAAACCCAGTGGAGAATTTTTGTTTTTAAGAGAGGGAGGGGGTGGCAGGGGAGAGGGAGAGAGGGACTCTAAAGCAGGCTCCACACCCAGCATGGAGCCCTACACAGGGCTCGGTCTCACAATCCTGAGACCATGACCTGAGCCCAAATCAGGAGTCAGACGCTTAACTGACTGAGCCTCAGTGGAGAATTTTAAATAAACCCCTTAGCTCTAATGAAAGGAGTAGATGGGAACTAGGGTTCATGGAGGCCCCCCCTGCTGCATAGGACCCTCATGACAGATGATAATCCCAGCAGCCCCCCGAGCGGGAACGGGACATAGGAAGATCTAAACTGCCTTGGCCTTAGCTCTAACTTCCCCAGCACCTGGTTGCAGCCTGTTGTCCCCTGAACCAGCACATGCAAAGGGAGAAGCTGAGCGGGATCCAGGAGAAAAGCCAGGAAGCTTTCACATTGTGCCACGGACAAGCCCGCACACGGATTACAGAATTCGGTGAATGAGAAAATGTCTAGCAGTTGCAAAGACTGGGATCCTGTAACCTGGGATACAGTTTCTCATTCAGTGACTCTATTGCCCGGTTTTTCCACCCCAGGCTTTTGTTGAGAACAATCACAGAGTGGGCAACAGCGACACCTGCCTTTCAGAACAGATTCCAACCAGGTAGAGAGAAACCAGAACCTTACGCCTCAGTACCCGTGACTGTGACCTTAACAGGAAATAGGGTCTTTGGAGATGATCAGGTCAATGAGGTCATTCATATGGGCCCTGATCCAATAGGACTGTTGTCCTTGTAAGAAGGGGAAATTTGCACACAGGCAGACATGCACACAAAAAGACCATCACAAGGAGATGAAAATGGAGAAGGGGGGGTGTGGTGGGGAGGGTGTGTTTTCAAGGCAAGAAATGCCAAATTGCCAACAAATCATCACAAACCAAGAGGGAGGCAGGGAACATATTCTGACGACAAACCAACCCTGCTGCCCCTTTGGTCTTAGGCTTCTCCTCTGTAGAACTGAGAGAGAAATTCTGGTTGTGCTGTCATCTGGTTTGAGGGACTCCGTTACAGTAGTTCTAGCAAACTGATATAGGCATTAATTAGAATTCAAGAGTCTGCTTACATGGTAGCCTCAACTGGATAGAAGCATGTGTGATAGAATCAAAGAACTCAGGTGGGCTCTAATCCCACTTAGCAGCTGTAGGACTTTAAAGCTCAAAGAGGCCCAGGTACTTACCCAGTTGCCTTGTCTAAAAAAAATGGAACCCTGTTGCCACTCACCTCCTCAGAGCTCACATGCACCCTTGATGAATTCATGGCTGATTAAATTGGAAAGGGTGATAGCTACAGTTATGACAGGACTATGGCTGTTCCTTCAGCTGACCCAGACATGAACAGATTGGCCAGCCCTGAGCAACAGAAGGCTCTTCATGTGCCCCTCACAACCACCTTGTTCTAGGTCTTGGGAGGCTGACCTGTAGNNNGAAAATGTCAATGGCTCCCTTCTCTTTTGCTGTTAGTCAGGAGTGGCCAAGGGGAAACACCAACGGATGATCGGAGGGCATGAAAGCAGAGCGTCAAGACTTTCATCCACCTGGCACCCTCCCTATCGGGTTGTCAGGGGTTAACCCTATCATCTATAGAAGGCTTCAGCTACCATCAGAAAAATACCCCTGCACAGCTACTCTCTCAGGGTTCCAAAAATTCTGCCTTCTCCTTGTCCCTTTGGGCTTAGGAAGCAAGAGACCCCCACAACGGCTAACTCCACGACGTTGTACTGCACATGACGACTTTGCTTTAATTCTGCATACATCTTGGCAAATAATCCCTTCAGTAAAGGCTCCTCAAACTATCTGGAGTGTGCCATCCTGGCACGCCAAGACTCCGATTCAGTAATTACACATTAGAAAGAAGTTTTATAATATCCAATCATCACCCTGTACACCTTGAATTGATACGTTACATGCCAATTATGTGTCACTAAAACTGAGAAATAAACACAATTTGCAGTTTGTCCTATGAAAAGGTAGGGTTTATCTGTCCACCCTGATACTGACCTTAGCCGTCTTCTCCTTTGGCTGTTGGGATATTCACGAACGTGACAGAAGCAGAAGCTGAGGTGATCTTGCGTTCATGGCTCCTCCTTCCCTTGCAGCTCCTTGGCAGCCTTAGGCCACCATTCAGCGACACCTAGGCGGGCTTCCTGGAAGGAGAGACAACGTGAAGAGAGGTCCCAGCCATCTCCCCATCCCAGCTGAGGACCCTAGTCTAGACCATCCGGCACCAGCCAAGCTGCTTTGACCAGAGAAAAGGTACCAGCTGACCCACAGAAGTGTGAGAAAATAAAATTATGGTCTCCTTAAGCCATTCTCTTTTGGGGTGGTTTGGTACACTTCCAAGGGTAACTGAACTAGTAATTATAGAGGTTGTAGGGTCCACTGAATTTCTAATGGAACTAGAATGAGAGCAGAGGATCAGAAGAAATGAAAGACCACGACTATCCAGCAGAGCACAGAACTGGCCCGTCAGCAGCCTCGCAGGCAGCCGTGAAGGAGTCCTGCATCGCCTGTAATCCCAGACAGATGGGGCTGCGGGCCAAGCCAGCACCTGGTTGTCAGGTTTGCAAAACTGCAACAAACACTCAAACCCTCCAGGTCTCTCCAACTAAGACGGTTTCAAAATGTAGTTCTCATTCCAGCAGCAACAGCATCAGCTGTGTACTCAGGAGAAATGCCAATCCTCGGGCTTCACCAAAGGCCTAGTGGATCAGACCCTGGGGATGGGGCCTCGCACCTCGGTTTTATAAAGTCTCCCCAGTGATTTGGAGGCAGGACGCCGTCTGAGAACCCCTGCACAGAAGTAAGGCGCTGGTGGACAAGGAGTGGGGCTCAGAGACGGGGACATCTGGGCAGACACAAATGGAGCTGAGAATTCTGACTCCCATTCACCCAATTCCAATTACATCTGCTTTGTCCTCACAGGCCATCCCTCTTCCATTCCAGAAACTACCTGCACCTGCCTAAAACCTTTCACTGACTCCGGGGGTGCCTCCAGGACCCTAAGAAGCATGAGATCCCAGCCTCACCCAGATCAACACTAGGCCTGCTCTGATCTGACCCATTTGTGTGACAGAAGTCCAGGGAGCATATGGAAGAGTGAGTACTAAGGGGGCAGACGGCAGAGGAGGAGCTGGGGTGGGGTGGGGGAGGCTGTGGGAAACTTTACTAGAATGGGCTGGTGGGAGACAAATGGTCATTTTTCAGGGCTTGGGGTACTTGGGAAACAGACCTTATTAAAACTAGAATCGCAAAAACTTACAATTAGGTGTATTAAAAATAAAGTTATTAAAAATAAAGTTAATACTCAAAACTCATCACTCCTACTTCTCTCCACTACATTTTACTATTATCAATGCTTTTGAGGTTATTTGCCTCTACCGCCTCCGCATAGTGGGAACACTACCTCGTGGCCCACTCCGCATCTCTCCCCAAGTTCATCTTCAGAACGGAGACGTTTATAGCTTGAAGAGAGCAGTGGTGAGAATATTTACAATTCAGAGATGAGCCAACACTAGAAGCCAGGCTTTCCCCTGCCCCAATTGCTGATTAGTAAGCCTTTCCCAGCACGCCACTGACTCTCAGGCTCGATAAGCCTAAATTTATCATCTCCGATTCGGGCTTGAACACGTTGACTCTAGAACCCTGGAGTGACATTACATTGGAGCTTGGATTCAGTGGCAGCTGTGGTCAATCCCTGTTGCTGCTGGGACAAGTTACCACACATTCGGGGCTTAAAACATAAACAAACGTAAAGAATTACCTGAAGTTTGGGAGGTCAGAAGTCGAAAATGGGCCTCCGCAGGCTAAAATCAAGGTGTTGACAGCACTGCGCTCCTTTCTGGGGACCCTACGGGAGAATCTGCTTTCTTATTGCTTCCAGCTGCCTGGCAGTTCTTGGTGTGACTCCTTACTTTGTCTTCAAAGCCAACAGCAGCCACCGAACCCCTCTCCTGCCACCGGCCTTCTCACCCTGACTTTTCTGCTTCCCTTTTCTCCATTTAAAGACTCCTGTGATTATATGGGGACCACCTGGATGATCCAGGATCCTCTCCTTAAGGTCAGCCAATTAGCACCTTAATTCGATCAGCAACTGTTCTGCCTTCCCCAGTAGCCTGCAGTCATAGGGAGTCACCAGAACCTTCCTGCAAAGGCTCAGAGAGATAGGAAGACCAGAATGAATCCTCTCCATGCACCCTGCTTGGCACCCGTTTGCTCCGGTCCTACCCCACTGCCAGACCCTGGAACTCTGTCCACACACACAGACAAGTGGATCGGGGACGGGACAATTGCACAACTCTTTGAATAGCTCTGTGGTGGCTGTTCTCTGTAGGCAGAAGCCCAGGTGGGACCACTGATTCAATCAACAAGGTGGGCATAATTGACACAAGAACAGAACAGTCCAGCAGGGATTCGTGGCAATGACTAATTGATCACGGTGTCCTTAGGAATGAAATCAGTAGATAGCCTACTAAGATGCGGCTTGAGTTGTATAAGGACAAATGTGGATTTACTCGCAGAAACCTAAGTCAAATAATCCTACAGCAAGGATGCATGACCTCTTTCTCAGCTCACAGACCCAGAGCCCCAGAATGAATGTCCAAGCACTGAGTATAATGCAGCCAAAGAGTGTAGTTAGAATTTTCTTCCAAAGCTTTCCCAGAGTGAACTGTGGCCATTTACCCTCATAACTGGGACTGGAGAAGGAAATACACAAACCTCCTATGAGTTACTAGATATGGCTCTGACCTGACATGAATCCCCAGAGACCTGAAATATCACCACAGACCACCACTCAGAATGCGAGCTCGTGGAGGTCACACGATGGCTTGTGTCCTGGCACAAGTCCCTCTCACAGTACGTCCAACACGGACACCCACTGCAGTTATCTCCTCCATCCCAGGTGCATAGAAGCAATAGACAAACTTGGCAACTGGCAGAACATTCACATGGTCTCCCTGACCTACGAAGTAAAGAACATTGTGGTTGGAAGGGCCAAATGGGGTCCCTTGGAACTGACCCCTCTGCGTCCCTGGGAACTGCCAAGATTAGCGTTGAGATCAATGACCCGACAGATGCAGGGGTGGTGATTTCTACTGTGCCCTCATTCTATTTGGTGGGTGCAAATTCCAGACGGCTCATGGAGAATAACCGTCTTTTCACAAATTAGGTACTTCTGGATTTTTGATATGCATTTTTCATTCTGTATCTCAGGGAAAGAAAAATTTTTCAAAGGAAGGCCTAAAACCCAAATCCTAAACACAAAGATCAATCAATTCCATTATGTAAAGGTTAAAACTTTCTGCATTACTGAAATTAAGTGAATTAAGTGAATTAGAATTAAGTGAAATGGTAACAAAAAGATACTTGCAACACACATAACAAAGGATTCATTTACTTAACATATAAAGAACACTTGCAGGTTAGTAAGGAAAACCTACAATACGATAGAAAATTAGGAAAGAAGCTTAAAAAGAAGAAGAAATCCAAGTGGATCATAATCATATAAATGGAATTAAGACAATGAGAAACCATTCTTTCTTGTCTTGCACATGGGCAGAATATTTTTAAAGTTTAAAAACATTTTTTAGGGGCACCTGGGTGGCTCAGTCAGTCAAGCATCTGCCTTTAGCTCAGGTTATGATCCCAGGGTCCTGGGATCGAGCCCCACGTAGGGCTCCTTGTTCAGGACGAAGCCTGCTTCTCCCTCTGCCTCTGCCTCTGCCTGCCTCTCCCCCTGCTTGTGCTCTCTCTCATGCTCTCTGTCAAATAAATAAATAAAATCTTAAAAGAAAAATTAAAAAACATTTTAAAATACAAGATGTTAGCAAGGATGTAGAAAATGGACACTTTAATATATCACGCAAATTGCAACAGCCTCTTTAAATTATAATTTGGCAATACTCAATCAAATGTAAAATACACATACTCTTTCCACAGTTCCAGCTGGAAGGATCTAGCCTTCACAATAGTTCACACGTGTGGAGAGTTGTCACTGAAGCAAGGACTGGCTAGGCTAACAACTGCAAGCCGTCCAAGTGCCCCTTAGTTCGAGTGAAGTAGAAAATTGATAGTCCAAATACTTTGATTCACTCTTGGTTAAAATTATCATTTGAAACTATGGCCCACAAATTTCAATGGTTTGAAAACTTTAAGTGAAGATGTGGTTGATGTAAGTGCTTTCGATAAGTGAGGCCCCTGGTTAGTTGTGATCAGTTGCTTGAAAATGTAAGAAGGAAAAGTTAGAGAATATTTACCAACTAATTACTGTAACATTCAAATAAGTCTATGTGTATCCTGTATCTCACGCCATTGAAGGGGAGTTTCTGTCAGTTTACTAAAAAGAGCAACAATCTTTCCTAATAAATTTAGTTTGTTTTCATAGTTATCTATCAGGACTGCTGACCTGTAACTTTAAAACCATGTATGTGTTATTGGAGACTGACCATAAGTGCTTGTTCTAGAGGATCGTGTTTGTTTTCTTGCCATGTTTGCATAACAGATTTAACTACTTATCAACCTGAGACACTGAACCACTAAGTGTGACCTCATGGGTCTTGTAATAATAAACAAACCCGTATGAAAACTGTGAAGTTTCTTTTGGAGTTAAGAATGTATCTTTATTTTGGCTTTCTCTTTTCACTGGTTTATGGAAGTAAAATAATCTTTGAGTGCTGTTAATATCCGATCTATTATTTAAAACACAATTCAAAATATTTTCTTTTTCAATTAGCTAAATAAATTATGGCACACCAAGACAATGGAATAAGGAATAAAGCAAATCCTCCACACCACCCCCTACTCCCAGTGGTTCTCAAGGTCGAGAAAAAAGGGCTTGTTCAAAGGCTCGCCAACAAGCAGGTGTTTCTGACTGCGTTGGACTTGAATAGGGTGGGGGCAGAAGGAGAGAATCTTCAACCCGACTCCCCCCTGAGCATGGGCGGGGGGGGGGGGCTGCGGGGCTCCAGCTCAGGACCCAGGAGATCATGACCTGAGCGGAAACCAAGAGTCCCAGCTTAACCAAGTGAGCCACCCAGACACCCCAACATTACTTTTTGAAACCAAAATTAGCAAGAGACTGCTGAGGTTGGGCACTGGCCCAGCGTCTCTACGGAATACATCCCCTGGCGGCGACGAGGGCCCAGCAGGGCATTCCGGGCTCGAGAGCTCAAACCACCTCCACCGTCAGGTTTTTCCCAGATGGTGCCCTGGTGGGACGTGGGGTGAACCCCCAGGAAAATAGGCACGGCGGTAAGCGGGTTCCTTTCTCATCCTGCAGGGCTGTAGTAAGCAGGCCAAAGGGGCCGGGCCCGCGGAACTGACTCGCCTGCCTCGGTGGGGACGGGAATCTGCGAGCCGTCCCTGGAGAGCGGGACAGAAGCGTCCCGTCCTTTCCTGAGCGAGGGAAGTGAAAGAAACCGCCGCTGGCCTCAGAGCAGGGAAGGAATGGACCACGGGGAAGCGTAGCGGCTGCGGGACGGGGACCGTGGCGAGTGCGGGGAGGGAGGTAGTTGGGGGAGGACAAAGCTTGAGCAGAAGACTCCGGCTGCCGCTCACTTTACTTGCAGGCTCGGACCCTCCGGAGGGGACCAGGAGGGAGCACCTCTGAGATGCACCCGCGCCAACGGGCAGCGGTACCTGGCATCTGAGTGTAGGCGCAGCACCCAGCAAGGAACTTAAGTGGGAGGCCGGAGGAGGGGGGCCTCCTCTCCCCCAAACACCGCCCCGCCGAAAATAATCCGGCAGAAGCGCCCTCTCTCCCGCGGCTTGACTTGCGCACCTGTTTTCTGGTAGGCGCGGCCGGGGTCTGCGGCTCTGGGGAAACCGCAGTGACGCGGGCGGCAGCTGCCTTCAGAGCCGCAGGCAGCCCCACGCTTTGCCGCGAATGGAAGTAGCAGCTTCGGCCAGAGGAGGGCGCAGCCGCCCAGCCGCTTTTGCAAAAGGCGAGCGCGTGGCGGGGGGCTGAGCGCGCCCACCCTCCGCAGAGGCCGGGACTGGAGCAGCGTGGGATCCAGCCGCTGGGCTGGTAGGAATTCGCGCCCCCGACTGTGGAGGCGACTTGGTTTGTTAGTTTGATTTTGGTCGGAATTCTTGCAAGCTGTCAGCATATCCTCCAACCTGCTTTTCTTGTTGTTTACGGTGTTACTTATACAGAATAAAATTCATCAGTTTTAAGTGTACAGTGTGATAAATTTGGCAATTATATAGAGTCGTTAAATCACCCTCACAATCAGGACGTAGAACAGTTCCCACGTACTAAACGCTCCCTTGTACAGCTCTGCCCTTCATCTCCCCGCCTCCTCCCTCCCCGCCCCTCCAGCCCGGGGAACCCTTCAGGGGCTTTCTGTTACTAATCTTTCCTTTTCCAGAATGTCGTATAAATGGAACTATGGAACCAGACTTTTTAAGTTTTGAAATTTCGGCCACGTCGTTGTGTGTTTTCATACCTCACTCCTTTCTATGACTGGGTAGTTGTCCATGGTATGGGGACACCGCGATTTGCTTATCCATTCACCACTTGGTGGACATTTGAGTTGTTTCCAGGTTTGAGGTTATATGAATAAAACTGCTGTGAACGATATTGTACACATTTTTATGAACATAGCTTTGTATTTCTCCTTGGTAAATACCTAAGTAGTGGATTTGCTGGGGTAAATGGTAAACGTCTGGTTAATTTTATGAGTGCTGGCAGACTGTTTTTAAAGATTTCATTTGTTTGTTTATAGAGAATCCCAAGCGGACTCTGCCCAGAGGGGGCCGACTCAGATCTCACAACCCTGAGATCATGACCTGAGCCAAAATCAAGAGTTGGTTACCCAACAGACTGAGCCACCCAGGCGCCCCTGCCAGACTGTTTTTAAAAAGGGCTGCACCTTTTTACATTCCCAGCAGTGATGTATAACGGCTCGAGTTCCCCACATCCTTATTAACACGGTATTGTCAGTCTTTTTAACTCTAGCCATTCTTGGGGCTCTGTCTGGCCACCAGTTTTTATGTTTACCCTGTTAGGTCCTGGGTACCCGAGCACACAGCAGATGCTCCTACCACATTGCTTTGGCAGCATGAAGGGCTGCTGACGAGTCTGCGAGCCCAAGAAAGCAAGATTCTGTGGCTTGTAACCTTTGTTTCAGGCCTCTCGAGGCTTCTGATCATTGGCAGCTACTGTAAAACAAAATTCCAATACACAGATTAGATGGGATTGTCTTCATGCAGGAACTGGGGAGTGAACACCAGCAATACCCCCAAAAGCCTCTGAATGTACTGCATATTTTTAGGGTCAGAGGAGGGTTGTCAGCTGACAATGGCCTTGGCCTTGCAGAGACCTGTATGGAAGTGTCTTACTTGGAATTGATAAACCTCAGAAATTACTTATCAACCCAAATGCACAATTTTGTAAAAGTAGGGCTTATATGACTTTTCCTCTATGTCTCCCAGCCTCTCTTGCAGTTAGATTGGGGCCAGGAGATTACATTACAGAAGATGAAAGAAGTTCCAGGCCAGACCCTTAGAATTATTCCATGGGATCCTCTCTCTCACTTAATTCCCCTGTCACGGTGACTTTATAGGACATGTGCCCCAGAAAACGAGCTTTCAAGATGGAAGAGGGCTGTCTGAGTCCTCTAGATTTTAGGTTAATTAGAGATATATCATTTCTGTGTTAAGTAACTGAGATCTGAGGATTTTTTGGTTACTACAGCATAGTCTAGCCTAACTCAAATACTTAACTGATTCCCCATTCTTCCAATGTCCACAGAAGAGCAACTTGACCATGTTGCTAAGACCTCATTTGATGGTGGGAAAATCAGAGTCCTGGAAAAGAGGATGTCCGGAGGGCAAGCCTCTCCTTTGTCCAGATGGACTATGAGCCCCTCCTCTCTTCCCCCACCATTGCTTCAGGTCCTAATCTGTTTTGTAGCTGGAACAACAGCAGCAATTCTGAGCCTTCTGAGATGAGGGAAAGTGAGAAATCGTACCTGTAAGTCTTTGATTCTGTACAAGCAGCGCTCACAGCAAACTGAAATCCATAAATGACCTCCCACACCTTATTTTAGGTGATACTCTCCATAATCCTCACATGGCTTCCTTGTCCAAGTTGCAAACATATCAATGCATGAATGTATGCCCACTTTCCCCTCCCTTTCCCCTTTTCTCACACAGAGGGCTACAGGCAATAAGAAAGGGAGAGTGATCAAGTTCTTTGGTCACAGCAATACATGTATATGCTTTATTCAGTTATTTCAGGATTTCAGGTAGGCACACTCAATCAGACTTAGTAGGAAACCCCCCCCCCCGCTCTTAGTTATTATCTATGAACAGAATATCGGAAGTCCCTGATGGCCAAGGCAAAGGGCTGAAGACCTGACTGGGGCAGGACGAGTCTCACCTGAAGACAGGTAGGGGGCAGGGGGAGAAGCTTGCAGTCTCCGGCCTGAGTTACTGCTTGTGCTGAGTCACGACCCTTAGGAGGCCTGAGACCGAACTTCAGAGCATGGTGGACTGGATTCCAGGAAGTCAGGAGAAGCTGGATGTGGACTTCGCTTGTTCAGGAAGAGAAAAATAAAAGATATTTTTCAGAAGCATCCTTTTTCTTTTGATTTTTAAAAAGTATTCCCTCACAATGTTTGTCTCATGGTTAGAACCTCAAATTAGTTCTGAGAAGCTCCAAGGAATCGTCAGAACATACTTCCCTCTGATCCAGGTCTGGTCTCCTCATTCACGTGTAGGTCAAGGGCTTGCCCCGTGGGCTTCATCAGCCCTGCCACTCCGGGCTCCTGTGGCCATCAGTCATGAGCGAGGAGCCTCGGACAGTCAGGAAATGGGGTGAAATCAGTATCCTGTCCCATCTACACCTCGTGCTCCTCCTCTGCCCCCCCTCCCCCGTACCATAGACCTCACCTTTCCCAGAGGCTCGGCAGGCAGGTGAACAATTCTGGAAGCTTTGTTAACCATGTGGCCAGTTTCCCTCAAAAACCCTGACCACCAGAGCCAAGGCACTCCTGAGAAGCCAGGCGATGCCCAAGATGGTTTGCTTGGAAGTGGGGGCCTGACCTGCTTCTTGTTCTGCCGGCATCGCCCCATATTCTGCTTCCGCGCACACACTATGGGCTTCATCACTGAAGGACCTTGCTGCTTCAACATCACATCATTTCTTGGGGCGCCTGGGTGGTTCAGTCATTAAGCGTCTGCCTTTGGCTCAGGGCCTGATCCCAGGGTCCTGGGATGGAGCCCAGCATCGGGCTCCTTGCTCTGCTGAGAGCCTGCTTCTTCCTCTCCCACTCCCCCTGCTTGTGTTCCCTCTCTTGCTGGCTCTCTCTGTCAAATAAACAAATAAAATCTTTTAAAAAAAATTGCATTATTTCCATTGCACTTTATTGCACTTGTGCTTCCAAACAAGGAGCTGAAGGATAATAGGTGATTGGTTGCATGTTAATTTTTTGTGTTTTTTGAAAGCTCTTTAATTGTAGAGCCCTGCTAAGTTTACTCTCCATCTTACCACTAGTGTCACCTGATATTTGTTACTACTGAAGTCGTATTAATGAGCTTTCAGCTAAAATGTATAGTACTGTCACTGTGGGATAAATCACAGGATAATAATTCTCCATGAATAATTCACTGTGTCCCAAAGATATTTTCTAGGAATCATTATATAATGATCTGCAAGTTATGTCACGGCAATTTTTCATTACAGAACTTTCATCAGTACAAATATTAACTTTTATTAATACATAGATATATTCAGATACTACAAATACCAAGATAAAACACTAAGCTGTTATGTACATTGTTTTTCCCTAGATGTTTTTAAAGTTTTCAGATTTAGGATTTGGAAAACAAAAATGCAAACGATCAAGGAAGAAAAAGAAGGAAAATTGTATGGATACTTGAGTATGTTTTGGAGAAAATATAAGAAATTCCATAGGGGAAGAAAAGGAACCACAGAGGCTCTTGATTTAACGGAGTGTGGCAGGTGTAAGTCACGCACAGGCAGCCTCTGCCTCAGTGTCAGTCATACTGAAGAAAAATGAGAAAGGCGGGAAGACCCGACACCCCTATGAAACCATTTTCCTGAATATACTTTCTTTAATCCGGGTCCGTGACCATGTCATTTGCGTTTTATGCAACAGGACACTCCTACTGAAGATTATTCACCTCTGAAAAGTAATCTCCCCTTTCTAAGGACGATAGAGGTAGGAAGTTATTATTTCACTCAAATTTCTCCAAGTGATGAAAATAATCGCTAGAGTCTTGTCCTTTTATTCTACCTCGAAAGAGTCTGTTTTATCCGTATTACAAACTCTTTGTGGATAAAGGAAAAAACTGAAGCATGAAGATGCATGAAAGCCTGGCAGAAGGCAGCAAAGATTCTCCGTAAGCACAATGAGAAGCAGACGCACACCTGTGGTAGGACTGCGTATTTAAAAGTGGAACCTTACTTGATAATACATAACTGTCAATGTTGCAGAACGGTAATGCAGAAAAATAAGAAAATATATCCGTGAGCTTCTGTTGAACACATAATGGGCATGACCCCACTTGAAGCAATATCTAACAGTCAGGGAATCGCCCACAGTACGTGTAACTGTGGTAATGTGCGTTGTCTTCATTTGGCAGAAATGAAGCAATTATTGGTAATATTATGGTAGCACATTTATGCAGAATGTAAACATCAACTCTGAATAATACTTCACTTCATTTAGGGGACAAAACAGAGCTGAAGAATGAAAAAAATAACAGATGTGATGAATTAAATCATTTCGAATAAGAGAAGAAATGTTTAAAAAACATTCAGTTATATTGGATACAAGTCCCGATACAAACCCTGTGGAACAGTTAATAATTATCATTAGGCTCCTCATTTCTCAAATGCAACTATTCCCCTCTTTGCACATTTGACCTTTCAAATGTTGTCTAACAGACAAAAAAATAGTGCATGGATTCAGTAGACCACTTATTTAAAAAACTGCATCTAAACAAAACATAATTTGAAAATCCAAGAATATATAATGCTGCAAATATATGTAGGAAACATAATGAATCACAACAGAAAACCATCTAAAATACTTGTAGGACATTCTATATTTCTTATTCTGTGTACACTAGTGAATAATACAGCAAAAAATCTCTTTTGACCCTTGAGTCTTTAAAATATTGTCTAAGACCTTCACAGCTACATGAAATACAGAGTTGCATGAAAAAACATGTTTAACAATGTAAATTTGAGGCCAATTTCAAAGGCCAAATGGAAAGATTGAGTTAAAAGAGCAGTATGCAATAATCACTTAAAAATTGATGATTTTATTGATAAAGACCTTAAATGCAAGCCAAAGGTACACTTCTGAAAAAATTGTCAACTTGAAGCTTTACTTGATAATCATTTCAGATGTTAGATGAGGTAAAATTAATGACACAAGCCAAATGATGCAGGAGCCAATTCAACGTGCATAATGACCTTGGCAGCATCAAAGAAATTAAGAAACTCTTTGAATACAACCAGTGATTATGTTTATCAATCATCTGTTACTGATGCTAAATAAATCGCAGAATCTCTTGATTTTGACACCAACTTCTCCACCATAAATAAATAAATGGATAGATAGATAGATAGATAGATAGATAGATAGATAGAAAGGAGGAAGCTCTTTGAAAGTCTCATGATCCGGCCTTCCATGACCCCCAACTGGATTTTAAAGTCAGTTTCTTTTTTCTACATTAGATACAGTAATTTCACTATTTTTTAAAAACTTATACTTCAGAGAGGGTGAGAGAGAGTGAGTGAGAGCAAGCAAGAGAGAGAGCATACAGTGGGACAGGGAGAAGCAGGCTCCCCGCTGAGCAGGGAGCCCGACACAGGGCTCAATCCCAGGACCCTGAGATCATGAATTGAGCCAAGGGCAGACACTTAACTGACAGAGCCACCCAGGAGCCTCCAGTAATAGCATTATTAAAAGAAAGGTTTACAGGGGCTCCTGGGTGGTGCAGTCAGTTAAGCATCAGACTCTTGGTTTCAGCTCAGGTCATGATCTCAGATGCATGGGATCAAGCCCCGTGTTGGGCTCCCTGCTCAGTGTGGAGTCTACTTAAGACTCTCTCTCTCTTTCCCTCTGTCCCTCCCCCCTCCAAAATAAATAAATAAATCTTAAAAAAAAAAAAAAGAAAGAAAGGTTTACAATACTGAAAGAATATCACAGACATCCCAGTTTTCTGGATGACATGTAACTGGAAAGATTAAGATAGAGATAAACGATTTTAATTATGTGCCACTGCTTTAGAACATCAAATTTGCTATTGAAATTAACTTATAAACAGAGTAAGAGATGTGATGTTGATAGGTCACCATGTATGAGGAACTGAAAACTTGAAATTGCTTTCTAAATTCTAATACATGTCTCTTCTGACAGTAGAGTATATTTACAGCAATAATTCACCAGGAATTTCCAAATACTTTTGTAACTTTTAGATATGATATAGTTAACTTGGCCAGTGGGGAATATAGGCAATGGGGAATATAGCTTCTAAAAAAAATTTTTTTTTGAGAGGGTGAGGTAGGGGGAGGGTCAGAGGGAGGAGAGAGAGAATCTCATGCCCAGCACTGAGCCCGACGTGGGCTCAATCCCACAATCCTGAGAGTTGGACACTTAACCGACTGAGCCACCCAGGCACCCTCAAAATTCAATTTTTATTTTAAAAAACAACCTAAGTTTATGTTATATCTGAGGATTATAATATTAGAGGAAGACTGTCAAATACAGCAATTATCTCTAGAGAAAATGAGATACTGGAGCAAGTAAGCATTGAAACTGCCAAAAGATGCTATTTTGGTGAAAGCAAGACAAATAACTATTTGGTGATATTGAATTCCTAAACTGTTCTCATGAAAATTTCAGGCATTCTATTATTGGATCATCTATAATTTAATTTGTGTAATTTATACAGAAGTGATATAAACTTTACATTTATTATAATATTGTTGAAATCATTTTTATTGTTGAAAAGTTTAAAATATGCTAATTTAAAAACCATGATTTTACTTGAGCAAAGGCACCTTTTCCTAATCACAAAACCCAGAGTCTGTCTTCCCTGACACCATATGTGAGAAGGATGGACCTCTAGCCCATTCCCTCCCTCATATCCCCACCTCCATAGGATTTGGAACAATTTCACGTGGCCTATGAACTCTCCTAAAGTGGTTTCAAAAGTCTGCGTGCATGTGCACTTGTTCCTTTTCCCCTGGGACCACTGTCCCTCCCTCTAAAAGATCAAGAACTATGATTTTAGACTGCGACCCTAGTTCTCACACTTGAGCATGCATTAGCATCACCTTTGGGGCTTGTTAAACCGCAGATTATTGGCCCCACCCTCAGAGTTTCTAAAATTCATCATATCTGGAATAGGGCCCAAGGCTGTGCATTTCTAACAAGCATCCAGGGGATGCTTTCGCTGCGGATCTAGGAACAGCATCTGAGAACCACCGCTTTATGATGTCAGCCGTGGCCACGCTCCAGAGGACCCCGCCAGCAGAACCCTGTGTAGTAACTACACCGTCTCACCAGCAGAGGGCAAGCCCACACTTATTCCAACTTGTAGCAATAGCATCTTCCATCACTAGGTGGCAGCACCTGCCTACAAATCCCTACATACAAAATTAAAAAAAAAAAAGTAATCCCCAAAGCAAGGTAAGAAAGCTACAGGAACAGCCTTTGTCTACAAATTGGGTGATAACCTAATTCTGACAAATGACCAAAATGTCTATCTGTTAGGAATACATACCCATGCAAATCAGGCTTCAGATACGACTAAAACAACACCACCATTTGAGAGAATAAGGAGCTGAATGCTCTGTGGCCTCTGGCCTCTGGCCTGATGCCCCTGGATGGGGTTTCAAACTTCTCTGTCTGATCATTTGGAAATGTCCCTCTGTGGAAAGTCCTGGGCTGGATGCTGCAAAATTACCCAAGGAGCTCATTAAAAATACAGATCCCTCTCCGTCCACCCCCCATTCTAATGAAGCAGGTCTGGGGCTAGGCACTGGCTGTCATATTTTTAATGGGTGTCCCAGTCAATTCTGAGGCGCAGCCATGTTTTGGTACTTGCATCTGTACACTTAATACACATAAACCACTGCTTAGGTATGAATATTTGGATATTTCCACCTTGCACAGAGTGGTTCCTCCTCGGTTCAGACATCACAAAGGTTCCACATGCAGAACAGCTACGCTGTCCAGTATGGTAGCCACGAGCCACACGTGGCCTTGGAGCACACAAAATACAGATGGTCTGAACTGAGATGTGCCGTCAGTGTTAACACCAGATTTCAAAAACTTAAGGAAAAAAAAAATGGAGATAAATGATTTTTAATGTGACTACCAGAAAATTTAAATCACATAGGTGGTTCATAATCTGTTTCTCCTGGACAGGCTAGCTGGAGGATGTGAGTAACTGTGAAAAGAATGAGGGGAAAAAATGGAAAGCAGAGAAGCAGAACATGGCAGGCTCAGGGGAAGAAGTTTTGACCTCCTGGCCTTGGAACAGCATTCCCGGCCCCGGGCCTCACACCC
>NW_024425563.1:51617774-51665377 GCF_017311325.1 Ursus maritimus | reverse complement strand
CCCCCCCCCCCCCCCCCCCCCCCCCCGCAACGCCTGCAGGCAGCACTACGGCAGCTCACCCATGAATGAGTTTCCAATGGAAGCCCAGGCTGACTGTGAAAACTCAGGAAACGTTCACTCTCCAAAGAGGTTGAGTCCCAAACAGACTGGGTGTTATCAACCTGAAAGAACTCAGAGGGGAGTTTAACGTAGGAAACAGTGTGGTTACTACAAGTGGTTGTTAGTGTGGGGGCCAACCCTCTGGGACCTATTTAACCTTGACGAGAGCGGAAAAACTGTCCTTTGCAGCAAAAAAAACCTTGACTGCTGATAATTAAACAAAACCGTGTTGGTTTGTGTGTTTGTTCTTTGTTGACTTATTCAAAAACGAGTCTGTTCAGATCGCCTCTCCACAGTCCTAGTTCTGTGCTCCAAGAGAGAAAGGCCACTGTATCCTGAGTGTGGTTCTTGGTCCTCCAGTGCAGTCCCCTGGGTCACAGCACCAGCATCATCTGAGAACTTGGTAGAAATGCACATTGGCAAGTTTTACCCCAGACCTTAGGAATCAGAGACTCTGTAGGTGGGGCTACAAGTCCCAGCAATCGGGGCTTCGAGCGGCTGTCCGGGTGATTGTGAGGATGCACCCCTAAGACGGAGAGACACTGATGTAGAGAAAGAGGAGGCTGTCTAAAGGGAAGCCCAAGGGCGTTGAGAGCAGTTGAGGGAACTTGCTCCCCGCTGCATCTGCTGACAGGAAGCTGGGTGCTGAGCCAGTGAAGGGCCTCGCCTTTGGATTCAGGACAACCTGGCTTCCCAGTTGAGTTCCCTTCCCTACTGGGTGACCTGCCTTAGCTACCAAACTTTTCTGAGCCTGCCCTGCCGTCTAAAAGATGGAGGGAAATAATACATCTTGTGCACGATTCTAATTGGGAGTAAATGAGCCACTGTATGGAAAAAGCGGCACAACGTTCTTGGTATAGAGCAGGGGAGTATTTTTAGTTACGTGAAAGTAAGACAACCAGAATGCTAGGAAAAAACAACCTGAGACCTTCGGTGATATCATCCCACCATTATCTTATCTGTGCCCGAAACATGCTTGCTCTTTTCATGGAAATTACTTATTTTCCACGATTAGTCAATGAATCTACAATTTTATCTAATCTCATTCTTGCTTAATTGACTCATTGAAGTTTTATCTCCTTGGTTTTATTGAATCAGGTTGGATGGCCCTGCGTGCCCCATATGATTTTTGAGGGTTCTACTTTCTTTGCCTTCTCACGATATGGCTTTCGGAGGCTGGTTTTGATTAAGAGAAACTAGTGTGTTAGTATTTCTGTGCTGGGACCTGGACGCTCATTCCTGGGTTTGCTGCTTTCCTACGCCTGTCTCATAAAATGCATAATGCTTTGATACCAGGGATGCCTGCTGACGTCACAGTGACAGTGGACTATGGGAAGATCCGCCCAGAGTCAGAAGCAGCAGGCTTCACTCAGAGGTTTTCTTTCCTGGGTCTTTGAAGGAGAAGCATTGCAGGGAAGAGGTCACGTATCAGGAAGTATCATTTTCAAAGGACCTAAGAAGGGATGAGTCATCGGCAAATATGCACCACAGCGGCTCAACCAGCACTACCAGTTCCGGGGGCATCCTGGCTTCCATGAGCAGGCAGCAGAAGCAGCCCAGATCAGGCCAGATTAGGAATCTGAAACCAAGAATCCCCTGACTCTCACCTCTCGCTGGTTTCCCCTGTCAGGTCGCGAATGTTTATCATTAACGATCTACTTTCAGTACTCTGTGTGTTCGGGGTGGATATCACTGGTGCTAAGACTCTTTTAGCCTATGGGGATCTCAAGTGAGCCTTAACCCTGTTGGCTTCCGCTTGGGAATGGGGGGAAAATGCACTTCCCATTTCCTTGCTGCTGGCTCTAATGGGCCACGGGGCTGCTGTCGGAGGAGGAAGCCCAGGACCCAGATCCCTTCCTGTCTCCCCAGCGTGTGGACTTTAGGAGATGGAGGGAGGGAAGGTGGCACCTGGGTCCCCCATATCTCCCTTTCCAGGAAGTTCCAGGCCACAAGAAAGACTGAATGTGCCCTCAAAACCATATGATTTCAGCAAGCTGGGCTGCCCACGGCTGTGTTGACCCCTTCCCAGGGCATGCACAACAGAGAAGGCCTATTTACAAGCACTAAGGACAGATCAAGGGACATTTGACCTTTCTGTTGAAGGGTGTTCCCAGCTGAGGGCACTCTTCTAAGGCTAGAAGCTGCCTGTAAGGTTGAGAGACTCTTCTTGATTTTTGCTGTGGAAGGCTGTCTCTGAGTCAGAGCCCTCTACTCATTCAAGAAGGTGTCAACACACAAGCTCTCAGAAATGCCTCTCTTGGCTTCTCATTATCGATGACCATGGTAAAGAGAATATATCTCACAAGAAAGCACCAGTGAACTGGTATTGACCCCGATCCATAACTCTGAGGCTATCCCCTGGCTGGAGGCGAAGGAGGCAGTGACTTGTTATTGTCTGCCCAAGGCAAAATGTGATGAACGATAGCCTCAACATGGAACATTGGCCACCTCTTTTCTAGAGCAAGAATTCTTCAGTTTCTCAGCTTCAGCACCAGAAGACTCATTTACTTCACCCACATGTTGCTAAACAAACAAAAGGATGATAAACATTACAACAGACTGGGTCCCTGCTAGGTGAGAATCACCGTATGGCGTACTGTCTACATATTATCAGTGATCTTCATGGCAGTGCCTCACGGCACATATCATCATGGCTCCTTGGGAGGAGACGGCCAAGACCGAAGGAGGGCAAGCAATGGCTCAAAGTAACATGGGCCGGGGGCAGAATTTGAACCCAAGCTGGCCTGACTCGACAGCTGGTGCTATTTTCCCCACCTTAAACCACCTGCTCTCTCCAGACCTCTCATTCTTAGGGTTTCTCCAATATGGTAAAATAAATGTATCATGAATTCATCAAGAAACAAAGTGTGTGAGACATAGGAGTCACTTGGTAAATAAATATGAAGTGGATGAGGACCCTGATCTGCTATCAGCCCCCTTTCCTGCCCACAGGCACAGCCCGAGGGGAGAGCCTCCAAAGCCCAGGCCCCCTGAGGACATGCCCATTCACCTGGGCATGACTCCAGGCTTTGCCCCATTTCCTGACTTTGTAGGGTCCTGAAGAATTAAGGTTTCAGGTGCTTTTGTGTCTCCTGCCACTGTTTCCCCAGAACTCAGACTTTGGTTTCCCTTTGCCTTCACCGCACGTTGTGATGTAGCCAAACCCAGCTCCTTCAGGATGCTGTCCAAACCAGAGAGTGCGGACAGGATGTATGAAAGACTGTTTAAAGAATGAACCATTTTAAGTCATGACTACTGCAGGAACAGCTTGGAGGCACTAAAGACCACAGATGGCTGGAAAATGCATTTTGGAAGAAAGTGGAGATGGTGAATACAAGGAGAATTTTGGTTTTAGTTTCAGATTTGTTTACTGAGGCCCCATATATATATTTTTCTTCCTACAAAATTAAGAAAATGAAAATAAAACACCTCTAGGAGTGTATTACAGCATGACCTAACATTTCAAAAACAGTCTTTAGATTCAAGGATTTGAGGGGAATGGAGGCCATGATTGTTTTGTTAACCAAATTCCAGCCTAGTTAGAAACCACATGTACACAGCAAATGAAGAAGTGGCTTAATGACTAATTGATGGTGCTAACATCTCCATTCATCACTGAACCACACTGGTCCTTCTCACAGGGCCTATTATGCAAATCGCTAAAAGTGTCTTTTTTTCTCCTCATGGTAGGATGAGAGAAGCTATTTCTCTCCCTTAGAACAGCTTTCTCTGACTAACTCCTGACTCCTAGACCCTGAGTAAGGCACACAGACGTGACTTTCACTTGGGGTGTGCCCATCCCTGTGGACAAGCAGACAGGCCGCTCGTCTAGACACATGCACTCCGCTTGCCTCCAGGACCCCACGCTCTGCCTCCCACCACAGTGGCGGCTCCTTCCATCTCCTTGACGGCCTCTCCTCCACCTCTTAACACTGACGGCCGCAGCACAGTTCTTGGTCTTCCTCTTCTTTGACTCACTGCCTTGCTGACTTCCTCCAGTCTTGTCTCGCCTTCCATCGCTCCTAAATGCCTGACGTGTAGCCCTCATCCAGACCTCTCTTCTGAGCAACAGCCAGTCTCCCCACCTTGTTGTCTAATGGCCTCCCTTAACTTGGCAGGTCTGGAAAGAATGCCTGGTGTCTCCCCAGACAAGTCTGCAGGAAGCCTTTCCATCATAGGACTAGCATCTCCATCCTTCTAGGTGCTCCAGCCAAAGACCATGGGCTTTGACAACTTTCCTTCTCTGATATCCAACCCACCATCTACTGGCACATCTGTTACCTTCAAAACATATCCAGAATCAAACTCTTTCCTAGTTCCTTTATTACCACCCCCCAAACCCACCCCCCACACCCATTTCACTCAAAGGAAAAGCCAAAGTCATCACAATTGTCTCTAAGACTCTATCAGGCTTTTTCTGTCGGACCTCACCTACTCTTCTCTGGACCCACTGGCCTCCTGGCCATTCCCTAAGCACATGGGGCACCTCCTACCTTAGGACCTTGGCCCTGGTTATTTCTACCTCCTTCAGGACTTTGTTTAAGCATCACCAGCTCAATGAGGTACTTAAATCCAAGCTCGGGGTCCCCATGCCCTCCCCCTTACTGGCAATACTTTTTCATAGGTCTTATCTTAGGCTATTTGTTGCCTATCACACCCACCAGGATGTAAGCTCCATGGCAGTGAGGGTATTTTTTTTTCTGTTTTGTTCATTGAATGAAGGCCTAGAACAGTTTCTAGGCACATAGTAGGTGTTTAATAAATATCTATGGAATGAATGAATGAACACCACACACACAAACCTTACATTTGCATCTTACTACGGGAAGTAACCAACTCAGGATTCTTACCAGGAGGAGCTGACCATCCAAACACAGCCAAAGTCACTCTTCCATGTAACCGATTTTAGTCATTGCAGAAACAGCCCCAGGTATCTGAAATGAAACTGAAAGATAGTGTAATAATTTCATTTCTGCCTCTTAAACACCCAGCTCACCACACTCTGACTACTCTCCTAGCTTTGCCAGGAGCCACGGACCCACTTTGAGGACCAGGCACCTATCCTGAACCCGGGGACAAGTACATTTGGTCCCTGATTCCCCTTGGCCTCAGGGACCACGGACAGACCTTAATTCTCAGGAATTTCACTGCATTACCAACATCTTTCATTGCATTTTCTTCCTGCAAGTATGTTCAGTACATAAACCGCCTGTGTCTGAATCTTAGTTCATCGAGATTGAGTTTCTTACATCTATGTCTCAGTTTCCTCACCTGTAAAACGGAAATGATGATAATACTAGTACCAGCCTCACAGATTTGTGGTGAGGATTGATGGTGTAAACGGATACAAAGGGCTTGGAACAGTGCGGGGCACGCAGTAAGGGCTCAGTAAACGTCAGCCATTATCATCAGCCTTGTTATCACTCTGCGTACCACACACAGTATCTTTTCGGTTTATTTCCAGCAGCTAGTACAGTGCCTGGGAAGTGCTTAGGAAAAGTCTGCTGGATAGATGAGTGAATGAATGAATGAATGAATGAATGAATGAATGAAATGATCGATTTCAGCACAGAGGCAATATATTTCCATCTCCATTTAGCACAAACCTAGCACCTAATAATTCTCAGGAACGGCTTGTTGAATTTTGAACAAATGGCATATAGGAAAGTTTCTGCTCATATTCTGCATAGTACAGACAATTTTGGAAAAGCATAAAATAAACAAAACTAGTGACAGCACGGAGGAGATTGGGGTGGTGCTTAAGTTCTGGGAGATGAATAGACAAGGTATGTGACTTTGGGCAGATCTGGGTCTCAGTGCTCTCTCTCCTCTACCAACTAGGCCCGAAGAGGCACTGGGAGCAAGAGGCCTATGCCAGACAACGCCTGTAAAATGTACAGTTCAGGGCCTGGCACCTGGATTACCTCATTCAACAACTGTTGACTTTAAAACCACGTGGCTAGAATGGCGGACACGTTGCACCCCTGCACGAGGCCCCAGGGCACTAAGAGAAGGCAGGTATCCGGCTTTAGGGGAGAAGAGCTATGTGTCCAGGGACCCGTCTTTCTAGCCCCATGTCTTTTCATGTTTGTGTAAACAGACACCTTCACCAGAAGTGTCTCTTTCTTGTCCCCTCCTGCCCATGACACCGGGAACAACCTAGATAAGTTCCCGCTTCTATAACCAGAACTTCTCCATTAGTCATGTGCAACGTATTTCTCCAAAACTTTTCAAGCAAGTCCAGACAAGTCTTATCCTTTCAGGAGACTTGAGAACACACTGGGCATTTTCCACTGGTTTCCTCTCCCCACTTCCTCCCCTGGACCCTCGCCAAACCTGCGCAAGCAAGCGGATGGGCGACAGGAGGCTCGGCGCATGATGACTCACGCTCTTAATCACAGATGGCACTCATCCTCATGCTTGCCCAGCACCGGCTCCACTTTAGTCTTAGTTGATTTAAACCCAGCACATAGTTGTGGTTTGTTATAATTTATCATCTCTGACCACGCTGTGAGGTCTGTGTGATTACTTTTTCTTTTTAAGGTCATATATTTTGAACTGATTGACTTCTCCAAGAACTTACAGTTATTATTTAAGAGGAAAAAAAAACTGAGAGAATGTTTTCTTGCACTTGGATGAGAGGAGGCGGGGAACTGTCCGCATCGCTGGTGCTTGGACCATCTGAACAGGGCACTGGGAGGAGGACGGAGGCAACAGCTTACTTGTCTGTCTTTCAAAAACTGAAATGTATTTGTATTACAACTTTAGGGAGTCAGAGGAATACCAAACCAAGCAACAAAGTTTGTTCTCCTCGCATAAACTTTGGAATGCAGGATTAAAATTTCTCAAGCTTAAAATCAGAAGGAGGAGAATTACGAAAACAAAAGCACAGAATGACAGAGGGGATAATTCCTACTACTTAAAAATTGTCCCCATATTTCCCCCATTTCCTCCTACAAATGAAAAAGCCTTCGAAGGAAAATAATACGACTTGCATAGTGTTCCCCATTGAGTCTCTTTACTCTAGTATCTTCATTTTGATTATAATAAATGAATGAAGAGTCTGTATCTGGAGCTTCAGTGATGTATTTGCCATGTTCACATGTATGTGTGTGTGTGTGCACATGTATTTGGTGACTAACTCTTTAAGAATCAGCTTAAAAAAGTTATTTGGAGCACGAGTTGTTGGAGAGGGTGGTAGGAAAATAGCAAGGACAAAGTCTGTCTTGTTTCCTACCAGATCTCAAGACTGAGAAGTATACTCAGTAAATGTTTGTTGACTATATGAAGACAGGAAATGATACACTGAAAAAACATACACATTTAATTATGGTAGTAGCGTGTCCAACATTAGAGGAATGAAATTCAAGTAACCAGATGCAGGCATCCTCAATGATTCATGACAGTATGATGTGGACATTCTGTGGTAGTTGTTGACATTTTAACATCCATACCAATTTTTAATCCCCTAAAAACAAAACACTAACCTTTCAACTTCTTTTTATTACCATGAAATCTGTGCACTAGATGTCCTCACGCCATCCCTCCCCCTCCCCGGCAGTTAGCCTTATCTGGTCCCTAATCCGCAACCCATCCCTGACTCACACCTCATCCCTCCATAGACCTCCCCATATCCTTTACCCTATCCTTTACCAGGGGCTCCCGAATCAAAATATCCCTGGTATCCAAACAGTGGACAATGGCCTGACCAAGGGTGCTGGTAATAGACACGTCAGGAAAGGCGGAGTGAGAGGAGACTGGAAGGAACAACGCACAAGATCTGGCAACAGAGTAGATGTAGCAGAAGGGACCCAGAGAGTGGCCAAAAATGACTCTCTAGTCAGCATGTGATGAGAAGAATGACGATATCGGGGAAGTGGGGAACAGAAAAGGGTGTGAGAACAGCCGAAGAGGATGAGTTTGGACTGGGACATGCCAGAGTCAGTAGCAACATCAAAGCCCTGAGTAGCTTTACATGGCTGCTGATTAGAGTTGGCATTGATCGTACAAGATGCATGGGACCAGTACATTTTGGGGTCTGGTTCTAGCAAGGCTGAAGAATAGAAGGAGAAGACCCTGAGAAGGACATCCCCAAATGAGGGCTTCCACGTATGCCAGGCCGCACTCTGGTTCCCACCACACAGGGAGCCAAACTCTTCCACTTGCTTATTGCTGAGGCACTGGAGGTGGAGGACGAGGCCAATCTCATGAGCCATGTGTGGCTGAGGGAGTTGTCGAATGAAGGAAATGCTCGTTATTTTTCTACACCTCACTTTATTCAAATAAAGAACTCCTTAGAATTCTTCCCCTGAGAGAAAGTTCTCTCCTTTGAGAGACAACGGGGCTATGATTTAGAAACTGAAAGACAAGTTGCTATGGCTGCCATAAGCAACAGAAATTTGGGCGATGTGAGCAATAGAAATTTATTTTCTAACAATTCTGGATGTGAGAAGTCTGGGATCAAGATTGGTTCCTTCTGAGGGCTGTGAAGGAGGGAGGTGTTCCAGGCCTCTCTCCTTGGCTTAGAGATATCTGTCTTCACATTCACAGGTTGTTCTCCTGGTATCTTCACACTGTCTTCCCTTTGTATGTATTGCTGTGTCCAAACTCCCCCTTTTTATAAGGATACCAGTCACATGGGGTTAGCACCCACTGTAATGACCTCACTTAAACTCAATTACCTCTGTACAGATCCTGTCTCCAAACAGGGTCCCATTCTGAGGTACTAGGGATTAAGATTTTGACATATGAATTTAAGGGGACCCAGTTCAATCTGTAACAGCAAGTCAGAGGGAAAGGACAAGTGCATGAGGAAGTACACGTTCTAGGAGAACTGCATCTAAGTGTGCAGAGCTGGCAGTCATCAGCTTGGCCTCAGACCTTCGGAAATCCCCTGCATCTGGTTTTCCCAATTCTCGTAATCTCATCCCACCAAAAAAGACATCTAAATACATTCCATGCATTTCTGGTGAGAAGCTCACTCTGCTGCCTTCTATCCAATATGCTAATGAGGTTTTAACTAGAGTGGTTTAAATGGTTTGGGTAAACTAAGGTCTCTGAGGCATTTCACCCATTCCTTAAGCCTAAACAAATCTTTTCCAGGTATTCAAGACATTGCACAATATTAGACCACCTGAAGTTCCATCTCCTAGTGACAAATCAAGATGGTGATGAAAGTAACCTCTTCCCTTCATGTCATTGCAGGGAAACCCTATGTCGTGTTCTTCCAGACTGGTTGGAGGGACACTGCTAGGTGAGGCAGAAGGGTTTACACTCCCGACAGTTAAGTGTGGGCTCAGGCGGCGTTCCCGGTGGAGCCCTGACAATGTACCAGGTGCCGTGCTAAGTAAGCCCAAGGAGTCGCCTGTGAGCAGGACACTCTTCAGGGAGGGGGAGGGAATTCTCCCGTTCGCACAGGCAGATGGGATTTAAAAATGGAAGGGCAGAGAAGCTCAGAGACAGTGGGACTAATCCTGTTGTTTTCAGACACGATCTTTGCTTACTGGTTGTGCAAACATTTTGATTGGTGGGTTTCCATGTCATACAAGTTGCTAAATATTTTTACATTACCCTTGCATCTGAGCATACTGTTGGAGGGAAACTGACAAGGGGGTGAAGGTGGCAACCAGCTTAAGCTGAAGAAACAGGCTTTAGATAGTTATAGAGTTTAGAGAATTAGCTTGAGGAAATGAGCTAGGATTTGGGTAGCAATTCTCAACCGTCTTAGTATCAGGACTCTTCAACTCTTAAAAATTACTGAGGACCTAAATAAATAAATAAATAATTTTAAAAAATTACTGAGGACCTTAAAGAGCTTCTGCTTAGTTTATATCTATTGACTATGCTAGAAATTGAAACAAAGAAATCTTTGTAACATGTTCATTCATTTAATATAACTACCCATTACATGTTAATATAAATAACTTGTCTTTCATGAAATTTTTTTTTTTTAAGATTTTATTTATTTATTTGACAGAGATAGAGACAGCCAGCGAGAGAGGGAACACAGGCAGGGGGAGTGGGAGAGGAAGAAGCAGGCTCATAGCGGAAGAGCCTGATGTGGGGCTCGATCTCGGAACGCCAGGATCACGCCCTGAGCCGAAGGCAGACACTTAACCGCTGTGCCACCCAGGCGCCCCGTCTTTCATGAAAATTAATTATATTTTCTTCCTCAAAATGTAGTGAGGAGATTGTCATTGTGTTATATTTTTGGAAATTGATTTAATGTCTAGCCTCAGAGAAGACAGCTAGAATCTCATATCTATTTCTGCATTCAATCTGTTGGTTGTGCTGTTGCAGATGAACTAGAAATCCAGCCTTACACAGATATGTTGTTGGGAAAGGCAGGACTTTGTGGGTTTCCTGAAAAGAACTCAGGACTCCCCAGGGGTCCTCTGGTCACACTTTGAAAACCACACTAGATCAGGTTAGTGGTTTTATTATCTTATTCTTCTAACTATACTGTTACAAGGAGACTCAAACTTCAGGATTTTAATCCATAATATAAAAAAAATTTTAAATTTGTCTGTGTGTACATACCTACATCTTAACTCTTTTTACCTCTATATCTGAGAAGTCAGCTTTGTGCTAAAACTATCTTTTAGTTTGTTTGAAGTGAGAAAGTTAGCTAAAAAAATAAATTAGAAACAAATATAATTACTCAACACCTATATTCAATTATCAGTTTTTTTTAATGCCTCCAACTCTGAAGACCCAAAAACTCTTAACTATGCACTTATAAAGGATATTAAAATATGTATCATAACCCATAGGCAATAGGGAGTATTTTGTGAAATTTGTTTTGCCTTTTTTTTTGTTGTCTTTCGAGGAACTATGTCATATGAATCATGATGATGACCATTGTCAATGCAAAGGAAGATAAAGGAAACTGGTTCATTGCTCAACTGTTTCAAGCCCAACCCTGATTAGCAAATTGTGGCTCTTTAGGCTGACCAACGGTGTGTGAGCCTAGTAAGACTCTGAATGTAGTCACAGGAGACTGACCCTTGCAAATCTTAGCTGAGGTACACACAGTATCACCTTAAAAGCAGCCCATAGTTGTTTTTCTAAGCCGGTGGTTTGCAGAATATCATGTGCTATATAATATGGTTAACGAGGATGACTGAGTTTGAAGAGAGCAGTCCACAGATGCCAAAAGGCTAAAGAAGCTCCCCATGCAGTTAAGTCTCAGGACCCATAGTTCTAGCCAAAGGAGGGAGGAAGAAGAGGGACAAAGCGTAGCACTGCCTCATCCCTTTATTGAAAACAGGGCCGGCCCTAGATGGTACTTACCTTGAAAGGCCCCCTTCCACAAATTTTTGCACCCTTTACCACCTTGGAAAGCCCCTCTCCCTGAATGCCTAATGTTTCCCACTGTCCTTGCCCTATGTCACTCAGGTTCATAATCTCCCCAATAGTTGCCCTTCTCCTTAGCCTCACTAGCTAAACTCTGGTGCCTCACCCAGGTGTCCTAACAAAGCCTGTCTTAGGTACATTCAACCTTCAAGCTTCAAGTTCAAATTCACATACACATTTCCTGAGCCCTGCCTTGTCCCTGTTCTCTGTGCTTAGGCCTGGGGTGAAACCAGTGTCCCTGTTGACCTACCTCTTTGCCAAGGCCATGTACAACTTTAGAAGTAGGCTTAATTGGTGATCCTTCAGTAGAGTGTCACAAAGAGAAATCAAAACACTCAGATGCTGTGAGAGGAAATGTTGGGGAATGGGGAGAGGTTATAAGGACATCTCACACTCCCACCCCCAAAGCTACTTTAAGTTATTCTTGTCGAGAGAGAAGCATCATGCCTCAGGGAACTCAACTTTGGGTCTCTGATTTTGGGTGAACCCCCCCTTTTTGTTGGAAAAGAGCATAACATGTTTTTCCTAGATTTATTTGCAGAAAAAACAATAGTGGTTTTCCAGCTTCAAATGAAGATTTTAAATGCATGTCCTATAATATCTGACACTGTTGCCCAGGTCTGCTGATGGGGTCCAGAGAAAAGGCTGGAGGCCTCAGTGGGGTGTTGCCAACTGAGGGTCAATCAATGTGTTTTTCCAAGAACCATAAAATGACAGTATGCTTTTGCACTTGCTAGGAAAAGGATACCTTTCTTTCTGCCTCATTGAAAATCATTGAATTCATGGTAGCATTGGACAGGCTGAACCTTTACAACACCACACTCCTATCCTTTGCGGTTTGTTCTTTCTTGGTAATGATTCCATTCCATAGTTTTCTTTCTGGGTTAATATCTCTCCCGGATGTTAAGAAGCAATCCAAAATCGAGTATGAGTCTCCACTAAATCATAATAGGGGTGATACTGATCCTTGTCTTGACTGCATCCATCAGTAGATTGATGTCCAGACAGATTCCATATGGAGCAGAACTGCTATCTGGGTGTTCTGGGACGACAGATTGATTTGGACTCATGGAAGTTTTCCTAACCCCAGCTAGACACTGGTGAGGGCCCCATGTGCCAGTCAGAGACTGAAGGAGATATTCATTCTCAATTTTAGTGTCCCATGAAGGAGGTTAGGCAGACACAAAAGAGAGAGTACTATGTTTACTTTTTTTTTTTTTGAAGACTTTATTTATTTGAGGGGGAGAGAGAGCACAAGCAGGGGAAGCAGCAGAGGGAGAAGCAGGCTCCCCGCTGAGCAGGGACCCAACTTCAGGCTTGATCCCAGGACCCCAGGATCATGATTTGAGCCCAAAGCAGACGCTTAACCGACTGAGCCACCCAGGTGCCCCTACTAGGTTTACCTTTAAAGAAATATTAAAGCAGTTATAATTATTGGCCTGCATACATGGATTAAGTTGTAGAATAGGAATAACAGGACCTTGAGATAATGTGGTGTATTTTAAAGTATAAACATACACACACGCTCGTATTTCATGGAGTAATAGAAAAAAATTTCTCCTGGAAGAGCAAATAAGCTTAGGAAAACCAGACCACGAACTCAGGCACATTCCTGGCTTTATGCCCCCATGGTTTTATTTGGTTAATGTTAACTTTCCACACTTCACTATCAAAATAGCTTTCCATTCTGAGGGTGTTACTGCAAGTGAGTAGCTTCAGTTTTCCTTTCACACCTCACCGGATATTAATCTTTCAGAATCCTTGCCCTCCCTTTTGCAATGTTCCTAATGTTCACACTTCCTATTGTGAAACTGCGGCACACGCTGAGGATATCCTGCTTGGTCAGCAGGGTCGGCTGTTCTGAGTGGCAATTCTCAGGAGATATGCCCCCATCATTCCCCCTGATTGTTGCTTTGGGGGACACGCCTTGTGCCCTCGTAGCTCTGAGGTTTGTCAGATCCAGATCATTCTCTCTGACTAATCATGGTCTTGAACAACAGTTGTCATTCGAAGCTGGTTCTCTTATGGAATTACCATGGCTAAGCAATCATTTGTTTGTTTAGAAGCATTAGACATTTTTAGAGGCAAGTCCCTGGGGATTACGCAGTTTTACTTTAGGTTATGCAGGAAGACATCTTTTAGGAGCCCCAGGTTCTCAGTGAAAGCACATCACATTGAGTAGAAACAATTGTGAATGGGAAGGTGATTTGAGGACGTGATGATTCCAGCACAATTTGTTTCTGAACTGTGGCTTCTCATAGTACTTCATGGATTGTATTATTAGTGCTGGGAAATCTGACCTGGGAAAAACATGGGCAATTTTTCTAAGGCTCATATCATTGAGGGTATTTCTTCATTCAAGAAGGATAGTTTGTTCCAAATTGGGGGAAATTGAGAAAATAGTTTCTAGGACTTATATCCTAACTCCATTGCTGTCCCAATTATCTATTACCATGTAACAAAGCACCCTAAAATGTAGAGGACTCAAACAAAAACCATTTTCTTGTTCATGAGTCTATGGATTAGGAATTCAGACCAGGCTCAGTGGGGATGGTTCATGGTGTTGTCTGAGGCACAGCATGGGCTGCTAGAAGATCCAAGATGGCCTTGCTCACATGGTTAGGGCATTGGTGCTGGCTGATGGCTGGGACGTATCAGTAGTTGTAAGTACAATGAGGTAGCTGGCTCCTCAAAGGAACTGGAAGTCCTCTTACAACCCATAAGTCACACAGGGTCACTTCCCTCACACTCTGTTGATCAAAGTAAATCACAGGGTCGGTCTAGATTTAAGTAGAGGACAAACAGACTCCACTCCTTGGCCGGAAGGCATCACAGTGGCACAGGAATTGTTGGCAGCCACTTTCTGCTGACATGCTTCTACAGTGGCTTGTTCCTAGCAAAATGCTAATAAGTTCCTTCACTTAGCCAATTAATATTAGCCAACTGCCTCAAAAAAATAGAGAGGGTTACTTATTTTATTGACTCCAAAGAGCCATTAATTGTAAAATGTACATTGTTCTATATATTATTTAAAAAAGAAAATGGCCACCAAGTAAACCATGACATGACATAAATTGTTAAGATGTGTCTTGACTCCGGAGATATTACAAGCTGGGGAAATGCGCATATTCCAGATAATGAAAAAATGGTAATTAACTAACTCAGCAGAGTTCTAAGACAAATGAAATAAATCCAAGGTTTGGAAGCTTGTCGTTACTTTCATCAATTGGGTATCGACTTTCACAATCCTTAACTTGACTAAGGCATGCATTCTGGCATGGTCTGATAGAACAGGGACTTAAAGGATCATTATTTGCCTCTTACCTCCTCATCAAACCATGAGGGCTGGCAAACCATGAGAATCAGGAGAACTAGGTACTTGTAGATCAACTAGCAAAGCTGCCTCTACTGGGAAGCTGATCCCCACTTTTGGTTGCTTTGCACCACTCAGCTCAACCAATACACCTAGACCTTCTACTGGATTCTTTATTTCACTCACTGAATATTTTTCATCATGGGTAAGTCCTCAGTACTTTCACACTGGCCGCCTAGATGACAGGATTTCCAGGAATACCCTAAGTCATAAAAGCAGTGGTTATCATACTTCCAAATTTGGTCAATGCTTATTAGGTCCCTATGTATGCCTTAGAGTGTGCTAGATGCCACAATAGTCAAAAAGACTTGCAGCATTCCCATTCCCTCTCACAGTCGGAGGGAGGGAGGCAATGGACAAATAAAACAAACATCTTAAATCTTGAGAGATCTTGTAAGTACTACGAGGGAAATGAAGAAAGTAATGTGGGAAAATAAGAGAAGCCTCCTTTAAACAGTGGTTATCATGGAAGGGCATCCTGAGGAAGGAATATTTAAGCAAGGAACTAAAGATTTAAAAGGACGAGCCATGCAAAAAGCCATGGGAAAGTGCTCTAGCTGGAACCGAAGACACAGCAAGTACAAGAGCATTGAGGTGGCAAAGAACTTGGCATGTTTTTGAAACTGAAAGTAGACTGATATAATCAGAGAACAAGGAGCAAATTTCTCTAGGAAACAATAGAACAGGCCTAGAGATCGATGTCAAAATGTCTCCTATGTTCACACAGGCAAAACAAACAAACAGAAAATATTTAAAAAACAAACAGCAAAAACAAAACAAAAAAAAACAACTGGAACCAGAATCTTATAAGCCTAAAAACGTCTCTGAGAGGAAAAGAAAATGAGCCCTATAGTGGTTTTTCTCTTTCCTTTTTCCTAGAATATGATGAGACTGTTCTTAGATTTATAGAAGCTTATTCATGAAGTCAGTATTTCTCAAACATGAGTAATGAAGCAAGCCTTTAAAGGAAAAAATATATATAAATCATCAGCATTGATTTAAATCATTTTAATTATGTTTCTCTAAGATGAATGAAGTGTAAATGCCTTGTGCTCATAGATCTTATGCAAATCTAAAACTAAAACAAGTTTATAAATTAAAGGCAAACTAAGTTACAAAACCAACATAGTGTTATCAACATTAATTTAGAGTAATGAACGATGTTATTTGCTGCCGCTAAATTGCCCATGTTTGGTTTACTAGCAGACTATGCACTAATGTGTTTCATTTCACTTGTGGCAAAGTTGGATCATTACTGCTATCATCTTCTTTGATCATCTTGTTTAAAAACAAGCTTCCTTATTTGGATGGATTCATTATTCATCCAATGGGTTTATTATCATAAAGCTCAATTAGCACACTTCAAAATATAATATTGAAATTAAAATAAACTGTTTAACAAAAAAAATTCTTTGTTTTTCACTACTGCATTTACAATCTAACCATTGCTAATTTGTGTATACAAAAATAAGATTTCATAAATAGCCAATGACTTTGTAAATATGTACAGCGCTGGGGTCTTTTTTTTTTTTTTTAAGATTTTTAAAATTTACTTATTTGAGAGAGAGAGCCAGTGAGAGAGGGAACACAAGCAGGGGGAGTGGGAAAGGAAGAAGCAGGCTCCCAGCAGAATAGGGCGTCCCGGGGCTCGATCCCAGGACCCTGCAATCACACCCTGAGCTGAAGGCAGATGCTTAATGACTAAGCCACCCAGGTGCCCCAACTCTGGGGTCTTTATAGTTTCATATGCCAACGATATGGACCATTCCATTCTCCCACTACTTTCTCTATGGCACGGCTGCAAAAACTTAAGCGTGTATGTTGTATTATAATTTGGCTTTCCTTGATACTAATATAATCGTATGTTCCATGCAAATATCCCTATGAAATTACATGGAGTACTTCAATAAAAGGAGGTAGTTGGGAGTTCTAGAATGTGCTCAGATTATTTTAAAATTATCATAAATATGAAAACACCAAAAAGTTTAATCCTATGGGTTTTGCAGACTCAGGAAGTAGGTTGGAAGAGTCTAGGCTGAGAAATGGTGTGTGTATTAATAATGGGGTCAGAAGGAAGAATGGGTCTGAAATGTTTTATAATATCAGAAACAATCAACCCAATGTGAATATAGCCAGACTAATGCGTGCCACAGCATGGTACATCTCTTCAGTTTAGAAAGAATATGAATAAGGAAGTTTGAAAAATCCAAGAGCTAATAATAATGATGATTAACACTTGTAAGTGTCTAGAGTATCGGGCATTGTGTCAAGTAATCATTAATGATGATAAAAAAAGAATGCAGTTTATTTATTAGCTACCACAGGCATATGTTCTAGAAAAACACAGTTCCAGCTAGGTCACTTTTTAAAAGAGAAAGCAGGAGGGCAATTTCTTTCTAATTTAACAATGTCAGGTCTAACAATCTAAACAAAATCTCTCAAGAGAAATTTCCTGCCCAATTTCTGGAGACCCAGAATCTCTTCCTGACACTTGAACACCAATACACATCTCAAACAGAGTGTCAGTGATAGATGGTGTCCACAGATGGCTGCCAACAGCCCCTTCCCTCCCTGTACTTGCAGGCTGCTCCTCCAATCAAGAGGTGAAGTCTGGTTCCCCTTCCTTTGAATACAGGCTGGCCTTAGTGGTTTGCTTCACCAGTAAGATACAGCATAAGTAACACTTGGGTGCTTGTAAAGCTAGGTCATAAGAATGGAACTTCTACCTGGCTCTTCTGGACTGCAACAGTATGGTATAGTCCCTCTTGGACCGCAACTGTGAGAAGGCTGCTGCAATAAGACTAAGTGACATGTGTTGGCACTGCCGATGACAGCACCAGCTGAGCTGCCAGCCAATGGCCAGCACCCATGGCCAGCCACATGTGTGAGGCCCAGATGTCCCCCTGTAACTTCCAGAGAAAACCAAGAGTTCCCCAGCTCAGCCCAGGCAACCTACGGAAACATGGAAAATACTAATAATCGTAGTTTGAAGTCATTCAGTCTTGGGGTGGCTTGTTATGCAGCAATAGGTCAATATAATAATATCCCAAACCAAATCTTCCATTTCCCCTTCACAAAACCCACTCTGCCCTTATGTGTCCCATCACAGGAAGAACTGTCATTTAATTAGGTAAAAAATCTCAAAGTCCTCCTTGAGCTTCTCTTTTTCTCAAATACTACCTCCAATCCACTGGCAAATCCTGTTGGCTCAATATCTAAACCATATCCCAGATTTCTTCACTTATTTCTTCTGCCCCTCCCATCCTTATCCAAAGCTACCATGACCTCTTCCCAGGGCTCCTGCAGTAGCTGCTGAGCTGGGCTCCCTGCTCCCACCTTTGCCTCCAGGGTTTCTTCTCCACATGACAGGCAGCCAGAGTCCTCCTTTAACAACGGCTGTCTCTGTCAAATAAATAAATAAAATCTAAATAAATAAATAAATAAATAAATAAATAAATAAATAAATAAAAAATAAAAACGGAAATCACTCCTGTGCTCACAACCCTCTCGTCACATGGAGAATAAACCCAAAGCCCTGGCCTTGGCCTAGAGTGTACTCCAGCATCTGGCTCCCATTTCCTTGCCAACCTCATTTCTTACTGTTCTCCCCTTTGCACACTCTTCAGCCGGACAGGCCCTCTTGCTGTTTCTTGAACATGCCAACCACACTTACGTTCAGGTTTACACTCACCCTTCCCTTACTCTAGAATACTTTTCCTTGAGATAGTGCTATGACCTTTGATTTCACACTTCTGTGCATATTACTTCTGCTCCAGGAGGCCCTTCCCTGACCACCCTCACTAAAATAGCAATGCTTGGCTTTCTGCATCCCCATATGCTGCTTTAGTCTTCTTTATCGTATTTCCATCACCACCCTTTGCTATGGACTTCGTTTCCTGCCTATTTTGCTCCATTTCAATGGAACTCCATGAGGACAAGGATATTGTCTGTTTTGTTTACTGCTATGTCACCACTGCCTAGAAGAGTGACTGGCACATAGTAAGCCCTCAACAAATATTTGTTGGATGAATGAATGATCCCTGGACCTGTTTCCTAGAGTGTTAGTATGTACTCAGATGCATCTGCCTTCCTGACATTTAAATGAATGTCTTCCATATGTCTTTCAGCTCTGAACATCAAGACACATGACTTCTCCAGGTTGAAATGGGATGGAGAGGACACGTATCCCCATGTATCCCACCTTACTAATATTTGGCCTCAATACTGTCTGCGTATTAGGTATTCTCAGTGTGTGACCACAAATCCTTCTCCCAATCCTAACTTCTTGGAGCTCGGTTTCAGGCTAGACTTTGTTTAGGAGCCCACACAAGTTCAGATGGCCGACCCTGGTCATTCATCTATTTAATTAATGTCGGTAGAGCCCCTACTCTGTCCAAGGCCCTGTAAAAAGTACTGGTGAAACAGTAGGGAATAAGACAGACTGGGCTCCATCTACTCAAAACTGGCATTTTGAAGGATGTCTGAGAGATAAGGAAGCTGGGGAGTAATGGTAAAAGGGGCCAAGGAAATTGCCCATAACTACAGCCTCTGGGTGTGAAATAGGGCTCACAGCTCTCCCGGTTCAGTAGCCCAGAGCTCTCCTGGATCCTCAAAGGTCCTTCAGCCTTCCGTCAACTTGAGACTGGACCAGATTTCCTGGTGTAACTGCCCTTTGTAGATAATAAAAATTTCTATTTGAATGGTAGTCTGGGGGAATGATAACAGCCAGCATTTGTTGATGCCAATCAGGTGCCCAGCACCATGGAGGGGACACAACTGTCTCATTCTCACCATATACTTGGGAGGTGAGGTTATTGTCTCTATTTTATAGTTAAAAAATCAGAAGCTCACAGAGATTCAATAATTTGGCATACAACTAATATAGAGCAGACAGAACTCATACCTGCTTGACACTAAACTTAGCTCTTTCCTTAACACCATGTTGCTGCCCATTAAAAATTAAGATAAAATGCCCTGGTGTCAATACCTTTAAAAGTTCATGTCTGTTATCTCTTTTTGTCATTATATAACCTTCTGAGTCAGCAAAGTCAAGTGTTGCTATCCCATTTTACAGAAGAAAAAATTCAGTCCCATTACAGAAGCATAATGGAAGTCATTTAAGACTACCAGACAGGTTTGTGTATTCAAAAGTATTTCCCACATCGGCAGCCAGTAAACCCAACATTCTCCCATAAAAGATTTATTTCTTTGGCTAATGATATGTTTAGGTTTCTAATTGCTTCTTATTAAACTATGAGTGCTCTTAAGAGGGTTTATAACCCAAGCAAGTCGTCAGGTACCATCTTCTCAGGGTCTGCCTGAGAATTGGCAGAAAGGATTATTGCTTTCAAAGTCAGGCATCCATGGGGAGAGTTCCAGGCACAGGCTCTTTCAGAAAACCACTTATATTGGGCTCGAACTAGAGATACTACTTGACTGGCAGTGGCCGCATGAGTATGTTAGGAAGTGAGCCAGCCAGATGCAGAACGCCTGCTCCCTGACTCTGCCTTGGGCTCACTCTAGTCTGAACCCACCATCTACACTCGTGCCTGAGGCCTTGCAGCTGACCAGGAGAGACCCAAAGAAATAGCAGGAGAGCTTTCAAACTCCATCTAGTACAAAGATTCATGCTCTTTTGAAGTTTGTTTCCTTACTCTGTAAATACCTGGACTTTAAGGGTGTGTTACTGGGATAGAATCCTTTGCAGCAAACAGGGGAAACACAAATAGAACCTACTTGGGCGTCCTGGCTCAAACTCAGAAGCATCACTCATGGATGTGTTCCAGATTCTTGGGACAGACACATGTGTGGCTCGGGAGGTCCTGTCTCATAGTGTCCTCTAGATGACATTGGCTGAAGCCAGGACACTTGCCGAGTGCCACATAACCAAGATCGCTTTGCCCACACATCACGAGGGCCTGGGGAAACCCTTCAGCAAAGCCAAATAGCTGTAACTCTACAGGCCTTTCAAAGCATTTCTAAAGCCCAGGGGGCACTGTATTATCTGCATTTACCCAGCAAAACAGCGAAGGCAAAAAACACAGTTGTAAATATTTTCAGCAGTTGGGACAGTCAGAAGAGCAGGAACCATGACTAAACATATCCAGACAGTTTCCCTGCATGGTTAAGCAGGGCTCATTTTTTTGCTTTGTTTTGTTTTTGTTTTGAAATCCCAGCACCTTCAAAGAGTAGTCATATTGAAAAAAATTAACCACTAGAATAATAAACATCCCTTATGCATCATGAATTGTTATGGAAAACTTTCCCGTATTTATTTTCTCGAGAATTCCTAAATTCCTGCGGAACACACCGCTAATAGGATTTTCAGCTGGTGGGATCTTTTGTGAAGATTCAGAGATGTGGGTCACCACCTCACATAAGAAAGTAGATGCCATTTCCCACAACATGCAAGTCCTCTTTATACTTCTTACACATTTTAGCTAATCAACCTAACTAAACTCTAGTCCGTCATTTTCTTTTTCAAAAAGAATATGAATCCTTTAAAGTATCTCAGGGACTAACTGCAGATGACAGCATCTAACATAAACGCTCAGAGGGCCAAGTGCTTCACGGGCATTCTCTCATTGAATTTGCACAACCACCTTGTTGGGAGAGCACTTCTAGTATCATCACCAACGCTTTCCAGATGAGGACACCAAGGCACGGCATGTTTTAGTGACCAGCCCAAGGTTACATAGCAGGCAGCTAACTGGTAGACCGAGGATTCAAGCCAGGACCCGTCTTCTGCAGAGCCAGCAAGTATAGCCACTGGGTCCTTCAATCCTGCTTCAGAGGCTGACACCACAATGGGCACAGCACTCAAGAGCAGACAGGGCCAGTTCCCAACTTTCCATTATCCAGCTTGCTAGTGACTCCCACATTTGGACGTTCACCTGCAAAACTTCCCTCTGTCCTAGTCCCCAGCTGTTGACACTGCTGCAAAGGGAACCCCCACTTCTTCCACCAGAGGACTCCGCACCCTTCCTTGACTCCCCTCCCTCCAGCTTGCCCTGCTCTGTAACCTCAGCCTCGAGCTTGCCCTCTAGGGGCCGGTAACGGAACTGTTAAAATGCAGGTCACTTCTGGGATGGGCCCTTGCACGGACCTGTACCATTACCTGCCCGGTGGTTTCCTTACATGAAGCGTTCAATTGTCCAGCCTGCAGTCTACTCTCCAACGGTATGATTTTCCAAGGGAAGCAGTGTTAGTTTCAAACAACCAACCTGCAGGTGAGCCCTATCCATTCGAACTGCCTGTTTAAGATCATGTTGTAGTGAAAATTCCCGTCTGACCATCTCTCTCCGCACCTAACCCGGAAAACTGTAGACATGTCAGGGTGACATGAAGTCTAAGTTTCCTGTTTCATTTTTTATTGCGTGTATGTAAATCAATCAATAGCGCACCGTTTCCTATGCCAGAAGTTCCTAGTCATTTCAATATTTAACGGCACATTTTGTGAAACCCTCTCCAACACACAACCACACAGCATCTGTGTTATCTACTCTGTGTTTGCTTCCAGCCTTCACTGTTTTGAAATTACCTGGTGCTTATTTTCCGCTTCTGTTCTCTATGGGCTGCATTTTCATTCTTCACTCTTATCTTCTCCTTGTGTTCTTTTAGGCTCATCTTTGAAATGTTGGTCTTGGCCCACTGACATGAAAGTTTTTAAAAAAGGAAATTTGTTGTCATTTCTTTCAAGTTGTAAAAGTAATAGATGTTATTTATAAAAAAAATACTAACTTTTTACCAATAAAGAATTAGTTTTGGTCTTCAATCTAATAAATTAATCAGAAAAGAAAACCTCATTTGTCTTTCTGAAGATGCCTTTCATTTTATTTATTTATTTATTTACTTTGAGGGAGCAGGAGGCAGGGGAGAGGGAGAGAGAGAATCTTGAGCAGACTTCACACCTGACATGGGAGCCCGAAGAGGGGCTTGATCTCATGACCCTGAGATCATGACCTCAGCTGAAACCAAGAGTCAGATGCTTAACCAACAGAGCCACCCAGGCGTCCCTGAAAATGCCTTTCTTAAATAAAATATACCCCTGTTAGACTAGTAATGCAGCAGTTCTCAAACTTGAGCACATATCAAAATCACCTGGAAGACCTGTAAAAATGCAAATTGCCGGGCCCCACCCATAGAGCTTGTGGGGCCTGAGGTGGGGCATTTCCAACAAGTGGCAGGGTGAAGCTGATACTGCTGGTTGGGGCACCACACTTTGAGAACCACTGGTGTAATATGAGGACCACCAAAAGCCTTGAAGTTCATTTCTGACCTACTTAAAGCTCTAGTGGTTGTAATTAACAAAATCCTACTCGGACTGGGCTGAGTGCAGGAGAGAGTTTATTGGAGCAGGGGAGATAGACTCCAAGATGAAGTTGAACAATCAGGCCAGAGCAGGCGCCTTGAGGAGCACAGCAGGAGGCCGGGGATCTCTCTGTCTCTGTCTCAGCACTCTCCAGTCTAAGCTCAAAGTTGCTGGGTTCAAATAATCAAGAGAGATCCGACAGGCCAGTGGCCAGTTGATGAACTGACTCCCCTAGGGTCAGAGTTCAGCCCTGATTAAATCAACTCCAAATATGGTGCCAGGAGAAAGGTACGGCTCTCAGAGAAGACTGGCTTGGCAGAAACGGTAAAAGGCATCTACTGCATCATCTGAACTCGCATTGTCAAAGAGACAACTGTGGTTTGGAGAAGGTGAATACTTGCCAAGAGCATGCCTCTAATAAATGGCAAGACTGAAGCCAGTCTTATTTGGGTGCGGGGTGGTGGTGGAGATGAAACGTGGTGCATGGATTCAAAGCTAGTCTGGAAGTGGAAAATAGAGATTTGTTTCTCAGCCAGTGGTGGGCTGGAGCTTCTGGTAGCAGCTCTGGAGATCTGAGAGTTAAATATTCAGGAATTCTGCATACGGGTCAACCGTTGGTAGCAGGAAACCTGCTGTAGTTGGAGTATTTACACCAGGAAAATTGACTAACACTACAAATCAGCCCTCCCCCTTATTCTTCAGTTCCAAAGAGCCTGTTTACTAGCACGCCATTGCCTAGCTCCATGTGAGGAGAATTTACAATCAATATAGACACTGTATTTCATATAAGATAAGGCAACCCAAATTTGTAGTTTTCCCAATTGTTGCCGTTCTAAGCGCTACCATTAGCTGATTGCCCTGGGGCTGGCAGCTAGCACTCACTTTGTGTATCCAATCCCTCAAACTTCTCTCCCATAAGGGCAAGCACTCTTTCTTGCTGCCACTTGTGCAGAAAACAAGCCCACTGTCTCACTGACAGTGTGCTGCTCTTGTTCCCAGATTCAAAGCTGGCTCTGTCCCAAATGCTGAATGGCAGAACTTCAGTATTACAACGGCGAGACAAGCCTGAGCAAGTGCACATAAAACCAAGAGAAGTGTCTTAATTTAAGAGATTTGCGTTTAAAAAAACACAAAAACCTAATAAGGCAGCCAATAAAGAGTTGCCCTCAGGGATATTGGCTTACCGTGTGATGTTTTAAAGAAGGAAACTCTTGTGCAAATTGCCCAAGACGTCTTTCTCCAGGCTCCCGTTATGTGGCTTGGCTGCCCGCTACCTCATTCCCATCAGCGGACAAAGGCTGGGGAGAGAGAAGAACCTCCGTGACTGTAAGTGATTCCCCAGTCCCCTGGCCTCTGCCACCTGTCACTGAGCCCGCTGACGCACCTCCACTGTCACGCTGGCAGCACTCCACACAGCCTCCTGTCCCACATTTCCTAAGAGGCACAAACTGCATGTGCTTCACTGACCACAAGTCAGCACGGGGTGGGGGGAGGCGGGGGTGCGGGCAGAGTGTTTCCATCCAGTTCTTCCTGGGCCAGAGAGCCTAAAACAACACGAAGCAACACTCCAGCCTGCCCGAGGAATTTCGGCGGGGAGCGATTGCTGCCATGCTGCTGCTGTGACCGACTGCAGCATGATTTCCTGGAACATAATGTCGTCAGGAGATCTCCCATGCGTCTTCTCCTACAGCGGGCCAGGACTGGTGTGCTCATTTAAAATACTAAAAACATGTGAGGATGCCAAGATAAATTAAGTCCTGGCACTGACATCTATGGAGACAGAAGCATTTTACAAATTTTAATGCTCTATCTCCTCCTTCCCTTTTCCTTTCTTCTTCCTTCTTCTGCCCCCTCGTCCTTCTCTCCCTCACTCAAAACCTGTCCTCCATCCTGTTTTATAGTCATTGAACTTCCACTGTGAACTTCCACCAACGTACTAAACTGGGTACTTTGAGAAACACAAAAATGTGTGTTGAGGTGAAAAGAATTTGGCGCATGGATCCAGCCACTTCCCTCCCCAAGACCAGCCTGCTTCATCTCATTCATGGTTTCCTCAACAACCCTGAGCACACTGTTCCGAGTGATGGTGGGCAAAACCTGCTCCCTGCCCCTGCAGTCTCCTGGGGGAGGCAGATACTTGGAGAACTAAGGAAAGCCTGGAAAAATAACCTGCTCCACAGTGGGACAGGCAAAGGGCTAAGATCAGTGCATCCAGTTTTTTTTGTTTTTTAAAGATTTTATTTATTTATTTGACAGAGACAGCCAGCGAGAGAGGGAACACAAGCAGGGGCAGTGGGAGAGGAAGAAGCAGGCTCCTAGTGGAGGAGCCTGATGTGGGGCTCGATCCCAGAACGCTGGGATCACGCCCTAAGCAGTGCTTTCACCGGGTCAGTGCATCATGTAATGTAATTTTCACAGCAGCCCTATGAACTAGGCAGGGGAACAGTGTTGTTCAGGTTTTGGTCTACTTGTCCCTCCTGGACTGAGAGGTTCCTGAGGGAGGGACCTTGTTACAGAGTCAGAGAATCTCATAACTGAAGAAACTATGGAAGAAAGACATGCACCTAGCACTTTCCCTATACCAACAAGGAACTGAGTAGGAAGGCAGGGAATTGGACTTGGCCACCTGGTTCCTGCCCCAGCTCTCAGCCACTGGCTACATACATTCTTCCACATATGACCTCTTTATGCCTTGATAGTCTCTTCTGTAAAATGAGATCAATGCTATGTTATTGTGCTGTTATAAATATTAAATGAGGTAAGGATGTGAAAACACTTGGTGAAGCGCTGAACACTATTATGAATATGAGAGCTCTTCGTTCCTATCTCTCCTAAAGCCTGGCTAATTCTGTTACACTTGATTGAAAAGGTGTTTGTGTGGGGACCAGATGTAGGCTCTCTGGAAGCAGGAGACAAGTTGTACTGATGTGTGTATCACCAGCACTGAATACGGTGGCTGCTAAAATGTTTTAAACACAATTTTTTTTAGATAATAATCACTGGCTGGGTGGATAACACATAAATACAGCTTGTCCAAGGGCAGTTCTGAATGTCTCCGGAGCTATTTTAGGTATAACATGAACATGGCCTCTAAGCAATTTCTTTTCCACCTCCATTCAGTTCCTATGATATGACTACATCAAGGCAAGTCGGTCACAGTGTCCCCATTACGGCAGAAAGATCGCCCGTGTTTCCCACTGTACCATTAGGCAGGGTGAGAGTCAAGGCTTGTCATTCAGATCTCCCTCTCAAGAGGGCACTTCTCATTTTCCTTTTGTAGGCTGGCTTCCTGTGGGCAGTGCTACTGGCATGGATTGACAGTCATGGCAATGGAGTCCTGCGGTCTTCAAGATTCAACAGGGCCACAGGGATGTCTTGGCCACAGGTTGTAGTTCCACTGTTGGGCATATGTTCCCGCGCACATCCAGATACAGATTCTGCCGGCAATCCCAGCTGCTCCTGTGCAACTCCCTGGAAATAATGTGCTCGTCCCCATCAGCTATTTGATTAATTCACGGCTGTTTGTCCGTGAAGCACCTGCTCTATCCTGCGCTTGAAATATTGATGTAGGAGTTGCTCTCAGAGGAGGGAGCTGAAGCCATGAGAGTGAATGCCTTCAGGGAGGGTGTGTGAGGAGACTGGAGTGCTGGAGGATACTCATAGTTGCTAGGCAGGGCAAGGAAGAGGAACTTAGAAAAGGGAAGAGAAGGAATGTGAGAGAAGGAGAATGAGGGAGTGACACAGGAAAATGACATGTCATAGAAGCTGAGAGAGAGGTGACATAACAGTGTCATATCCAGTGGAATCATCAAAAGGAACTCTGATGAAAGACCACTAGATGTGGCAATAAAGAGGTCATTAGTAAAATGTAGGACAAAAGGTTCAACTGTGTGGTGAGTCAAAAGGAGCAAGAGAGGGAAGATGTAGCTCCTGGAAAAGTGACACTGTGGTGGCAGTTCACATATTCAAGGATTTGGACAGGAGAGAATTGTTAACCTGTAGTGAGAAGAAGTATCGGATCAAGTGAAGATCTTGTCAATTTGGGCAAATCTCAGTATGCCTGGTATTAGGAGGGAAAGAGTCAGAAGGAAGGGTGGGAAATAATAAATATACATACCTACCCCCAATTCCTGGCACACAGCTCCTAAAATCCTTGTGATTTCCTAAGTGATAAGAAGATGAGGAGCATCTTCTGTTCTAACATTTGTCTTTGCCTGATTTCTGACACAGAGCTCCTAAATCCCTTGGAAGTTCCAAAATCCCTTGGAATGTCTTTTGTTCTGAGGCAGCTCTGGGTGGGCTCCTGAATAGCTTCAGGATGAGGGCTGGTCACCAGAAAGACAAGGTCATGTTAGAAGCTTGGAACTTTCTACCTTAGTTCCCATTCTTCAAGATGGGGAGAGGGACTGGAGACTGAGTTAATGATCAATCAGACTATGTCATGAATCCTCCACAAATATCCCCAAAGTACTGGATTTGGAAGCTTCTGGTTTGGCAAACATATGCAGGTGCTGGGAGAGTGGGGTGCCTGGAGAGGGCATGGAAACTCTGCGTCCTTTCCCACACATCTTGCCTTATGTATCTCTTCATCTGGGATTTTCAACTATATCCTTTACAATAAACCAGTAAATATAAGTGTCTCCCTGAGTTCTGTGATCCATCTAGCAAATTAATTAGTGAACCTAAGTAGGGGGTTGTGGGAATCCCAATTTACAGAAGTACAGGTGACAACCTAGGACTTGTGATCGGCATTGAAAGTGGGGGCAGTCTTGTGAGATTGAGCCCTTAATTTGTGGGATCTGAGGCTAACTCCGATAGATTGTGTCAGAATTGAATTGTAGGGTACCCAGCTGGTGTTGCAGAGAATTGCTTGATGTGTGGAAGTACTGTGAGTCTGTGGGTAAAGGAAAACATAGAAGTGGATTCCTTAGACAGAGGGGAAGGTTCCAAAGGAGAAAATGACTGGAGGAATCAGTAGTTATAGGAAAACGATGGGTTTCATATGATGGAAGTCAGAAACCTCTTCCTTCTAGCCTAAAGCTGTAAAATGAGGGTGCAGATAAAGGGCTGGTGAAGTTACACTATCGAGAGCCAACTCCTCCAAAAGACCACAAGAAAACCTGTTAATCAAGCAAGGAAGGATATTTACAGGGTTTGTGGGTCTGGGTTCAAGTGGTTTGACATAGGTCTTTTAAGAGGAGATCTGATTGGGACTAAGCAAAATTCATGACATTTTAGTTAACACTGGTGAACCCAGGAGGTGAAGGTCAGGTCTTGGATAAGCAAACAGTTGTTTGACAAGTGAACTGTTTGCCAAAGTAAATAATCTATTGTCCTGAGAAGAGAGCTGTTTGACCAGATGAGCAAGCTATTTGCCCAGACAAAAGCAAACAGGGTTATTTATTGATTTACAGCTTTTACTTCCTAGACAAGAAATTCCTGGAGAGACTAGTTGTCATGTTGACAAAGACGGTCTTAGGCTAAGTCCTGCTATTTAAGCTTCATTGATGTAGGTGGTCTTGATGCCTAACACTGAAGGTCTCCTTCAGCATGAGCATAAATCAGAAACACTATGACAGTGGTTTCAAACTTTGCTGAACATTGAAATCATCTGAAGATCCTCAAAAAAGTACTCATATCTGATGCCCATCCCCCAAATTCTAATTTAGTTGGCGTGGGTGGGGTACAACCTGAGCATCAGGACTTTTAAATGTCCCCCACCCCCAGGTGATTCTAAATGCAAGGTTTGGGAACCACTTCACTAGAATTACAGGAGACAGTAGGGATAAAATCACCATTTGGGTGATGCTTTGGGGCTAAAAAAAAAAAAAAAAGAAGAAGAAGAGGATTGGTAAGCTAAATAGCATATGGCAGGTTGAAACCAGACAGCAGTATTCCAGAATAGGCCTGGTCTGTAGCTTCCACCAGAGAAGGCAACAGCAGCTCGGGTGCGGCAGCCTCAATGGAAGGCTGGACAGAAGGGATTGAGGCATTGAGCAAGTTCTCTGTGGTGATCAGAGTGGGGAACGTGGACTTGAGTGAGGGGAAGAGCAGGCAGCTGAGAGCTGTGAGCAGAGAGAGAGAAGTCTGAGGTATGGATTTTTCAGAAGTGGGGGATCCCCCAAAGGGCTTTAAAAGGAGGAGGCCCAGGATGTGAGGGTGCTGCTTCTCTGTGATGTGAAATCCAGGTGGAGGCCTGAGGCCTCATGGAAGAGAAGGAGAAACACATGCAGTGATGGATGATGATGGGCCGGCCTGCACGGGTAGAAGAAAGAACACTGAAGATGTGTGCCTGTGCCTGCGAGCAGACAGGAGGGCACAGTATCACTGATTCGAAGAGGACAGTGTGGACAGGTGACATGGAGTTCAAAGGATAAAATAGGAAGAGAGCTGTGTTTCAACAGCCTAGAAATGGCCCTGGGGAATGAGGAAGTCCTGCCCAAGCCCCTTCACCACCGAGAACTGGTCTGGGAGGAGGCGAAGACTGCCCAGGAAAAAGCAACAGGGGAGACCTAGGAGACTGAGAGTCAGATTAAGCACTGGACCAAGAGAGGGCACGAGGGAGAGAAGGGAGGAGCTGTCGGTTAGAATAAAGGTGGTCTTGTCTCTGCAAAGCAGACATTTCCCAGAGCGCAAAGCACATGGGGGGTGGTGGGAAGGACAGGGTAGCGGGGAGCCGTGCGTGAAGTTGGGAGAAGAACTAGGAGACAGTGAGGTGAGAGCAGAGATTCAGGATGGAGTTGGGGAGAGGAAGGAGCAGGCACCGCACAGCACTGGGCTGACGAACAATGGCCTTTTCTTCAGGCCAGGAGGTCAATGAACTCAGGAAAGACTGAGGCATCAACCAGGATATCTTTGCTAGACATTTTTTCATCTCTTAAAAAATTACTTAAATTTTTAATAGGCTGCACATTCAATGGCTTAAAATACCAAGAAGGGTATGAAAAGGAATACAGTCAAAAACCTCCCTTCCACTTCTGTCCCTTAGTCCAGACCCAACCTCTCCAGCAGCTAGCCATTGTTATTGGCTTCTCATGCAGCACTCACAGAAGAAAGCTTGTGTGTACATATGTGAGCATATATGAGTACACACTCCCCCTTCTAGTAACACACTAATGGCATATTATCAGGGCACCACTGTTGCACAGCTCTGGGGCGGGGGGTGCTTACATAGAATTCAGTGTGAGTAGTGCTCCAGAGTTGTTCAACATGGAAGAATCCCACAAAATGTAGAGTCATTTTACTTAACAGTATGTCTCGGATGTATTTCCACATCAGTACCTAAAATTTGTATCCTTTTTTTTTAAAAATTTTTTTATAGCCACTGCTATGCCTTGGTGTGGATATACCATAATTTCTTAAATATCCTACAATGGTCATTTTGGTCATTCCCAATTATATGTTTTATAAACAGTGCCAAGTGTTTCATTTAGCACATGTCCAAGGACATAAAATGAATTACTCAAAGTGTAGTTACTGGTCAAAGGCTTTCTGCTAGGAGTACATAGGCAAATGTTTTATGTAAAGAACCAGATAGTAAATATTTTAGGTCTTTCAGGCCATATGGTCTCTATCTCAATCTCACTTCGGCAGTTGTGTGAAAGCAGCCACAGAAAATATATAAATAAACAAGCATGGCTGTGTTCCAATGAAACTTCATTTAGGGACACTGAAATGTGAATTTCATATCACGTTCATGTGTTATAAAATATTATTCTTCTGTTGATTTTTGTTTCACCATTTAAAAATGTAAAAATCATTTTTATCTTGTGGGCTATCCAAAACCAGACAGCAGCCCATGGGCTACAGCTTTCCGGACTCCTGTTTATGCAGTAGAAATTTTTATAAGTATTACCAGATTGACTTTCCTGTAGGTTACCACTTCATACTTCCACCAGCAATGTGTGCGGCCTTGTCAACAGAGTGTATTAGTGAGCTTTTGAAATTTTTGTCAAACAAATGGGTGAAAGCACTATCTCAGAGTAGTTTTAATTTGTGTTTCTCAGACAATGGACATATCTTCATATGTTTAAAAGACATTTGCTTTTCTGTCAATCATCAGTTTATATCTTTTATTGCAAATAGAGTTTCAAATATCAATTTCTCTTGTGAGTAAATCCTTTTTCTTCTTTTAAAAGTGGAAATGGTTTTATTGGGTGTTCTGATTATAAAAATTTTATGACTATGATTTTATTCTCCTGGTATAAAAATTTAGGGAAAATATAAAGAAAAGAAAAACTATTAGTCATCATCTCATTCCCAGAAATACCTACTTTTTTTACATTTGTGTATTTTTCTCAGGCCATTTTTCAGACATTTGTATATAGGCATGTTTTTAGAAAAAATGTGACTCGTTCAACAAATATTTATGTGTTATGACTATTACAAGGGTCATACTACATATACCATTTTGTAACTTGCTTTTTTCATTTAACGATGGATCATGGAAATTTTATCCTCAGCCTGTCGATGCAGACAGTTGCGTCAACAAAGTACAAAATGCAATTATAATTCAATTTATCTCATCCTCTCTGGACTGCTGTGGCTGCCTGTTCTGATAGAGATGCCAAGTGAACCAGTGACATGGATTGACAGAGAAGAGAGACAGAACTATTCATTCGTCAAGAATTTATTGAGGACCTACTGTGTACCAGACTAAACACTGGGAATGTAACAGGAAAAAGGTTGGGAAAGTTCCCTGATTTCATACAGTTCAGTGAAGTAGATAGATAATGTAGGCAAGAGGTTCCCATAGTAAGATATGTGTAATGAAGAAAATAAAACCACGCAATGTAACAGAGAGCAGTGAGGGAGCTGCTTTAGACTGGGTCAACAGAGAACGCCCACTAAAGAAGAGACAAATGAGTTGAGGTCTGATGGACAGGGAACCAGCCAGGTAAAGATCTGAGAAAGAGAATTCCAGGCCAAGGGAATGACATATCCAATGATCCTGACTGGGTCTAGGAATAGGAAAAAGCTACCAAGACAAGCAGTCAGAATGGTAGGACTAAGGCTAAAGGGAAAAACCATGTCAGACTGTGAAAGCCTTGGCAGCCATGGTAAGCAGTTTGGTCTTCATTTAGAAAGCAATGGGAAGTCATTGGTAGATGGATGGGAGTTGATCTACATTTTTAGAAATGATTCTAGTTTAGGGTTGCCAGAAAAAATAAAGGATACCCAGTTAATTTGAATTTCAGATCAATGAGTAATTTTTTAGTTATATAAAATATTAAGAATTACTTTTCATACTAAAAAATCATTCATTGTTTACCTGAAATTCAAATTTAACAGGGTGTCCTGTATTTTTTTATTTGCTCGTTCTAGCAACCTTATTCTGGCTGTCATGGAGACTTTTGTGGGAGATTGAGGGGTAGGAGCAGAGCAATCCTTAAGAGGCTTTTTGAGAAGTCCAAGAGGCTAGGGGCCTAGAAATGGAGGCAAGTAGAGGGATACAGAATCTATTTTGGAAGTAGAACCCAAAGGACTTCCTGACAGGGTGCTGTGGGGTAAGAAGGCAGCAGAGACATTAGGGATGACTTCCAGGTTTGCAGCACCTGGGGGGATAATTGCAGAATGATCATGATCAGGATTCTCTTTGTTTCTTTGAAAGACAACTTTAAAATGTTTACTTGGATTAAGAAAAAAGGGGGAACATAAAATGTTATTCGATAATTAGAATGAGCACTAATTGTATTTTGGCTCTGTCCAGTGGACAGTTTCCCACTATACAGCAAGAGTAAATGATATTGTGAAGAAAGGCAGGGAGGGTGGGAGTAGAAAGAATCAAGGCAGGGTAGGAGAGATGCTGAAAGGAACAAGAAGACAGAGAAAAGGTGAGAAATTCAATGGGTTTTACTTTTAAACTGCCTGCAACATTTTCTTATTCAACTGGTTAATTCCAAGGTATTTAAGGCACTGGTTTATAGTGTTAACAAGCATAGCTTACTAGTCTGGGGAACGGTGTGAGAAGAAATATTTATTGAGCCCTCTACTAGTTAACAAGTCCTTTACGTAAGTTTTCCTGATTTTCATAACAACCTGTGTTGTAGGTGTGTTTATTCTTGTTTTACGAGAGTGAGTGACTTGCCGAAGGACACAGAGGAAATGGTTATCAGACTTGGGTTTGAATGCAGGTTTGTCATCTGCCTGAATTCCAGACAGGTGGTTTATCCATTACCCCGTTCTCCATCAGATGATTTAAAGAGTTTGAATACTATTTATAATAAATGTCTTTGTTGGCCCTTTTCTCCTTCACAGGTTCTCCAAGTTCCAGAGATAGCCATTCTTTTCCTCCCTCTGTTCCACTGAATATAGATAAGGATGTTGGAAGCAGCAGAGAAATAAATGTTTTAGAATGTATTTTATTTCAGGAACAAAAATCTGCCTACAGATTGTGTCTGTTGCTAAGTGGGAGTGGTTGGTTCATCTTTAGAGGGAAATACCTCTTTTTTTTAAGGAAGGCTTTAAAGGAATTTTTGGTTGTCTAAGATAAGGCCTAGGCTAATTTGAAATGAGTAAAGTGGTTAGAAAAGGAGGTGAACTTCATCTTAATAAAGAAAAAAGGAGTCTTCCTTAAAAGAGTTGTGGGTGGGGTTTCTGGAGGAAGAGAAGTGTTTGTTTTTATAAATTTACCTTAATTAGATTTTCATTTTCCCCTGCAAAGTCTGGGAGCTGGGGATTTGGATGTGAGAGAAACAATGGATTCTAGCAACCAGCCAGAACCCAGGGAGGAAAGGAGGAGTAAGGGCTCCCTGTGAAATAGAATCACTGAAGAGGACCATGATGTCTGAGAGCTTTCTGTTTTCCTTTGTGTTTCGTAATCCACACTGCCATCTTCATCTTTAGGAAACCGATTGACCACTGCAATTTAGATCGTGTTAGCAAAGGAGGAACTGAACACTTGGGGCAAAGCCAGGAAAGAGAAGCAGAAGACTTCAGAAGCTGTTACTAGGTAGTAAGAAATCACTCTCTGGAGTCCTGGAGAGTGGATATTCTGGAAGAGAATGGATTTCCTGTTATTATGCAGGATGAAGACTTGAGTAATTTTGTTTGATTATTATAGGAAGGCTGGAAGATAGGGGGTCAGATTATCGTAGGTCTGGGAAAATTCTCTTAGCACTGTGTGTCTAAATCAGATATAAGATGAAATCCAAGAAGGCCCTGTGGTTGGGTTTCTCCCACAGAAGAAGAGAAAAATCCCTGTATCCCTAGTTATGCAAACAGGATGCAAATTGGGGTGATTACATATTTGCGTAGAAAATTTCCGTTACCTCATTTTGGCTTCGAGGGGAGTGGGGACACCAAAAGGGAATGTTTGTCAATAGTCCAGAGTTGTTAGATTTATTCCAAGGGAAACAAAAGGGTAAATTTCGTATAAAACAAATGTCAGGGTTTTAAGCGAGTTTTCCAAATGCCTCAATGTCCTCTTCGACAAAACATACCAAAGAATAATTATGAAATGGTCAAAATGCGATCCATAGACAAAATGAAGCACAAGTGGAAAATTCTTTTCTGCCCCATTCATTTTACTGTAAGGGACTTTTCTCTTTTTTTTGGCTCAGCAATATGTAGGAAGGGCTTGGATTTTTTCCTGCAGATGATTTTTGCTATCATTTCTAGTCATTTCTCTAAAGCTGGACTTTGTTACTTGGGAGTGCTGATGCGGTGACATACGAGGCCAGGAGCATCAAACAAATGGACCAGCTGCCTCCACAGCTGCATGTGTGACACATCCCCTCCCGTGGAGCGCAGGCAGCACAGCTGAGACCCACCTGGGAGGCGTCAGCAACAAAAGGTGGATGTCGCTGCCCTCGGGGCCTGGGGAGGGAGCCAGAAAACCACTGTCTCTTCAAGGACAATCTAAAATTGGGCAAACTCTGTCTTGGGTTGAATTAAAAAAATCTTTTCTGAACATTAGCTGATCTGATGAAGAGTTAGGTGTCTTTCCTCTTAACAGAAGGTGGTAGAATATGTCTCCTAGCAACAGGGATATTTTACCTTTTACAGGAAGATACTCGTTCTGCGGCCCACAGGTCTCCCAATAACAACCAGAAAAGGGTCATAGTCAGAACAAACCTAGCCATTGGCCTTCTGTTTCAATGCATGATTATAGTGAGGTGACGATCCCAAGACCTGGATTAACTAAACTGAGTTGACCAGACTTTTCTGAGTGTTTCCCTATTTCTGTTAAAGCTGTCACCATTGCACTAGCTGCTGGCTTCAAGAACCTCTGTCTTCCTTCTCTCTCCTCTCTCTGATGCTCCCCCCACCCCATCTTGGCTCTGGCTTTCTCTGTCCCTCCTCCTTCTTTCTTCCTCTTGTCTTTCTTTTCTGTCTAATCTCTCAATCCTTTCCTTCCTCACTTCTCTGACTGCTATTCCCTTTTCAACATCTGTCTTTAACCCTTCTCTTTCCCTTCTTCACTCCTAGCCCTGCAACCTCCCAGGCGAAGTGCTGTGAGTTGTACTCCTGCAGATTGTCAAATCTTTCCTCTACGTTCACCCCCTAATCCCTGTTCCAGGGCCAAGGAGTTCCTTACTCTTCCTGTGGACAACATTGGTCTTGGCTTCTAATCTCTTCTCAAAATATTTTATTCTACATGCAGCTACCAAATGATTTTTCCTATACCAAAATGGTAACATTACCCTGCTCAAAAACTTTCAAGGGTTCCTCATTTCCTATGAAGCAAAGCCCAAAGTTCTAAGCCTGATATATTGCAGGTCCAACATGGTCTGGTCCTGCCTATCTTTTGCAGCCCCACCTCTCCCTGTCTTCTTTCAGGCATACACAGCTTTTGCCAAAATGGGTGGCATGGGGCCTTTCCTCAACCTGTTTCTTTGGCCTGAAGCTCCCCCCAGTGCCTCACTCAATTCCTCCATCTTTATACACCCCAAACCACCAAATGCAGTTCAAGTCTGACCTGGTCTATATAGCCTTCCCGAATATTCTTAGCAAATCTTCTGAACCCCTATACAATTTACATAATGAGGTCACCCTAACAATAATGAACCAGGTACTGCTGATTCTGTCCCACCCGCTTATATGGACCTCAGCCTCCCTTTTAAGTTCTATTCTACCAGTGTTTCCAGAAGTTTCCAGAGCGCTTCATATGTACTCCGTGGCTTTTCCCATTGCTCTGCCATCTTCCCCCAAGCATCTCCTGGGCACTGCTGCTCCTACTACAGCTAGGGTACTGGAGCCCCTACCATGTCAAAGTTGTACAGTGTTCTGTGGCAAGTTGTAGAAAGAACATATAACTTCTCCTTGTTGAGGACTTGGAATCCACTCGATTAGAGAGGTCCCAACCTCTCCAGGTCCCAACCTGTTGATGCCCTGTCTTCAAGGCACTGTGAAACAGTTCTGCTTTTTAAAAAAATTCTTGATTTCACCTTTCTTTCATCACTATATCTAATGTAACACTGAGTTCTAATTATCCTACCACTAGGATAGCTCTCAAATCTACCCACGTCTCTCCATCTCCACTACCACTCCCTTGTTCAAGCCACCTCTCGCCTGAACTATTGCATCCATTCTTGTTCTATTCCAATCCTCTCTCCTCATAGCAAAGACAAGTCTTATAATGTCAGTCAAATCATTCTACACCTCAGCTCAAAACCTTCAACAGATGCTGCTTGTCTGTGGGTAAATATCTAAGATTAATAACGAGATTCAGAGGGCCTGTAATGGCTGGCCTCCTCCTGTTTCTCCAGCCCCATCTTGTACCCCCGTATACACTCATATCAACCTCTTTTCATTTTCTCATGGATACCAGGCCCTTTTTCTCTTTGGATGTGTTGTCCAGGCTATTCCTGCAGACTGAAATGTTCTTCTGCCAGCCTCTCCTGGGGAAATAACATTCTTTATGTCTCAACTCAAAGGTCACTTTGTCCAAGAGACCTATCCTGGTCTACCTCTTTGAAATTTAGTAACTTGTATTTTTTTCTCCAAAGAATTCATCACAATTTGTACCCATGTACTTATTTATGTGATTATTCAAGTCTGTCTCCCCACTCCACTGGGGAAGGAACGTCTATGCTATTCTTTATAGTATCCTCAGTACCTAGCACAGTGGCTGAGCCTCAAAAAACACTGACTGAATGAGTGAATGGAAGGAAAGAGGGGAAAAGGGGGGGATTACAATTACTAAAATCTTGTAAGGAAATTAAATTTTACTGTGGGTCTGGAATACTCTATCTTTAACCCATTGAAATAGGTGTGCGCTAAAACAGCTCTTGCTGTGTGGACATCCAGTCTCTTCCTTCAAATCTCTGTGTGCACCACATTTTGCCTTCCATTTCTCCATTAATGGATACTCAGATTTCCTCCAACTCTTCCATCATCATAAACAATAGCCAATGTTTAAAATGCTACTTTTAAAATGTCTCAATATGTTTTAAATAAACTTCATTTAAAGTGTGTCATAAACTACTAGAGGGTTTATGAAGGATATCTTCCATAATGACTTAAGTACCTAAATTCAGTATTTCCTTTAATCCCCCAAATATATTTTCAGGCTTTTAGAAAACAATACAAGCATAAAAAAAGATATATTATTTCTAAGGTCAGGTGGCAAAAAAAAAAAAAAATCAATTAGATGTATGCTCAATTAGGATCTTGACCAACTAAAGAAAAAGCATAACCAAGATGGCCTTCTCATTGGATAACCTTCTCTCAAAGAGAAATAAAAGAGACAGTGTAGGCAGTTACACCAAACATTTACCTAATTTCTCAAGCCAGAAACCTAAGACTTATTCTTGATTCACACATAATATTATTATTTCATCATCTGGGGCAAAACCTAGTCATTTAACATTTCTGTCTTGACGTTATTACTACTTTATTCATACAACCTCTGAACTGTGATGACTGGCAGGCTCAAAATGAAAATAGCCATAAAATTATCAGAGAATTTTGGCTCTCTGACAATTCTACAGATATGAGAATATTTCACAAGAGTTATTTCCAGATTTCACTCAATGTGCCCTCACTTTGCCCATATCCTCTCTCAATTCCTTCTAACTCATTCTCCACACAGCAGCTAGAATAATCACTTTAAAATTTGAATTTGATTCTGTTGCATTACTGCTTGAAAAGCTCTTGATGGCCCTTAGTTGAAATCTGTAACCTGCTCACAAGGGCTGGCCCTGCCTGCTGGCCCATCTGCCTCCCACTCTGCTCCTCCATTCATCTCTGCTCTCCCATGGCACACCAGATTCCTAGTTCCTCAAATGCACTAGAGCCCACGTACTCTCTGCTCTCTCTGCCCGGAAGGCTGTTCTCAATTTCTCATCCCTGACACCCCCACTCCCAGCCTTCTGATCTCAATGCAAGCATCAGTTCCTCAGGAAAAGACACCCTGGCCTCCCATTTACTGTACTCATAGACCCTCATTCCTTTCCTTTGGCACACTTAAAATAGTTGTAAATTATAGACAGCTCTGTGAGGCTCTTTAGTTTCTGATCATCCTTGCTAGACCAGAGGATCTGAAATTAGGGGCTTAGTTAATGTTCACCTCTGTGCTCATGGACCTCAGTAGAAACCAGCATAGAGTGGTATTCAGTATTCAGAAACTATTTTGAATGGATAAATAAATGAATAATTAGGTAATTCTTTTTTTAAGTAAATTGTTCTACTTACTGTGACCAAAACCCAATTCCAGTTGAAAAATATTTGTGAAGTACTTGTAATTCTCTCCTGAGCTTTATGTTTTTTATTGGTTGGGTTCTCTTCTTCCTTACACATGGATATGGATTTGTATTATTGTTACTGGATGTATAGTATGGAGGGAAGATCGTCAGGGATTGGTGATAACAGCCAACTTGGAGGACCAGGAAAGAGGCTATTGTCTTGGTGAGAGTGAATCCCATTAAAGAATAGTGGGTATTAAAGGGAAAATGAGAATTCTAGTCACTGCTATGGTTCATCCAAGTGGGTCTATCATCCAAGAGGCAGAAAACTAGGACTGGATTGAGATTTCAGTGTATAACCATGTGGGTTGCTGTCTAGTTTATGAACACTGAAACAACCCAATAGACATAGGCAGATCCAAAGTAGTCTTGCCCACATAACACAACCCTGCACCTCTGTCCAGATTTGATTGATCTACCGTTAGGGCCCTGAGTTGGTCAAATTCTCTCTTCCAGGAATTTGAAACCAGGAATAGAAAAGCAAGGAGGTTGGTTTTAAGTTCACGTATTAGCAGTGGACTCTAGAGCCATTTATTTTCATGATTGTTCAACTCTTGATTCTATGAGAAGTCTCTAACCTTCCAATAAATTTCCCCTTCTTTTTTGTATCCAGTAAAAGCTGTTTTTTGTTATTAGCAACTAGAAGAGCCCCATGACTCCAAATATAGAGAGGATACCTCTGTGCAGGTGGTGACAAACTACAAATATGGAGAGGTCATTTTACAAATTGCAGGAGAGAGAATAAGATGGAGAAAGAGAGAGAGACAGTGAGTATGAAAGAGAAATACAAAATGTGAGTAAGAAAGAGAGTGGGCACAGGGGCAACATGAGAGTGAAAGCTGGAACATGGGAAGTGTGAAGAGCAAGCGAGACACAGAGAGAGAGAGAGAGAGAGAGAGACAGAGAGACAGAGATGAGAGAAAGGAGGTCCCCACCTCTTTTGGAGGAAAGGTGGAGAGTGAGAGGTGGAGGAAAAGTGTGTAAGAGTGGGCTGGACAAAGTTTTTAAAAGTACATTGTGTTCAAGTTTTCTGCCTATTTTTAATTTATTTTTTTTCAAAATAATTTTTTATTATGTTATGTTAGTCACCGTACAGTATATCCTTAGTTTTTGATGTAGTGTTCCATGATTCATTATTTGCATATAACACCCAGTGCACCATGCAATACGTGCCCTCACTACCCATCACCGGTTTATCCCAATCCCCCACCCCCCTCCCCTCTGAAGCCCTCAGTTTGTTTCCCAGAGTCCATAGTCTCTCATGGTTCATTCCCCTTTCTGTTTACCCCCCCTTCATTCTTCCCTTCCTTCTCCTACCGATCTCCCTGCTATTTCTTATGTTCCATAAATGAGTGAAACCATATGATAATTGTCTTTCTCTGCTTGACTTATTTCACTTAGCATTATCTCCTCCAGTCCCGTCCGCGTTGCTGCAAATGTTGTGAAATCGTTCTTTTTGATGGCTGAGTAATATTCCATTGTATATATAGACCACATCTTCTTAATCCAGTCATCTGTTGAAGGGCATCTTGGCTCCTTCCACAATTTAGCTATTGTGGACAATGCTGCTATGAACACTGGGGTGCATATGGCCCTTCTCTTCACTACGTCTGTATCTTTGGGGTAAATACCCAGTAGTGCAATGGCTGGATCATAGGGTAGCTCAATTTTTAACTTTTTAAGGGACCTCCACACTGATTTCCAAAGTGGCTGTACCAACTTGCATTCCCACCAACAGTGTAAAAGGGATCCCCTTTCTCCACATCCTCTCCAACATTTGTTGTTTCTTGCCTTGTCAATTTTTGCCATTCTAACTGGCACAAGGTGGTATCTCAATGTGGTTTTGATTTGAATTTCCCTGATGGCTAATGATTTTGAACATTTTTTCATGTGTCTGTTAGCCACTTGTATATCTTCATTGGAAAAGTGCCTGTTCATATCTTCTGCCCATTTTTTGATTTGTTTATTTGTTTCTCGTGTATTGAGTTTGAGAAGTTCTTTGTAGATCTTGGATACCAGTCTTTTATCTGTAGTGTCATCGGCCACAGCAACTTTTTTCATGACACATCTCCAAAGGCAAGAAAAACAAAAGAAAAAATGAACTTGTGGGACTTCATCAAGATAAAAAGCTTCTGCACAGCCAAGGAAACGGTCAAAAAAACTAAGAGGCAGCCACGGAATGGGAGAAGATATTTGCAAATGATACTACAGATAAAAAACTGGTATTCTGCCTATTTTTTAATTGAATTATTTGTTTTTGGGGTGTTAAACAGTATAAATTCTTTATATATTTTGCATACTAACCCTTTAACAGATTATGTCATTTACAAATATCTTTTCCCATTCTGTAGGTTGTCTTTTAGTTTTGTTGATTGTCTTCTTCACTGTGTAGAAGTTTTTTATTTGATAGAGTCCTAATAGTTTAGTTTTGCTTTTATTTTCCTAGTCTCAGGAGACATATCTGGAAAAATGTTGCCACAGCCAACGTCAGAGACATTACTGCCTGTGCTATCTCCTAGTATTTTTATGGTTTCACGCCTCACATTCAGGTTTTTAATCCACTTTGAGTTTTTTTAAAAACATTTATAACTTTATTCCATATATTCAAATTTTTTTAATAATTTTTATTTTGTTATATTAGTCACCATACAGTACATCCCCAGTTTTTGATGCGATGTTCCATGATTCATTATTTGCGTATAACACCCAGTGCACCATGAAATATGTGCCCTCCTTAATACCCATCACAGGCCTATCCCAATCCCTCACCCCCCTCCCCTCTGAAGCCCTCAGTTTGTTTACCGGTTTATTTTTGTCTATGGTCAGAGAAAGACAAATACCATATGATCTCACTCATATGTGGAATTTAAGAAACAAAACAAATGACCAAAGGAAAAAAAAGAGAGAGAGAGAGAGAGACAAACCAAGAAACAGACTCTCAATTATAGAGAACAAACTAACGGTTACCAGAGGGAAGGTGCGTGGGGGAAACGGGTGAAATAGGTGACGGAGACTAAGGAGGGCACTTGTGATGAGCACCCAGTGATGTATGGAAGTGTTGAATCACTATATTGTACACCTGAAACTAATATAACTGTATGTTATACTGTATGTTAACCATACTGGAATTAAACATTTTTAAGAAGTACATTGTGCCCAATTGGAGTATTAGAGGACCAGGCAAATAGAGGCAAAAGATGCTTCCTCATACAGCAAAACAATGTAAAGAGAAAGCCTCTTAGACTTCTGGAATTAGGCTTGGAGATGCTTATAATTACTACAGAAGGGGATTTTTGAAAACTAATCATCTGTCACCCACATTGCCTGAGAGTGAGACCAATAAGATTAGTTTTGCCTTATCTGAAATGAGGGGGAGGGGGGGAAAAGAAAGAAAGCATGCACAACCAAAACCACAATAATAATAAAAATAAGGGTCTGACCAAAAAGTAAAATACTATGGGAAAAAGGGAAAGGGAGTATCATTCTGGAAATGTAAAAAGAAAAACAGGCTTTCAAAAACGATCTCATGCAAAGTATAAAAGAAAATTTCAGAAAACTACTTTGTAAGATATAAAATGAGTCACTTCCATAGTAAAAGAGGGGGAAACTATAAGAAGAGGTCAACTGGCATAAAGAGACTACAGAATCAGACTGAAAGGGAGATGACAAGTAAGAAAGGATTGCAAAAACTCTAAGAATATAAAAGCAAAATTCTAATTCACATTAACAACAATAAAGAACAAAACCAACATTGTTGGAAACAAACAGTGTGGTTGGCAAACTTGGGAATTCCTCACACAAAGCAGAAAAGGTGTGCTGATACCCAAATTCCACTCCCAGGAATTCGGGTTTCATTGACCTAGAGTGGGGCCCAAGCATATTTTTTATTGTTGTTGTTTTGTTTTGTTTTGAATCCTGATAACCAGGCCACATCTCAGACCAATTATGTCAGAATTTCTGGCGATAGGACCCAGCCATCAGCATTTTTCAAAGCTCTTGAGAGATGACAATATGCTGTCAAGGTTGAGAACCACTGCTCTAGAGGTTTGAGAGCAAACATTTGTAGCTTAAGATTTCAAGGTTATTTTTCATTCATGAAGACAATAAGATACATAGTCAGGCATGCAAGTACTTTAAAATACCAATATATCTTCTAGAAGAAAAAACTTTTTTTAAAAGATATTATTTATTTAAGAGCAAAAGAGAGACAGAAAGAGCACAAAGTGGGGGAGGGGTAGAGGGAGAAGGAGAAGCAGGCTCCCCACTGAGCAGGAACCTGAAGTGGGGCTCAATCCCAGGACACTGAGATCATGACCAGAGCCAAAGGCAGATGCTTAACTGACTGAGCCAGCCAGGTGCCCCTAGAAGAAATAACTTAAAGGCACCCTCAACTGACCAAAACATAAAGCCAAAAAAGGAACTAAAAACTAGTTAAGTCAAGTTATAAGTCAAGATGTGGATCTAGTTTAAAATGTCAATCTTGTGGACGGCACTGGAGGAGATAATGCTAAGTGAAATAAGTCAAGCAGAGAAAGACAATTATCATATGATTTCTCTCATCTATGGAACACAAGAACTAGGAAGATCGGTAGGGAAAGAAAGGGATAAATAAAGGGGGGTAATCAGAAGGGGGAATGAAGCATGAGAGACTATGGACTCTGAGAAACAAACTGAGGGCTTCAGAGGGGAGGGGGTGGGGGAATGGGATAGGCTGGTGATGGGTAGTAAGGAGGGCACATATTGCATGGTGCACTGCGTGTTATACGCAACTAATGAATCATCGAACTTTACATCAAAAACCAGGGATGTACTGTATGGTGACTAACATAATATAATAAAAAAATTAAAAAAAATAAAAATAAAATGTCAATGTTGTTCTTGTAAAGGAATAATATAATTTAAAAGCACAATTTAATTTAAAAAATCCCCATATATTAATAATGAATGAAAAGTGAGGTTAGAGAAAAAAATACATATTATATACATCTACATATATACCTACATATATGTGTGTGTATTTGTGTATATGTATATAAAAAAGACAATATAAGCAAAAAAATTATAAAGGTATTCATACCATTCCATATTCAGAATCCCATAGCATCAATCAATTTTGATTATTGCTAGCTATGGTTATTGCTGCAAGCTTATATAGTCTATTCAAAAGCCGCCATTCATTCTGACAACTTTCCTCCCTACAGCAAATTTAGCAATATCTCCCAAGGCCATGCAAATTAATTGCTCAGGGCTTCTGCAGTTGAGAACCCAAGTCTGGACCACCGGTGTAACCCTTCATATCTTGGAGTCCAAATACTAGAGACAGGCTATGGCCCTTTTCAATTTTTGAAGTTATAACCATATAGGTGAGCTTTTACCCACAAAACATAAGGATCAGGGGACTCTTGTTCCTGAGTGAAATGTGATAGGTCATGGCAGATTAGAATTCCCATTGCAACAACTAGAAAAAGCCAGACAGACTATAAAAGTTACATTTTTAAGGGTCTCAGAAAATGAGGAAGCAATGACGGCTACATAAATTACCAGTTGTTTTCTTCTTTGGGGATATTTGACAATTCTGGGCATGGACTGAGAATTAGATTTGGCTTGTAAAGAAGAATTTCTTGAAGAAAGAGAAACCAGAGAGGTTTTTGGTAGTCACATGGGGCTGGTGAGAGAAACTAAACTTGAGAACTACTAAACACACAGCTGGTTTTCCCCATGGGACATCTTCTGAGTTCAAGGGTTACACAAGGGAAGCTGGGAAGTTTGGCTGAAGGCTTCCAAAAGGCATGATACAGTTTCTTCTAGTTTTATAGGGCTAAGGAGAAAAAGTATAACTAGAGAAAGAGGTCTTGTCATTTAAACACATGGCTAGGCACCCCTTAGGACATCTTGCAGATTTTGAAGTTGTGATGCGGCAAGGAGTAGGAGGATAAAGAGCTAAGTTCAAAACCTCCAAAGTACAGCGCTAAATTACCCAGTCTTTCAGGAGTGAGAAGACAGAGATCATGCAGGCTTTAATCAAAAGCCCAGAAGAGCTAAGTCTGAGGAACAGGAAAAAAGCAGAAGTGGACTAAGTCTCACTAAAGCTGCAACTTATACCCTACCCATCTCAAAGATAAACCCCTCATCCTATCTGACTAATGGAAAAAGTGGAAACCCTCTCTAGTGTAAAGCATCATCAGGAATCTCTGCAGTGTTCTTATATACAAGGCCTGATGAACAATAACAAATTACTATACATTCAGAGAAGCAAGAATGTGACTTGCAATCATCATCAAGAGAAAAGATAAATAATAGAAGCAGACCTACAGATAATCCATATACTGAAGCTAGCAGACAAGGACTTTACCTGATTAATATATTATAGGAAACAGAAGAAAAAATGGGAAAATGAAAGAAAAGATAAGAAATAGCAACAGAGAATTGAAATCTATGTAAAAGGATCAAATGGGCATTCTTTAACTGAAAAATACAATATCTGAAGTTAAGAACACATTGGAAGCATTTAACACCAGACTCCAGAGCAGAGAAGAAGACAGGATTATCAGACTCCAAGATACAATAATAAAAAATATACAAATTCAAGCACAGATAGAAAGAATCTATAAAAAGAAAATTGAGCATTAGAGACGTAAGGAACAAAGTTAAAAGGTCTACAGTATTTCATTGGAATAACAGAATAGGAGAAATCGGGGCACCTGGGTGGTGCAGTCGTTAAGCGTCTGCCTTAGGCTCAGGGTGTGATCCCAGTGTTCTGGGATTGAGCCCCACACCGGGCTTCTCCACTGGGAGCCTGCTTCTTCCTCTCCCACTCCCCCTGCTTGTGTTCCCTCTCTCGCTGGCTGTCTCTCTTTGTCAAATAAATAAATAAAATCTTTAAAAAAAAAAAAAAAGGAATAACAGAATAGGAGAAATAAATTGGAACAGAAACAATATTTGAAGAAATAATGGCCAAAACTTTTCCAAAGTTGATGAGATATCATCCCACAGATTCAAGAAGCTCAGCAAATTCTAAGCAGGATAAATAAAAAGAAAGACACACTTAGACATACTTTTGTCAAACTTCTAATATTCAAGGATTGAAGAAAACCTTAAAAGCAGCCAGAGAAAAAACATTAGCTTCAAAGAAGCAACAATAAAACTAAAGATTGATTTTTCAACATACATTATGGAAGCTAGGAGGAGATAATGGAATAACATCTTTAAAGTGCGCAAATAAAAAATTATCAATCTAGAACTCTATACTCATTTAGCATAGCATTCAAAAGTGAAGGCAAAATAAAGCAATTTTCAGAAAAACATAAATGAGAGAAGGTTTCACCAGCACACCCACACTACCAAAATGAAATAGATAAAAAACATAGAATAGAGAAAATAAACAAGGCCAAAAGTTGGTTCTTTGAAAATATTAATACAATTGATAAACCCTTGGCAAAACTGATCAAGAAAAAAGGATTGGGAAAACATAAATGACCAAGATCAGGAATAAAAAAGAGATCATCACTACAGACATTTCATAGATAAGAGAATATAATGAACAACCTTACGTTGCTTTATTTTAAAAATTGAGATGAAATGGATAAAATATTTTTTATTTAAAAAATTTTTTAAATATTTACTTATTTGAGAGAGAGAGAGGGGGGAGAGAGAGAGAGAGTGGGGAGGAGCAGAGGGAGAGGGAAAGAGAATCTCAAGCAGACTCTGTGCATAGCCCAACGCAGGGCTTGATCTCATGACCCTGAGATCAGACCTGAGCTGAAACCAAGAGTTGGATGCTCAACTGACTGTGCCACCCACGCACCCCAAAATCTTTCTTTAATTAACAAAATGGACACAAGAAGAAATTAAAATTTTTATATCCATTTAATAGATCGATGTAACTATTATATAAATGAAAACCTTCTATATACTTAATTGTTCTGTATCTATAAAATTGAATACAGGCATAACCTGAGATATTGTAGGTTCAGTTACAGATTACTGCAATAAAGTCAGTCAAGTGAATTTTTTCATTTCCCAATGCTCATAAAAGTTTTATTTACACTATATTGTCATCTATTAAATGTGCAACAGCAGTATGCCTAGAAAAACAATCCATATACTTTAATTAAAAAATACCTTGTTACAAAAAGTTCTAGCCATCATCTGAACTTTTACCTAGTCATAATGATTGGTCAAAGACCACCATAAAAAATATAATGATGAAAAAGTTTGAAACGTTCTGAGAATTACCACAGTGTGACACAGGCATGAAGTAAGCAAATGCTGTTGGGAAAATGGCAGGTGATAGACTCGCCTGATGCAAGGTTGTCACAAACTTGCAATGTTTGCAAAGCACAACAAAGTGGAGCTCCACAGGACAAAGTATGCCTGTAGTTCTATACCTACTGAAAGAGATGGGGGGCAGGGGCAGAGAGAGACAGACTGACTCCATTTCAGGTTTGGGGGTGGGAAAGGGTGAGGAGTGGGCTATGAAGGAAATAAATTTACCTGACTGGGTTTTATGACAATGTGTGCTTAATGTTCCTGGCATGGGAATGAGTGGTCAATAGGCAGAGCTAAAAGTGGAGCCAACTCCGAGGATAGAGAGTAGAGAGAGGGATCCTAGAGACTTTGGCTAAGCCCTCAATTAGGCTACACCTGAAGCTCCCCTGGCCTTTCAACTTTTCAGGATATATCAGCCAATATTTTGCTTTTCTCTTATGATATTTGGGTTGGGTTTTCTGTCACTTAGACCCAAAAGAATGTTTTCCCAAATGAACACACACACGGGCGC
>NW_024425563.1:51520774-51617763 GCF_017311325.1 Ursus maritimus | reverse complement strand
TTTTTCTCTTATTTTAGACTGGCACTGGCCATCAAAGCTTTCTGCAAGGACAGAAATGTATTATTTCTGCACTGTCCAGTAAAGCCCCCAGGACTGGATACAATGGTTTAGGAAGAGAATTTGGACAGAGAGAAGAGGCCAAGGGTAGGAGCAGTGGAGGAGGAAGAGTTGCCTGATGAGGAATGACCAGCAAAGTAGGAAAAGCCCAGATAAATGTATAACACAGAAGCCTGGAGAAGAACATGCCTCAAGAAGGAGGAACTGGTCGACCACATCAAGTGCAGTTGAGAAACCAAATAAGATGCAGATAGAGTGGGGGCGCCTGGGTGGCACAGCGGTTAAGCGTCTGCCTTCGGCTCAGGGCGTGATCCCGGCGTTATGGGATCGAGCCCCGCGTCAGGCTCCTCCGCTATGAGCCTGCTTCTTCTCCCACTCCCCCTGCTTGTGTTCCCTCTCTCGCTGGCTGTCTCTATCTCTGTCTAATAAATAAATAAAATCTTTAAGAAAAAAAAAAGATGCAGATAGAGTACTGTTGATCCTGATAAGAGCCCTTTGGAGGTGCGGTGGAGGTGAAAGCCGTTGGAATGGGCTAGGGAGAGAATAAGAGACGAAGATGCACAGACCACAAAGTCAGCTAAAGCTTTCAAAAAAATTTTCAGTGAAAGGAAATAGGGAACAGAGCAGTCACTAAAGGGTTTATGGCATCATTTTTTTTTTTTTTAAAGAGGGGTTATTTTTTAAAGTCATTTTTATGTGCTGGTGAGAAAGACTCAGTAGAGAGGGAGAAGTCAATGATGCACAGAAGGAAGGAGACCATCATGGGGCTGGCATCCTTGAGAAGTGAGAACATATAAATACTTCTTTACAAGTAAACCCCTTTGTATTAATACAGAACTGGCTCAGCAAATAAACCGAAACTTGAAAAGGTGAAAACACGAAACAACATTGTGCCTACCACCACTATCACATGTCATTATAGTAGATCTCTTAAGTCATACTTCCATGCTCCTGGATAAAACCTCCAGAACAATTCATGGCTTTACCACTTACTCTGAGATAACAACAAAATCCATCCATTGTGTTCAGCACCCAGTATATTATCAATACTCCCAAACTCACTTAATGTTAAGTTTCTCCCATCCCTCAGCTCTGGCCTCCCCCACACCAGAAAATTATGAGTGACAGAGGGAGGAGAAAATGTTTCTCCCTTCTTGCTTGGCCCACCTCATCTGCCAGTCTGACCTGCTAGGTTTTGGCTCTTCCAGGGTTGAGGCCAAGTAGAAAAAAAAAGTTAAGAGGAAAAAAGTACTTCTCTGATTGGTGAGTTGTAATTTGGAATCAATGCCCTTTTCAGGGTACAGAATTTAAATGCCAATACTCTCTCTTCTGAAGCATTTTGATGGATTCTTCAAAGATTTCCAATAGGTAAGAATTTCCCCAAGACAGCAGCTAGAGTCCTGCCCTGGGGTTTCTGGTAAGTCACACCCGTCTCTTGCGGGTCCCCTCCAGATAGTCCTCTTGAGTAGAGTCCATTACAGAAGGACCCAGTTTGGTCCCTTCCAAGGGGTCCTCATCTGACCAAGGGGAAACACCCTTGCCTCACCGAACTCTAGAAGTACAGCTCATGACCAACAAAACTCTCTACTTCATGGCTCTAGGGCAACAAGCCAGAGACAGTCTCTCCTCTGCTGATTTTTTAGGTATTCCCTCACATTCCAGGGGACACATGCCAACTTCTCTGTGTCTTTTACAGATCCCCTTAGTTGCTTCAAAATGGCAGAAACACTCCCTTCCTCATGCCCACCTCCCCACTGACAACTCTCTCCAAAGATACCCTGAATCCTGAAATCTCCTATCACTTTTGTTCTCACTCAGAGGTAGGCCATGGACTAATGCCAACAGAACAGAAGTGACAGTCTCTAGGCATATCCTGCATAGGTGGTCCAATACCTTTCTTTGGGATGCTGGAATATTTGGTTCCCAGACTTGGGGCATCTGCAAAAACTCAGAGCAAGAGTCCCATTTTAACAGTCTATAGGAAATACATAAAAAGAAAGGTGAGTGCGTAAAGAGTCAGGGCAGCTGTTATGGCATTTCTTTAAGATTTCAAAATTATTTCTTCCAGGACCATACACGCTTCTTCCTAACTATTCATCTTTCTCATACTTTCCAGCAGAAGTAGGAGGACGCTGGGCAAGCACATATCATTGCAAAGGCTGCTCACTGCACAAGGGCACCTGGCTGAGTGGGCAAGAGGTGAGTGAAAGAGGATGCACCTTGGCTACCAGCTTGGGGCTGCATTATCCTTGATTGGCACTTGTTTTATTTAATTCACAGAAAGGTGTCTCAGGCCTTCGCAGAGGCTTCTGAAAGCAGCTACAAAAGCATAGGAGTAATCACTTAGGACAAACAGAATTATAATGACTGTGGGGTAGAAGCTGGAGTGCTACGATAGCAGTGTGATTTTTATTTATTCAATGTGATCATGTGACCTAATAAAGAAAATCCAGAAACAACACGGACTGGGGAGGGTGAGGGGAAGGGGTGAGCAAAGATAGGGTCAAATAAGAAGGAATGAGTATTATTTGAACTGAGTTAGAAAGTTAGTTATAATCAATTTAATTCACATGGAGGAGAGATATAAGCCATCTAAAACTATTTTCTCTCATTTTGAAATACGATTTTGCCTTGTTCTATTTTTTTAAACATTTAAATATGCTACAGAAATGCTTCCAAGCTTCTTCACACTCACAGGATTCCAGACCCTGCCCAGGGGTTTAGCAACGCAATCTGAATGTACCTCCCTCCCTCTCCTTTCCTGTGAAGTTTGCCCTGCTGCGGTCAGCCAAAAGATCTGACCCAGGAGGTGGTTCCGTAATGACTTATATCCGTGTGTACATGAGTGGTGGATAATAGTTGTTTGCATCTCCTTAGGTTAATTCTTAGGAATATAAATCTTAGGAAGGGGGCTGATGATGTAGTAATGGTGAACTCCCATGGTTAGGTGTTTTCTAAGTGTTCTTGGACTGGTGAAAAAGAAAGAGGGAGGGAGAGAAGGAGGGAGGAAGAGAGAAAGGAAGAGAAGGGAAAAGAAAAGGGAGAGATATTATGGCATTTAGTCTCCTGAAGATTCTTAGCTACAGTGCTGTCTTCTCTTGGATATAACATAAAACAAATTATTATCCCAAGTGAACATAGAATCATTGCAGATTTTAAAAATGGACATATAATTGACATGTAACATTGTATATATTAAAGGCATTCAATGTATTGATGTGATACATTTATATATTACAATACGATCACCACTGTAGAATTAGCTAATACCTCTATGAAAAACACAGAATTTTAAAAATTCTAATCCATAGGAGAACAAAATAAAACACTAAGGTTAATTCCCTTATTTATTAAAGAGTAAAAGTAGCCCAGTTCCGGATGTCCTAAGTTACCCAGCGGTATCTCTGCATTAACAAAACCACTCAAACATGAAAATATTGCTTTCTTGCTGCCTCAACTCCCGCATACCAGGGACATGTTTCTCTATGCCAACTTTCATCCTACCCCATATTGACATGGGATCCTGACAGCTGAGAACAACACCAGACAGCCTCTGAGCAGATTCACTCCTGATGGTCTCATCCCTAAAAACCGATTTCAGTTGTGGAGATGCAAATGAACTACGAAAAGAGGAGGGATCTGCCCACATCTAGAAAAGTAGATGTTACTTTCTGTCCTAAGCATAGATTCTCAGCACTGTGGGGAAAACAAACGTGAAGGGGTTGAGCTCCCTGCCTGATGCAAGAATTCCTCTGCAATATCCCTGTCAAGTTCTCATCTATTGATAGAAGGAGAATTGCTCAGTAGAAGGGAAAGCCCATTATCATTCTTTTTTTAGATTCAAAAAAACTTTTTAAAGTAATCTCTACACCCAACATGGGGCTTGAATTCACAACCCTGAGATCAAGAGTCACAGGCTCTACTGACTGAGCCGGCCAGGTGCCCTGCAGGGAAAGCACATTATTATCTTTGTGAGGTATTATCAAATTTCCTCCAGGAAAGTTATGAGAATTATTACTCTCACTTCCCCCACTCACGAACATCAGACATTCGACATGATTGGATTGTTTAATTTTGTCAAGTCTGATTTGCAAAATCAAGTATGTATATTTATATATCTGTATCTATATAGATAAAGTCGGTGTTTTAATTTATATTATATTAGCAGGTTTATTGCTTATTAGTATTTCTTTTCTATTTGTTTTTTTCCTTATTTTTTATACATTAGAAATAAAAATTCTTTCATCTGCTATATATATATATGTTGTACAATTTTAAATTTGTCCTTGAACTTTTTCAGGACCCGTTTTGCCATGTAGACATTTTAAATTTGCATGTGGTCAAATCTGTAGCTCTTTTCTCGTAGGACTTGTTGGTTTTATGTTGTTTAGAAAGGCCTTTCCTATCTCACCAATACTCATCCTTCTGAGTTGTTGTTGTTGTTGTTGTTGACATTGTAAATCGTTCATTCACCTTAAATTTATTTACCACGGTAAAGGGTAAATAGGGATCAATCTTTTTTCTTTCCAAATATTTGAAAAGAGCTTGAAAAGAGCTTTCAAATATCCTTTCTTCAATCTAAATGACTGGATGAATAAGTGAAAAATAGTATTGGCAGCTTGTCAAATGGTCTCTTATTCTTTACCTCTGCTCTGGATCCAGGGGACAGAAGGGATTGAGAAGTTACACCCCCCTCCTATTCTTATCATATCTTCTCTGAATCCAAATAATAATTAGTTTGCAAAACAGCCTAATGGGAAAAATAGCCTCTCTTCAGAGACCTGCGATACTTTCTCAAATATGTGCTAACTAAGGTCTTATCCTAATTTTCTTAAGGAGTAGCTCTTCCCATTCTGAATTCCAAACCAATGATGTGATCTTTGACAATCTGCTCTGGAAGAAATAAAATAGCATTCCATTCCTGGCTCTGTTTGGTTGCGGGTCTATGGAGTGTGGGCGGATGGAAGCAATACAAAAGAAGACTATTAAGAATTACATCTGTTTTTAAAAATAGATGCATTTTCATTCCTACAGATTTCAGGTGCTCTTCTAAAATAGCTGAAAAATCACAGAAATATTTGTCCACATGTCCCAAAATACTCTATCTTACTGTAACTCTCCTGGATTTACACATACCAAAATGCTCGTCAACAGCTTGGATTAATTCAAATTCCAAGGAAAACACTGAAGTTATTTGTGACAAGAAAAAAGAGGTATTTAAGCTAAAAACATAGTCAATGGTAATTTACAAACTAAAGATAATTTTATGTCAATACTCAATTTGGGAAAAGCAACTCTCATAGGAATTTCCCTTCTCTCCCCCAATATACAAATTGCTAGCCTGTTCATATGGACTTTGCTGCTTACTGTAAATGGAAGACCTTGCATTTCACATCTTAAAATAGATAAGACATTCTGTAAAAGGAAATCTATCTCATACCAAATAGTCCCTTTTACTTATGAAAACAGGTATTCATATTTTATATTTAACCATATGGACCCTAAGTATTTATGAGGTTAAAAAAAAAGGTATGTGTCACTAAACTTTGTTGAATTGATCTCCAGGTGATCTTTGATCTTAGACTGAAAGTTTCAAAATTCTTCTATTTGAGAAATGTCAAAACATCAAGGCAGCTTTTACCTTTGTGAGGAGATTATTTTGTTTTTCTTTGCATTGAAAAATTAAAACCCTTGTGCTCCTTTAAACACAGAAGAAAAAAAAATGGCCACTTCAAAAAATCATGGTGAGTATGTGCATACAGGTTTTATTAGGCATGGGTCTTTCAGCCTTTTAGCCTTTGACAGATTATATACTTTTAAAACAGTCACTACTATTTCATCTAAGTAGTTAAATTCTTAATTTTGTCCCCAAAATTTGCAAAAAAAAAAAGAAAAATACCGGAAGACAGTTTATAATGGGAGTGGGGGAGGAGTAGGTTAAAGCTTAGAAATTGGAAAGAGCAGTTCTGGTAAAACAAGCAAAAACAAAAAATGTTTAGTTAACAAGCAACTAGTTAACCACAACTAGGGAGCACGTGGTGCTGAATGAAAAGATCTGTTTAGGCTGTAACTAAAAGTCAGCTGGACTTGTCAACATCTGAAAATAGATCCCAAGCAAAAGAATAAATACTCTTTTTTTTTAAAGTTACTGTCTATTCCAAACTTTAATTGTGTTAGAATAATCCACCCACCCCCCAAAAAAAGATGTCCAGGTCCTACTCCCTAGGACTTGGGAATGTTACTTTCCATGGCAGAAGGAACTTCACAAATGTGATTAAGTTGAGGATCTTGAGATGTTGAGATTATCCTGGATTAACTGGGTGGGCCCAATATAATCGCAAGGGTCCTCATAAGAGGGAGGCAGAACTGTCTGTTCTGAGAGCAGAAAATGCGATGAAGGAAGCAGAGAGTTAGAGCCTGAGATTTGAAGATGCTACTCCAGTGGCTTTGAAGATGGAGCAAGGGGCTGTAGAGCCAAGGAAAGCAGGCAGAAACTGGAAAAGGTGAGGAAATGGATTCTCCCCAACCCTTGAGCCTCCAGAGGAAATAAAGTCCTTGATTTTAGCCCAGTGAAACTGATTTTGGACTTCTGACCTCTAGAACTATAGATAATGAATTTACGCTGTTTTAAGTCACTAAATTTGGAATTGTTTATAACAGCAGCAGTAGGACACTAATATATTAGTCTAGCCCAAACCAAGTGTAAAATGCATAAATTTTCATTCATTTATAAAGGAAATCGCCATATGTGCCTCTTCTGTGTAAGGATCTTTGCTAACAGTATTCTGGGCAGGTGAATGCACAGGGCTTAAGGGGATGGGGAAGAACTGATGGACACAAGGAACCATATTTGCAGCATCAGAGACCCAGGGTGAAGGGGTCAGGGTCACCATGGGGTATCAGCTCCACCAGCAATGAAGGTTTCAAGGTGAAGGACACCATATCCAGCAGACAGCTTGGTGGAAATTCTAATCCCTTACACTTCTTTTTACATTTTTTCTCTTCCTTGACCAGCCAATTGCAAAAAAATTTAAACAGATTTGCCCTATTTACAAACATCTCTAGAAATACATATTGCATGATTTTAAAATGTGTCTGGGGGTGGTTTTTGGGGTGGTGAAATCATCCCAATTAGTCTCACTCCCATTTCCTAGTGAGATGACCTGCTAGGGATCCCCCAGGGAGGTCTGGCAGACACCAGAGCTGTTCTCTTTGGAAGTTAACGCTCGGTAGGGCCAGGACCTCCCCACCCCCACCCCCCGCCCCCGGCCATCTACCCAACCTTCCCATCCCTGGGCCCAGGTAGGCCACAGGACCATTAGAGGAAAGCAGGATGGCAGCCACCTGGGGCTCTGGAAAGGGAGGCGGCTCACTGACCCGTGTCCTGGTCAGGCTGCCCCAGAGTGCAGGCATCAAGGGCCACCTGACCTCTGGCTGCTCCTCCCTGCACATGCTCATCCTTCCTGCCCACTGAAGTCACACAGGCCTCTGGGTGGCCAGCTCCTGGCATCCACGTCTCAGCTGTGTGGAATCCACAGAAGCTGCTTCTCTGCTCAGGAGCACAGGGTGCCATGGAGCAGCCTCCTTTCTCCCATGGCTGGTCCTTCCTGAAGTTCCCTTGTTTGCCACACAGAACGCTTCAAGACTTATTTTAGTGAACTTTTATATGTCAGACAGCTATGGAGACTTCAGAAGCATGAAGGGGAATTATTTCCAAAGGGGGCCCCAGGGCCAGGCTGCTTGGCCTCAACGTCTTGCTGTGTGGCCTGGAGCAAATTTCCAGTCATCTGAGGTTCTCACCTTCTTCACTAGTAAAAGAGGACCAACTGCTCCTATGATTAGCATCTAATTCATGTGCTTGTTGTGAGGTTCTTAGCCTAGAACATTTTAAAGGCTCAATTAATGTTAGCTGCTATCATTATCGTCTTGCTATGATTAGTGTTACAGATTTCCTGGACTTTATCCATTCAGCAGAAATACTCACTTATGCATGGACCCCAAGAACACATAGGTCAATAATTTCCCTTTGCAGCCCAAGAAGAACGCACGTCTAGAAGGAGAGGCATACATAAATACACAATGATAGGCTGGCCATACCACCATCATAGAAGCATGGTTAGGGAAGACTAGTTAACCTGCAAATGACTTGCAGTTCTTTGATCCAACCCTATAGGCTGCAATTGTAAACTGGGACCCCAGTGGCATCCACATATTATGTATGGTCTACTCAGCAGCTTTAAGAACACATATACCCAGGATCTAGATTAAATTGGTGTGTGTGTGTGTGTGTGTGTGTGTGTGTGTGTGTGTGTGTGTGTAGAGAGAGAGAGAGAAAGGAATTTTAAATAAATTACAGATATTCCTGCCTAAGTATCTCAGCATGTATCTCTAAAACAATTTAAGAACCTCCCTATATATTCACAACACCATTATCACACCCAAATAAGTTAAATAGAAACTCTTAATATCATCTAATATACAGTCCATACTCAAACTTCCACAACTGTCCCCAAGATGTCTATTATGGGTGATTTTCTTCAAAACCGGCTCCAAAGACACTCATTGCATTTGGTTGTCAGGTTTGCCAAGTGTCTTCTAATCTTTCTCATCTACAACAGTCCCCCAGCCTGGTTTTTTTTTGTTTTTGTTTTGTTTTGTTTTAATGACTTTGACTTATAGAAGGAACCAGGATGATGTGTCTTACAGGACAACCCATATTCTGGATGTTTGATGGTTTCCTTGTAGTAGGTTCAATGTTTTTTAAAAATATGTTTTTGAATTAGTAACCTGCATTTAGAATTCAGGCAATTTTGAGTAAAATTCTGGATTTCTGGCTTCTTTTGGAAAACATCAGTGCTGTTGGCAGTTACAATTTGTGGCACTGCGTCTGAGCTGCTGCCTTTGAATAAGTACCCATGCTGTCTTCAAATTAGCGCCCAGTACATCTCATCCATCTGCATGGCGCCTAAAGGCACCTTAGCTTATGACTGCATCAGTTAAGGTTCTCCAAAGAGACAGAGCCAATAGGATACATGTAACGATTTATTTTTAGGAATTGGCTCATGGTATTGTAGGGGCTGGCAAGTCTGAAATCCATAACTTAGGCAGGATTTCAATGCTGCACACTTGCAGACTTCCTTCTTCTCTGGGAAACCTCAGTTTTTGTTCTTAAGGCCTTCAACTGATTGGGTGAGGCCACCTACATTACAAAGGGTAATCTCCTCTACCCAAAGTCAACTGGTTATAAATGTTAACTGCATCCACAACATACCTTCACAGTAACATCTATCTAGGGTTTGATCAAACAACTAACTGGACACCATAGTCTAGTCAATTTGAAACATATAATTAACCATCACAGTAACTGTTCTAAAACCAAACATACGCATGCTGGTTTTACTTTGGTTTCTTATCTCAAAGGCTTTCTCTTCCTTCATATTAGTTTTCCATTGTTATGTGGAACGGAAAGTTTAAGCCCCAAAACTAGTGGCTGAAAACAATACAAACTGATTATCTCACAATTTCTGCAGGTCAGCAGTCTGGACATTGTGGCTAGATTCTCTGCTCAGGGTCTCACCTGGCTGAAACCAAGGTGTGGGGTGAAACTACACACTCATCCAGAACTTTGTGGCCTTTTCCAAACTCTCTGCTTTTGGGCAGAATTCATTTCCTTATGGCTGTAGGCTGAGGTCTGTCAGCTGGGAACCACATTCAGCTCCTAGAGGTCACCCACATTCTTTATGATGTGGCCCCCTCCATTCTCAGGTCAGTCAAAATACATCAAATCTGTCTCCTGCTTCAAATCTCTGCCTCCTTCTTCTGCAACTGGCTGGGGAAATGCAAGCAAACAACAAGAAAACTCTCTGTTTTTAAAAGGTTCATGCTGGGGCACTAGGGTAGCTCAGTCCATTAAGTGTCTGCCTTCAGCTCAGGTCATGATCCCAGGGTCCTGGGATCGAGCCCTGTGTCAGGCTCCCTGCTTAGTGCGAAGCCTGCTTCTCCCTCTCCCTTTGCCCCTCCCCCTGCTCATGCTCTCTTTCTCTCTTAAAAAAATAAATGAAATCTTAAAAAAACCAAAAAAGGTTCATGTAATTAGGTCTGACCTACCAAATAATTTCCCTTAAAGTCAGCTGTGCCATATAAGATATCCTAACACGGAGTAAAATCCATCACAGTCAGAGTCCTACTGATTTATTTATTTATTTATTAAGATTTATTTATTTATTTTAGAGAGAGGAAGGGGGGGTGGGGCAGAGGGAGAGAAAGAATCCCAAGCAGACTTCCTGCTGAGAGTGGAGCCTGACATGGGGTTCAATCTCACAACCCTGAGATCACGACCTGAGCCTAAATCAAGAGTCAGGCACTTAACTGACTGAGCCACCCAGGCACCCCATAAGTCCTAAATATTTATCACACAGAGCATCCACATGGAAGGGAGAGGTGCAGAGTCTTAGGGCCCATGTGAGAAACTGCCTACCACATGCTTCTTCAGGTTATTTGCAAAAGTTGTTACCCTCCATATTCACAGAAAGAGCAGAATCACAGTGAGATGCTCAAAAATCAACTGGTGAGCAAAACCAATTTCCTAATTAGTACAAGAAGGTAGCCAGTAGCTGAGCCATGCCGTCCTATACGGGACCAGGAGCACTTTCAAACTGAGCCTTGCTAAACTATGCATTCTCATAAAGTGTAAAGGGGATCTCCCTTCGTTTCTTTCCACAAACCCTGGCTTCAGAGTAAGAGTTTACTCATCTCTTCCCATTCTGAGCTTTATTGGTAGCTTCTTGTAAAACCCGTCTCAACTGCACCCAGCCAAGTAAGCATGAAAGACCTATGAAAGCAAAACCAGAAACCAAACAAAGAGCTGCACACATTCTTTGGCATCACATTTTAAAAATAATCACAAAAGGGGGAAGAGGGAAAAGATCCCAAATGGGGGCCCACCAATGCATGCATTAATCTCAGAGGGGCTTATGGTGGTAATTCAAGTTTCTTACACTCAGTTGCATTTGGTGTACAGGAAAAGCAGGAAGAAAAGTGAAAGAGGCAACCTTGAAGAATGAATGCAAAACCCAAAATTCCAGACTAATATAGAAATGATGATTGGGCCACAAAAATGTGCGGTCACAATTATAGGCTTTATCTTTTCATAACTCCTTCCTATGTGTTTTCCAGATCATTTTATAACAAGTCATGAATTCATCTGCCAAAAAAACCCAAAAAAACCCAAAAAAACAAAGAACCAAACTATCAACACAGCAGCAGCAGCAGTAATACATATTTATCAGGTCTCAATTATACATAGAGCTCAGCACTGGTTACACTGACGGTCTTTGTCCCCGAATATTTCCCCAAAGACCTTTACAGGAAAGTTTTAAAAAGAGAAAGAGATGCCTCAATTCTCTGACTTGATTTTTCTTGTATTAGAAAATCTGGAGAAAAAAAGTAAAACTCAGGCATGACGAAATGAGAAGCACCCATTTTTTCCATGGATCCAGTTTATAATCCTATGCAACAGAGAGGAACCTAAACCGTAAAAAAATATTTCATGAATGTTGCTAACATACATCTTTCAACCTGTTTTACAAGGCATAGCACGTGAGCATAGACTCAGCAATCTCCCAAAATGAACTGCTGGAAGTCCCCTCAGGAGAGCTTTTCCTCAGTGAGGAGCCACAAATGACACCTCACTTGAAGTGACTGATCAGAAGAGTTTATAAGGAACTGAAATATTCTCATGAATTTTAATGTTTAACTTAAGCATTTCTTCTCCAAGCGAAATCTAAACAGAAACCTTGCCAGATACCTCTGGTAGCCAGGAGAACTAATAACGCAATCTCCTGCCAAGTGTTTGAGATATGAGATTGAAAATAATGATGTCCCTCTCAAGAGTTTTTAGGTCAAGGACTCCCCCCGCATCCCAACTTCCTGGAGAGCTCTCTATTTTATATATCTAGGGTGTTTCTTTCTTTTTTTTTTTTAAAGATTTATTTATTTATTTATTAGAGAGAGCCAGCAAGCCTGATGTGGGGCTCGATCCCGGAACGCCGGGATCATGCCCTGAGCCAAAGGCAGACGCTTAACAACTGAGCCACCCAGGCGCCCCTAGGGTGTTTCTTATTATATTTATTTAATAATGGACAGCGGGCAGCATGGGTGACAAAGAAATAACTATTTGGCTTTCTAGTATGTTGCAACCTAAAAAGAACGACAAACATGGCATGATGAGGGAGAATTTGGAGAACACAGCCAAGGCAAAGGCTGGGAGGAGACACCAAAAGCAATAGTCATTCATCATCCCTAACCCCAGAAAACCCTGAGTAAGGGTCTAGAAAGAGAGGCTGTAATTTTGTTTGGATGCCACAGTTCAGAGTCCCTGGAACCAACTTCCTTGCCTCATCTATAAATTAAAGCTCCTTTCATCAGCCAGACTTTATTTCAGGGGAAGGTAAGAATGAGGATATTATAAACACACGTCTTCTTGACAACATACATTATAGTTCCCAGAAGTTTCCTTCATGTGTTCCAATATTATCATTACCACTATTTACCACAATTGCATGTAGTCCCCCAGAGATGTCTAGAAGATGGGCTATTTAAATCAACACCTCCTACAAAGTAAAGAACTTTTCAGCTTGCAGTTTTCATCCATCCAGCATTTCCTTCTTTACTGTAGTCTCTCCTCTCCCTCTTGACTAACGAAAATTAGATTCTCTCCTCTCACTTAGCAGTAGTTTCGCATAAGTGCTCACTACTTTCTCTTCTCCCCCACCCCCATGGCAGCTCCATATCTGATGGGATCCTTTTTATGAGGGCATTTGTCTTTGACTGAGAGATAAATGTGTGTCTATGGTGTTGGGTTTGAGACTAATAAGGTAAAGTTTCTCAACCTTGCCTGAACTGTTGAGCTAATCCATTTGGAGGGTAGGGGGAGGCTGTCCTGTGCATTGCAGAATATTTAGCTGCATCCCTGGCCTCTATACATTAGATGCCAGTAGGACCTCCCTGCCCCAGTATGACAACCAAAAATAGCCCCAAATGTGAAATGTCTCCTGGAGAACAAAATTGTCCCCCATTGAGAAGCATTAGACTAAGGCAATTAGAAAAGAAATATAAGGCAGAGTCCCTTTGTTTCAGTAGTTTAAAATCTTAGGGAGACGTAGAATGTTAGATATAGAAGTGTCCTCAGAAATGATCTTGATCAACTCTTTTTTGTGTGTGTGAATAAACTACATGAGGCACAGAGACATTGAATGACTTGCTGAGTGAGTTGTACAACAGGAATACTGCAGGAAAAAGCAGCATACCACTGTATTTGTGTAGATGCGTTATGAAAATCTAAAGAAGGGAGAGAGAATAATGTTGGTTGGCAGTGGCATGGAGGAAGTAGGACTGAGACTCAAATGAGGAGCACTTGAAAGGTGAGACAGGCAGGAAGAAGAAGGAAGGGAATGCTAGGCATGTTGGTGCATGACCGCAGCTGAGCAAAGGCTCAGAGCTGAGTAGAGCATGGAACAATGGAGGAACGAGACAGACTACTCTAGAATGGCAAGACGTGAGGCTGGAGAGGTTGGGTGGGTCCAAATTCTGGAGGCATCTGATTTCCTGGATTAAGTTCCAGCTCTGATCCAGAGCCTTCCAAAAAAAAAAAAAAAAAAAGACTTCTGACATCCTTGTGGGGAAGGCAGAAAAATGGAAATACACAAAATGGGAGTCAAGAGGTCTGTGTTCTAGTCTCGGCAATTCACTGACAGCCCAATGACTTGGACAAGCCCCTTTATTTCCCCAGGTCTCAGTTCCTGCATCTGTAAAATGAGAGGGTAGAACTGGATGATCCCAGAGGTCCTTTCCAGCTCTCACATTGTATGATTCAGTGAACACTCACTCCTCAAAATACCCCCATGAGATTAGACCCACCTGCTCTCACACTACTGGCTAAAGAGCTGTTTGTCACTTGCCCTCATATGTCTCAGCAGGTCCCCAAAGAGAGCCATGAAATGAGAGGGATGTAACTTCTAGCCCAACCCTACATCTTATCCACATGTGAACAGCCTAACTGTAAGGAAATGTGCTGAAGTCCCAAATGTTCCTGATTAGTTGCAGTTTTTCTGTTATAAAATAAGGCCTGCCATTTCCGGTTCTGATTTTTGCTAAACACATGATTGCACAGTTGACTGGTTTCAGAAAAAAAATAATGTACAACAGCTGAAGAGCAAGTGAACAGAGAACAAGTCATCTAACAGACATTATCACATCACTTAGTAAACTACAACAAAGCCAGTAAAAGGGGTTATAGTGCTGTTTGGCATGGATAAAGGCAAACAGAGGAAGTGCAACAAATCCAAAACTTCTGTTTGAGGACAGCTAAAAGAGTGGACAAAGATATTTGCAGTGTCTAAAACCAATGAGGGACTGTTAAGTAGAATATATATGAAATTTCTGAAGGCCAATAAGCAATCCCAGTAGAAAAATCAACAAAAGGTATGAACAGGCAATTTCCAAAAGATAAATCCCAAATGCTAATAAGCATACCATGAGATACTCAAAATAAAGGTAATCAGGGAAATGGAAAATTGAAGGAATGATAAGATACTGCTTTATGCCTATATGGCTAGTTAAAATTAAAAAGCTGGATGATGCCAAATGTCAGCAGAAACATAGGAACTTCTATATACTGTTGGCGGGAGTATAAACTGGTACGAGCAGTCTGGAGAGCATTCTGGCAGATGATCAAATGAAGTACATTCATACTTCTGGGTCAACATCTGTATTAGTTTATTAGGGCTGCCTTAACACAGTACCCTAAACTTGGTGGCTTAAAGCAACAAAACTTTATTCTCTCACAGTTTTGGAGTTCAGGAGTCTGACATCAAGAGACCAGTAGGGCCTCACTCCCTTCAGAGGCTACAGGGGAGAACCTTTCCTTGTGTGTTTCAGAGTCTGGTAGCTCCAAGTGTTTCTTGGCTGTATAATTTCAGTCTCTGCTTCTCTCTTCATATGGGCTTCTCTTTTTCTGTATCTTTTCTTTTTCTGTCTCTTCTAAAGATACCAATCATTGGATTTAAAGCTCACCCTAATCCAGTATGACCTTGTCTTAACTTGATTGCATATGCAAAGACTCTATTTTCAAATACATCACATTCGCAGGTTCCAGGTAGATATGATTTTGGGGGACGTTATTCAACCCAGTACAGTTCACTCTCTGGTCCCCCCAAGAGTTTGTCCTTCCCACATGCAAAATATATTCAACATCCGACTTTTTAACCCATTCCAGCATCAACTCTAAGTTCAAAATCTCATCTAAGTATCATCAACTGGAAAAGTTCCAAATCTCCTCATCTAAATCAGGTATGGGTAAAACTGGAAGTATGGTCCATCCTGGGGCAAAATTCCTCTCCGCCTATGGGTCTGTGAAACTAGAAAGCAGGTTATCTGCTTCTAAAATACAATTTTGGACAGTTATAGGATAGACATTCCCACTCCAAAAAGGAAAAAATGAAAGGAATAAAGGGGCCACTGGTCCCAAGAAAGTCAAAACCTAACAAGGCAAATTTCATTTTCAATTTCAAGCCTGAGAATAATCCTCCATGACTCAATGCACCCTCTGGGCCCAAGGGAGCCCTGTCCCCTGGGCCTGCAGTGATCCCACCCTCTGGGCCCCTGGTGGCCCTGTCTTCTGGGCCTACAATGGCACCTCACAGTCATTCTCCCTTTTTCTTGAAGGGTCCCAAGTATTTGTAGTCAGGTAGTGCTATCAGCCAATTCTGTCTGTCCCGTAGAATTCTGGAAGTCTGATAGCCTTCTCTCATTTCATCTCATCACTGTTCTTTTCGATCCAAGCTGGTAGTGTTTCTCTGATCTAACATCCTCAAAAGCCTTGTGGGTCTCCTGTACATGTCACATGGGTCCATGCCATTAGACAAGAAGGTTCTTGTCTGTCAAGAAAGACAGATCTTTCCTGCATAACACTATCTCTATCCCTAGCTTCTGCTGTGATAGCTGAGTGAATCCATGAGTCACATGGCTAATTTCTTCAGCAAAATGTTGTCCTGCCACACCCTCAGCCTTCACTCTAGAGCACACTTTCCAACAGTGAATTTCCTAATTTTAGCATCCTTTATAGTCCGGGTAGACTGAGAGTCTGCCCAATCAAAGTGTTGGTTCCTTTTTATTTAATAGTTCCTTCCTCAGTTTATCTTTCCTCTCACATTTTACCATAAGCAACAAGGGGAAACCAGGCTGCACCTTCAACACTTTGCTTAGAAATCTCCTCAGTTAAAAATCCAAGGTCATGGTTTACAAATCCTGCTTTCCACACAATTTGACCAAGTTTTCTACCACCATATAACAAGGATAATCTTTGCTCCCGTTTCCAATACATCTCCCTCATTTCCTTTGGAGCTTTTGCCAGAAGCACCTTTAATGTCCATTTTCCTAACAGTATTCTATACATGGCAATATATGTATCCGCTCGGACCACAGATACTTTCTCCACTGTGCTGCTCATATCTGCCTTTCTTTCTTTATAACAATTTTTATTATATTATGTTAGTCACCATACAGTACATCCCTAGTTTTTGATGTAAAGTTCCATGATTCATTACTTGCGTATAACACCCAGTGCATGTCTTTATTTCATGTCTTTATTTATAACGAGCCTCAACATTCTTCTAGCCTCTGTTCATTACCCAGTTCTACAGCCATTCTCACTATTTCAGGTATTTGTCATAGCATCACCCCACTTTCAGGTCACAAAATCTGTGCTAGTTTCCTACGGCTGCCCTAAAAAGTCACACAAAATTAGTGACTTAGGGCAAGGAAATTTATTCTTTTACAGTTCTGAAGGCCAGAAGTCCAAAATCAAGGTTGTGCTCCTCCTCTAAGGGATCTAGAGGGAGAACCCTTCCTTGTCTCTGGGGGCTCCAGGTGTTTGGCTGTGGCTGCATCACTCCGAGATCCGCCTCTGTCTTTACATGGCCTTCTCCTCTTTGTGTCTTCTTCCCTTCTGTCTCTTATAGGGATACTTTTCACTGGATCTGGGGCATGCCCATCTGTATAATCTAGGATGATCTCATCTTGAGCTCTTTAATAATTATATTTGCAAAGTCCCTTTTTTCCAAATAAGTTCATATTCACAGGTTCTGAGGGCTAGGATGTGGATATATCTTTTGGGGGTCCCTTCAACTGACCACAAATTCTCACCTTGGTTTATGTGGATATAAACCAAAGATATTCACTGCAGCATTGTTTGTGGTGGTTGAGAGATGGATGCCCACCCCCTAGGACAGTATGTAGATAAAATATGATGGAAGTTCACTGTATCAGAGACATTTAGAGCTCACTGACTACCCATGTGCACCCTACATTTCCCAGCTGCAACACAGTTGGCTAGGGTCATATAATAGTTTTGGTCAATGCGTTGTGAGTGGCAGTGACACGTGTCCCAATAAGAAGAACATAATAGGGGGTATGAATTTTCCACTCTCTCTCCTTCCCTGCCTCAGCAACCCTAGGAGGGATGCTCCTAGTGCCACAGCTATGAAATACAAGTGGTGAGGATCCCTGAATCACAGCTTGAAAGAGCTGCCTGGACGAACTGCCAGACCCACAGAGGCTTCTGCATGAATGGGAAACACACTTGTATGTGTTAAGGCACTATGATTTTGGCGTTGTCACTTCAACATAACCCAGCCCACTTTGAATAATGTGTACACCATGAAATACTATCATTTCTTAGGAGCAACAGATTAGAAATACATAGCCCCACAGACAGATCTTAAAAACACAAAGCTTAGGGGCGCCTAGGTGGCACAGCGGTTGGGCGTCTGCCTTCAGCTCAGGGTGTGATCCCGGCGTTATGGGATCGGACCCCACATCAGGCTCCTCCGCTACGAGCCTGCTTCTTCCTCTCCCACTCCCCCTGCTTGTGTTCCCTCTCTCGCTGGCTGTCTCTATCTCTGTCGAATAAAAAAACCAAACAAACACAAAGCTTAATGAAAAATCAAGGAAGAGAATGAGATAAAGAACAATATCATTTACAAATTTTAAAAGAAATGCACACAAATAAAAATGCCCATTTCACAAGAACATGTCCATTTTTAAAAAAATACAACTAAATTGGGAGTGGGGAAGAGGAATGAAAGTGAGGTAAAGAGGAAATCAATTCTTCTATCAAATGAGGGACTTGCCAGTTTTCATTACAACAATATGCCAAGATCTGAGGAAGATGATTAACCAGACACACTCCTTCTCAGGGCCAAAACAGAAGCTGTGGTATGCTGGCCTAGGGTGATGCCCCAGGAAAAGAAAGAAGAGAAGCCTGGGGTCTGCTGAGAATTAAGGGGTGAGGATGAGAAAGAAAAGAGCCACCTAAGGAGCCTGAGGAGGAGGAAGAGTTAGAAAAGCTGAGAAGATAAATTGTCCAGATGAAGTATAACAAGATCCTGACAAAGGGTGTAGCTAGGAGAGTGAAAAGAAAGGTGTGGATAAAGGAGTTGGACTAAATAAAACACAATTACATCCAACCTGTCTACCATGTCCTACCAGTCCGCCATGATACGGCTCCCTTCATCTCTCCTTGGTCTCTTAGACTTTTTCAAACATTCTCAGGGGCCAGACACTTGCAGTTCCCTTTATATCAAACAATTACCTCCCCTCCTACTTTCCATGGCCCTTATCATTCAAGCAGCACCTCTGAGAGGCTCTCTCTGACCACACTTCCTAAAGTACCCTCTCCATCACACTCTCTCCCATTCCTTTACTTTCTTCATAGCCTGCCTGTTGCCTGAAGGTAGAATTATCTCTTCACTATCATCTCTCTCCCCACAAAAATGCAAGCTCCATAAAGCAGGCCCTTGTCTGGCCTATTTGTCGTTGTATGTACGATGGCTGGAACAATGGATGGCACGTAGTAGGTGACTGATAAGTTTAGCCCAATTGATGAGGTGCATAGAGCTGAGACAGGAATGAGACAGGAGTGGTGAGAAAAGGAAAATGCTTTGAGAAACAGACAATGAGTTTGGTTTTGCAAATGCTGAGTCTTGAGGGAGCCCATGAACTATGCAGGTATAGCTTTCCAACAGGTTGTGAGTCAAAAACTGGGAGAGACCTATAGGCTTGAGAGCTGTTGGCAGTCACAGTTGAAAGTTCAGAGGAAGAAAAATCTTTTTCCTCTTCCCTCTTAGGTTCATTGACTGGAGTCCTGAGAATTAGACTGACAAGAGACAGATTGTCAGGAGAAGAGACACGCAAATTTCATTTGATGTTGATTTTTATGTAACACGAGGGCCTTCTTAGAAACGATGTGAAGAACCAAAGAAGTGGATAGGCCTGAGAGCTTACACATCAATTATAACAAAGAATGATGAATTGTATAGATGTAACAAGACAAAGGAAAAGGTTTTGAGGGCTTCTGGGTATTGCAAACTATGGGAAAGTAAATATAAAAAGGAAATTAATGGAAGATAAAGGTTATCCCAGCAAGGTTTTTTGTGCAGGTTCATCTTAGTACCGAGTTTTCATCTTCTTCATGGCCATAAAACTTCCCCAGGAGAGGGGATTGATGGCAGTTCCTATTTCTCAGGAGTTTCTGCTTTTAGTCAGATAAAAGCAGCTCCAGAAAGGTTTCTTTCTACATCTGTTGAATCTCAAATGTCTTTAGCTCAAAATAACTTTTATGCCAAACTGGAATATTTTGGGGTGATATATTCTGATTCCCTTCAAAATCATGAGGAGAGATAAGGTAGTAGAAAAAGAGAGAACACTACAGTTGAACGAGGTCATAGTATACAATGCTTGAGCCCCACTGTGGAACCTAGTTTCAGGGTCCATGAGATCTGGCTCTGAATTCCACTCCTAAGCAAAAAATTATAGCAGCAAGATTCTAGCACATTTGCCCATTGTCTGGCACATCCAGCCAGATGCAATCCCTGCCATCCGGGAAGCTTATGCTTAGCTAAAACATACTATGTGTGCTGAAGTTAGGGGAGGCACAGGTGGGTCCCTGGAACACCAATTTGAAGCCCCTGCTACCTAAAAACCATTGTTCTGTCTTGGAGTCCCCCAACAAAACCATTTGCTCACCTGAGGCTACAGAGGCTGAAACATTGCAGGAGCCTGGGAACACATCACTTTTGAACAGAAAGTTAACTCTTCTATTCAGATCAAGATGACCTTTAAATAATCCACATCGGTCACAGTTTTCTTACCTTGAAGTTCTAGATTCAGGGCAAGTTGCCCATAAACTCACTGAAAGAAGAGGGGAAATGTTGAGCCTTGGGGTTAAACCAGTTCTCATCCCTGGTTGCATATTAGAATCATCAGGGGAACTTTGGAAACAGACATGCCGCCCAAGCCCCTCCTCAAACCAATTAAATCAGATGTAGGTAGGTATGCTGTTAAAGCACTACAGGTGATTCTAATCGGTCTTAGATGAGAAAAAAATGGTTTGTACTATAAATATGTGTCAATGGAAAATTTTCCTTTCTCCCTCCCCTTCTCTCTTTTCTGGAAATAGGAGACATAAAAGCAATCTCAGCATGTATGTCTCACCCAGGTCAGACCTGGCTGATCAGCACCCCTTGGAGCTCTGCTCAAGAGTGGTGGTTGAATGAATCAGTCATCTCCCTGTTCCCAAGGAGGCACTGGGAAAAAAGACCACTGGGAAACCAGAGGGGAGGAGGGAGAGTAGATTTGTTCCCAGGGATAGCAGGGTAGCTTTGGTAGCTGCTGACTTGTTCAGTTGGTATTTCCCTCCCCCCATCCCTCCTCCTTTGCCATGAAGGATGATCTTAAGACCTCTAGATCCCACCAGTAAGAAGTCAAGTCCAGAATTATTTTCAGACTTCTTTAAAACAATGAGTGCCTTAAAATCCCAGAAGTGGGAACCATACTGGCCTTCAATACTGTGTTGAATGATAATTAAACAAAAGCATTTGACGGGATCCACCACTGCATCTTTCTTAGAGCCACCTTCTTAGGGACAGGACACATTCCTAGTTGTTCTCCTATCTTTCTAAATAATGGCTCTCTCTCCATTGCCTTTACTGCTCCTCTTGCTCTTCACACTAGCCCCACGCTTTTCTTGGGGGATCCCTCAGGCACCTCTGCAGAGCTATAAAGTTCCTCAGGACAGCTTGAAGCATAATTCAGCCCTATTCCCTCATTTTATACGACTGAAAATTGAAGTTCAAGAGGGTGAGTGATCTGCCCAAAGTCCTAATTAGTGACAGGATCAAGAGTAGAACTCGTGTCCGGAGTGCCATCTGCAGTCACTGCTTAACTCGCCTTACCACTGACTTGGACACAAAAGGAAAAACACCAAAAGGTATTCATCGGGATGAGGCTCTTTCTTTCCAGTCTTCTAAGTCCTTGCTATTCAAAATACAGTCCATGGACCAGTAGTGTAGTCCCCACCCAGGCCTAGGATATGAATCAGAATTTGCATTTTAACCAGATCACTGGGTGATTCTAAGGCACATTTAAATTGGAGACGTACTTTTCTAAATTAGCACTTAGATATTCATTCACACAGAGATGCGAGTACGTATTTAACACACACTGTATAAAGCAGGGTGATAGCCAGTGAGAAGGTAATTCTACCAGAAAAAAACAAAACACCACAAGTATAATTTGTTTTAATAATCTTAAAAATTTTAGAAATAATGGCAAATTAAGGTATTTAGGTGGATACCAGTGATACAGATGGATCCAATAGCCTGATTTCCATCTCAAATAATTCTAGATTTAAATACTGTAATAACTTAAAAAATAAGAATCTAAACACCCGCCACCCTGGTATTAAGTGCATGTGTCAAATTCCAAGGTTCCCAAACTACTCTTCATTGTGATTCAAAGCCTCTGCTTGAATCAAAGCCACTATGACATAGGACTGAGTCTGTGTTGAGGTCAAGGACTGTGTACCAGTTCCATTCTGGTGACTCTAAAACTCCTGACACAGAATAACCTCACTACCCTAGTCACTGATGCACCTTCCCAATTTCCTTGATCTTCTTGTAGCTGTCAAAACATCATTCCTGGTATAGATTTAAGCAGGCCCATTGCATACCTGATGTCTGCCAAATTTCCCTTCCCCTTTTCTTATTAACACTGAGTTTCACATTGAGAGCTTTGGCCTTTCCTTGTTTCTTGGCAACACAGCTTCCAGAGAAAGTGCAAGAGCAAGGGCATACACAAAGACCGGAACAGAACAAAGGCAGAGAGGATAAATGCATACACAGTGAAACACAAAACCTGTGAATGGGAGAATAATGGGCCCCTTTGGTAAAATGAGAGTATTTCTCAAATCCCAGGCATCACAGCTACTCTGCTCTCTGCTCTAGCACTACTTTTGTGGGCTCAAATAATGGCATTTGTACCAATCTAGGGGATTCTAATTGACTGCTGATTATAAATAAGATCAAGTGCTAAGTCACGGAAGCGAAAGCCTTTAGAATAAATACACTTGGGAAGAAAAGCAATACGTGTACAGAACAGTAATGTCAATGCAAGCCCGGATGTGACAGTAACCAAGTGAGGGACAAAGATAAAATGTATAACAGATGTTCAAGGGAAAAGCTCAGACTGGAAGCAAGGAGAAAATTGTCTTTTTATCTCTGCAGACTGGCCTTTTTTGCTTATTTGTGTTCATGGTAGGTAGAAGATGGCCACCCCACATCTTCCAAGTTTACACATTACAGATGGATTTATAGAGAATGCCCATCTCTCATGGTCATGACTACAAGTTCCCAACAGAGGAAATGACTGCTCTGATCTGGATCAGGGGCCCAGCCCTGCACCAGTCAGCCATGGCCAGGATCTGTCAGCAATCCCTGACTGCCTGTGGACCTAATGGGGGAGAGGGACCCATTCCTAGAATGGGGAATTTACTGTACTGGCTTGTGAGCTGAACAGATATCCCAGAAGATGGTCACCTGTGAGACAGAGAGATGCAGTGACAAATACAAGTGTCAGCCCACAGCACCACCAAGTTCAGGAGTGGCTGGCTCAGCTGGATGGAACCTCACTGTCAAGAGTCGCCCACAGGCAGAGCAGCAACATCTAATAGATATTCCAGGGGAACAGTGACCCAAGGCTAAACCCCTGGAGTTCTCGTAAACTCTCTCCTTAATCTCTCAAGTCTGCTCGCTAATCTGTATCTGGTCATTTCCTACCACTTCAGTGCCTTCTTCTGAAACTTACTGTGACCCACCCGCCCCACTGGAACTACTGTTCTTGCAGTACAGGTACCTGTCTTCTGGTGCAAGGACCTCCAGACCAGTGTCAGGAACAAGAAGCTGTCCAGCCTCTCTGGTCAGCTTTCCATTTCCTCATTCCAGTCTCTTTCTGCGGTTTACTTTCTAAAGGATAAACAAAACAGGATTATTCAAAGACTGAATGTGAAAATGCAAGTTTCCTTGTGCTTCCAAGCAAGTAAGGCCTGAAGCGAATCTGGGTCATACTCTGAACCAGTTTTGATATTTTGATAAAGACACTATACAATAAACCTGCTAATTGATGTAAATTATAAGCTGTTTACAGGTAATGAATTCCCAGCTCAAGCACCACATAAATGACCTAAGAGCTTTTATGTGTGCCATGAAGGGAACCCTATTTCTTGTAGCTGCAGGGCTGAAATAGTTTAAAATAAAATGTAGAACTTCCTCCTGTGACTGGTTGAATTATAACAGAAATTCAACCCTCAGACTCTCAGGGAGTCTACTATTAAAGTGAGGGCATTGACTGGGAAAGAATGGGATCCTATAAATGGGGGTAGGGACATTTAGGAAGACCCTGATGAAGACAGGGACATTGGACTCCTAAATTCTGATGACTCTTCTTTGCCAGTGGAATAGGCTTCCCCACCTTTAGTGGTATAGGCCTTTCCACTTCTGAGGGGATTAACTCTGCATTGCCCAAGGAACCTGTAATGGCCCCCTCTGAGCAGTTGCCAAGCAAGGCAATGTTGATTTTCCTCAGTAACCCCCTCCACCACTTGTCTTTGCTTCTTCCTTACGGGGAAGTGAAGAAGTGTACTATATCACAAAAGACTTGAGTTTTCTAATTTATACAGATAGAAATAAGAGGAACATTTAGTAGGAATGGATACAAAGGATGTGGAATAATGGTGGACGGACCATAAAGTTAGATTGGGCCAAATACATGGATATGGGCTCACTAAGCAGAGATTCGACATTTAATGCTGCAACTTGGGGAGTTAGAAAGGGCCCTAACAGTTTGTTTGGTTGGCTGAAACATGCACAAAAAGGTGGCTCATGGTGAGTGAATTAGAAATGCCTGACCTGCTTGATTTAACAAAGGCAGAGAGATTGCAACATTATAGTGGATTTGTCATTTAGGACCTACTCACCCACTCACTGGGAAGGTGAAGAGACATACCTTTCACCAAGACTGTGAGAGGGGAATAAGAAATAGGTTTGTAAGGGGAGCCCCAGAATCCTTGAAGGGCTCCATGATTACTCTTCTCTGTAGGCCAGACTTTACAGTAGGAACAGCAGCCACTCAACTGGGAAACCAAAATTCAATGGGAGTAATTGGACCTGAAGTGGCAGGATCTAAGTGGCAGCACTCAACAGCCAAAGGCAAGGTGTGCATGATAACGGACAACAGAATCAAAGCAGAAATCAGAACAGTCTGACACATGCAAATCTATGGCATTAACTACTTGATCTTGGTGTTCCTAGAAGTAAAATAGATAGGAAATTTACTAAATTCTTACTTGATCTGTATAAGCAGAAAAGTTCTATGTCAAATGAATTAAAGTCCAACCTGAATCATAAAAACAGAGGGTCATGGTCCCTCAGTCAATTCCCAGATTTGTTTATAGACCTAGAAATGAAGGAGATGAAGGGAAGTCTTCATTGCCCTTGAGGAAGGACCTTGGCATACTACCAAAAATTGATACTGCTAATCTTTCTCCCAGCCTTCCCCAGAGGGACCCGGGGTATAAGTGCATTGGAGAAAATCATCAGACCTTTCAGAAACACCCTCCAAACTGACACTAATTCCAGGAGACCCAAATGTCACTGCTGCTTACCAGTCAGAGTAGCAGCTTATGGAGGTCAGGTGATCAATGGAGTTTTAGCACAGGTCCCTCTCACAGTGGGCCCAGTGGGTCCTGAACCCATCCTGTGATTTTTTTCTCCAGTTCCAGACTCTAAAATTTAAATAGATTTACTCAGCAGTTGGCAGAATCCCCACATTGGTTCCCTGACCTGTGGAGTGAGGGCTACTATGGTGGGAAAAACGAAGTGGAAGCCACTAGAACTGACTCTACTTAAGAAAAACAGTAAAGTAGTAAATCAAAAGGAATACTGCGTTCCTAAAGGGATTGTAAAAACCAGTGCCACCATCAAGGACTTGAAGGATGCAGGGGTGGTGATTCTTAACACATCCCAATTCAACTCTCCTATTTGGTCTGTGCAAAAGACAGATAGATCTTGGAGAATGACAGTGGATTAATGTAAACTTAACCAGGTAGTGACCTGAATTACAGTTGTACAGATGTGGTTTCATTGCTTGAACGAATTTAACACATCCCCTGGTACTTGGTCTGCAGCTATTGATCTGGCAAATGCCCTTTACTCTACCCCTGTCCACAATGCCCACCAGAAACAGTTTGCTTTCAGCTGGAAAGGCCAGGATTATACCTTCACTGTCCTACCTCAGAGGTATATCCAGCCCTGGGATCCTGATCACCTTTCCCTTCTGTAAGATACCACTCTGCTCCATTGTATTGATGGCATTGTGCTGATTGGACCTAGCGATCAAGAAGTAGCAACTACTCCAGACCAATATATTTGCATACCAGAAGGTGGGAAATAATAAATCTAATATTCTGGGGCCTTCTACCTCAGTGAAATTTGTAAGGATCCAGTGGTGTGGGGCGTGTTGAAATATCCCTTCTAATGTGAAGGGTAAGTTGTTACATCTGGCCCCTCCTACAACCAAGAAAGAGGCATCAGGCCTACTGGGCTTCTTTGGATTTTGGAGGCAACACATTCTTCATGTGAGTGTGTTACTGTGACCCACTTACTGAGTGACCTGAAAAGCTTCTCGTTTTGAGTGGGGCCCAAAACAAGAGAAGGCTTTGCGACAAGCTCAGGCTGCTGTGCAGGCTCTCTGCCACTTGGGCCACGTGACCCGGCAGTTCCAGTGATGCCTCAAGTGTCCGTGGCAGTTCAGGATGCTGTTTTGAGCTGTTGGTAGGCCCCCATGAATTGCAGTGACGATTCTTAGGACTTCGGGAAAAAATCCTACAGCCCTCCACAGATAACTTCTCGCCTTTTTAGAAACAGCTCTTGGCCAGCTACTGGGCCTTAGCAGAGACTGCGTGCTTAACCATGGACCACCAAGTTACCAGGCAACCTGAGCTTCCCATCATGAACTGGGTGTTATCTAACTGAGCAATCCATAAAGCTGGGTGTGCCATTATCAAATAGAAATGGTGTATATGTGATCAGGCCCAAGCAGGCCTTGAAGGCCTTGAACTCTCTGAATAGACAGAAGACACTTGTGCCCCATGTAAATACTTACCAAAGGGTAACCTCAGCAGAGGAAGATTTTGATAATCGAATGGACAGAATGAGCTACTCTGTGAACACCAGTAAGTCTCTTTCCGCAGTCACCCTGTCATTGCTCAATGGACCATAGTGGCATGTGTGGAGGTTATGCATGGGCTCAGCAACATGGACTTCCACTCACCACGGCTGACTTGGCTAAGTCTGCCACTGAGTGCCTAATCTGTTAGCAGCAGAGGCCAACACTGAGTCCCCTGTATGGCACCATTCCCTGAGGTGATCAGCCAGCTCCCCTGTGGCGGGCTGATTATATCATGGAAGGGACAGTGTTTTGTTCTTACTGGAATAGACACTCTGGATACAGAGTTGCCTTCCCTGCATGCAGTGCTTCTCCCCAGACTACCATCCATGGACTTCCAGAATGCTTTATCAATCATCATGGTATTCTAGATAGCACTGTTTCTGATGAAGGAAATCATTTCACAACAAAAGGAATTTGACAGTGGGCCCATGCTTATGATTCACTGATCTTACCATGTTCCCCAACACCCTAAAGCAGCTGGCTTCATAGAACATTAGAATTGCCTTTTGAAGACTCAGTTACAGTGCCGGCTTGGTGGCAATACCTTGGAAGGCTGAAGCAAAGTTCCTCAGAAGGCTATATATGCTCTCAGTCAATATATGCTATTTCTCACATAGCCAGGGTTCATGGATCCAGGAATCAAGGTGTGGAAATAAGAATAGCTTTCTGCTCCCACAACCCTATGTTCTACCAGCTTTGAGATCTTAGTTCCACAGAGAGGGACACTTCCAACAAGAGAAACAGCAATGATTTCATTGATGTAGAAGTGCCATCCAGCCAATTTGGACTCCCCACGCCTTGAAATCAACAGGCAGATAAGGCATTACTGTTTTGGCTGGGGAAACTGGACTGCTACTCCAGCATGGAAATAAGGAAGAGTATATCTAGAATCCAGGGTAATCCCTTAGGGTATCTCTTAGTATTACCCAGTCCAGTGATTAAGGCCAATGAAAAACTACAACAACCCAATCCAGCCAGAACTACTAATGGCCCAGACTCTTTAGGAATAAAGGTTTGGGTCACCTCACTAGGTAAAGAACCATGATCAGCTGAGGTGCTTGCTGAAGGTAAAGGGAAAGCAGAATGGTTAGAGAAATAAGGTAATTATAAATACCAGCTACGACCACATGACCAGTTACAGAAACAAAGACTGTAATTGTCATGAGCATTTCCTCCATTATGCCATGAATACATTTTTGTGTGTGTATATATCTTTGTTTTCTTTCCGCTCTTACTCTCTTATGTAAAATAAGATATATTGACTTTATAGCAGTATTTAAATATTGCTAATTCTACATTATAGTACTTAAGTTGTAGATTTCAAAAAGAGTAAGCACCATTCAAGGACTTTATGTCCTCTTCTAGGGAAGAGGTTAGTGCATTTTCAGTTGTATGCAGGATAGTTATATCATCTTACACAGAATTATGACCTTGTTATTGTCTTTATTTGGATATTAAGTATGGTATAAGGAGATCCATGTGGATGCCAACTTGATAAAGTGGCGGGGCTTGTGCTGGTTAATTTTATGTGCCAACTTGACTGGATCACCGGGTGCCCAGATATTTGGCCAACCTTCATTTGTATGTATGTCTGTAAGGGTATTTCTTGATGAAATTAACATTTGAATCAATGAACTCAGGAAAGCAGTTTGCCCTCCCCAATGTGGGTGGTTGTCAGCCAATACCTTGAGGGCCTGAAGAAAACAAAGAGGTAGAGGAAGAATTTGACCATTTTTTCCTGACTACATACATGAGCTGGGACATTTTCCTGCTCTCAGCATTCCTTGTTTTCAGACCTTGAAACCTGAACTAGAATCTATATCATTGGTTCCCCTGGTTCTGGGGTCTTTGGATTTACACAGAATTACACCACTGGCTTCCCTGGGTTTCCAGTTTACAGAGAGTAGCTTATGGGACTTCTCAGCTTGCACAATTGCATGAGCCAACTCCTTACAACAAATCTTTTCCTATATGTATATCCTATTCATCTGTTTCTCTAGAAAACCCTTACTAATAAAACCTGTTGGCTGGCTCCCCTCATGATCCCAAGAAGGTTGCTTCCCTCATGAGCCTAAGATATGTGCATCCTAGGAGTCAAGTATTGGCAACATCCCCAGGATAGTTCCTCAAGAGAGTTTCTTTTCATCAAGGAGGAAAATATTTCCCAGAAGCCTGCAGTAGACTTCCCCTTATCTCATTGCCCAGAATCATATCACACACACAGGCTTAAGTCAATCACAGGCAAGAGGAATAGGACCACCATGATTGGCTTAGGCCAATTAGAATTTATTCCCAGGACTGAGAAGGGGCTTCAGTTTCCCCTGATGCATCTGACTATCTGATACCCAAAATTTGGGAGTGCTATTAGCAAGAGCTATGGGTATACAACCAACCATGTCTACCATAGCTCCAACTTCTAGAAAGGCATTTCCAGTTTAAAAAGAAGACACCTTCTTATCAAACAAAGGTAGAACCAGGATTAAAAAGTCGCTTCACTCAGTCACGTGTCCGGTTCAAGCTATGTGGACAACCCAGCTGTGCTGAACTGTGAGATAATAAGAGCAATGACAACTTAATAACAATTTCTGAGCACTCACCATATGCCAGGCTCTGGGTTAAGTGCATTACACACAATTGGGAATGCTGTGCAGGGACAAGAATAGGGTGAGGCAAGCAAGGCACATAATTTAAGGAGGCACTCACTCCCAGGGTGGTGCACATGCAGGTTGGCACTTGAGAGTGAGTGCCTTCTTAAATTTTGTCCCTAAGGTCCTTATGTGTCTCACCCTAATTTCAGGCCTGATGCTATATTGTGCCACCCAGACCCACCACTCCATATAGAATTAAGGCACCCATTCCCCCGGCTGCTGGGACTATGGGTGGCTCAGAGTTCTAGGCTGACATCTCTCTGAGGGAATTACCCTTAGCTGAAGACAGCTGCATTGTCTGAATTCTCATCCTTTCCAGGAAGCAGCCCCTACCCAATGACTGTTAAATGCAGAGGTATGAAGGCCCAGCACTTCGGCATCAACTAGGGTCAACTCTGCAAGGGTCATCCCACATCCAGAGCATGGGATCGACTAATGCCTTTTTTGTGACTGCATTGCAGTTCAACTTCGCCTTCTGTCCCATCTTATTTCCCTCACTCACAAAAGTACTACCTAATTACCTTTTAGCATACAAATCCAAGTTTATTTCTTAGTGAACCTCTATGGCAACGGTTGGTGTAGGAGATGTCTGGAAAAGCAGACATTAAAATAGGCTACAACAAGGACTTTGTCCATAGTGATGAGATGAAGCAGTGTTAGACCCTGATATGCATTAGTAGTGAAATTTAAAAACTTTTCTAAGGTAAAGTAGTGTAGGAAACAGCGGTAGGGAAGGCATTGGCAGGTGTAATGTGTCAAGCATTTCAGAGAGGGGGTAGATAATAACTTAAGGACTATGGAATTAGATGCCTATTGCAGGGAGAAGAGATGCACTGGAGAAAAACAACAAAAGACTGGGTGTTATTAATTACTAATTAAAGTTAAATGTTAATACCAGAAGGCTTCCTTGGAAGCATATAAAGAAACTCTCATATCCTGTAGCCAGAAGGCAGAGAAAACTGAGTATCAGACTCAGGACTTAATTATAAGAATAGCAGAGCCCCAGAGGAGATGGAATTGTCAACCTAGAAGGTATTCCACATCAGAATCTGGTCCCTGATTAGGAGGGTGAACCCTGGAGACTTGGGATGGGAACATTTTGTTTGATGCACTCAAAAATCTCAAATCTCCAGATTTCCCTAAACACTTTGGGTCTGCAGAATTGGTTCACTCCTTCTGCCAAAGGCTAGCATTCCACCCTTACCTGAAGACAATGCAGAGCTTCTTCTTGAAAAACAACACATACTGCTCTGTGGTAGACAGCCCCAAAGATGGCCCTAGTGGTCCCTGTTTCCTGATACAGCCATTCTTCTATAGCCTCCTATTGCTCTGAATGGAACTGACTTTTTAAACCAACAGAATATTGCAGAAGTGCCCAAGTGTAACTACTGAGGCTAGCTCATAAAAGACATGTGGTTTCCCTCTTGGTTTTGGGGGGGGTTGGGGGGGGCCACCCACTCTGGGGGAAGCCAGCTACTATGTTGTCAGGATACTCAAGCAGCATTATGGAAAGATCCACAAGGCAAGGAACTGAAACCAATTGCCAGCAAGCCTCTAAGACGTCCTGCCAACGGCCATGTTAGCCATCTTGGAAGCAGATGTTCCAGATAATACTTCAAATGACTACAGTCCCAGGCAACATCTTGACCGTAATCTCATGAGCAACCTTGAGCCAGAAACACAAAGCTAAGTCACACCCAAATTCTTCATCCACAGAAATTGTGAGATAATAAATTTTGTTGTTTTAAGCTGCTAGATTTTGAGGTAATTTGTTACATAGCATGGATAACTAGAACATCAGGATCTACTCCCACCTCCCATCTTGGTCATCAGACCAATAACTAGGGTTAAATCACAACATACACACACACACACACACACACCCCTCCCAAATAAACTACAGGATCTAGCTTTGTGAAGATGATTTAATACCTCAGGAGACAGTGCTAAGACATATCTAGGATGGATTTTGGATATTTGGCAAAAGCAGTGAAGTAGAAATGCCAGAACTGCTGTGGCAAACAGTGGAAGCAGGGGCCAAAGGGCTCAGAGCAGTAGGCATGCTAAAGTGGATACACTAAAAAAGATGAGAAAATGCACCAGAAAACTTTGTTCCATGGGAGCCCAGAAGATGCTGTTTTAGCCAAAGTGACAAGGAATGCCCTAGTAGAGGGGCACTAACATCAATGAGAAGTTTCAATAGTGAACTTCCTCTGTAGGGACAGCCTGATGGTAGTAGACGTTATCACAGAATCGGAGTCATTGATAGCAATGGTAATGGAAGCATCCTGAAAAGAGGCCAGGTAGCCACCCTTAAGCACTAGAAGCAACCTGGTCACAATCGCCATTATTCATGGAAATGGCTAATAGAATACAGAATTTCTAGGGCAAGCCAATAGGGTAATGTTCAATCTATACAAACAAAAGAAATCAAGGATGGGTGATCAAGAGACTAGAGGCAATCCAATGAAAAGTCATGATCCCTAAGCCCAATTTCTGGGTCTAAGCCAGTGTTTGACTTGGAACCTATTGACTGAAAGAGAAGCAAAGTCCCCAGGAAGGAGGACCCTATCACACCACGGTAAGTATATATACTAATAATCAGCTCAATCCCTCCCTAAAGGGACCTATGATCATTTATTCAGGAAGTTGTACAGTTGGAAAAGGGAAAATCCTAAACAATTTGAGGACTGTTGGATATAGGACACAGGCTGACATTGAAAATCTGGGCTCAGATTTATCACTTCCTTCGGGCCTTAGCATTCAGTCCCTTCACCTGCTGGAGTGTTGGCAGCTAACAGCTCTCAGCTGAATCCCTCTTGAGGCATTGCCCTCTGCTGAAGAATTTGTCTGAGATCACACACCCTTTCTGGGGCCAGTTCACATCCAGTGACTGGGCACTGTGGGAATGTCTGACCGACCCCCTTTGTCTCTGTTCAGGATAACTCTGAATGGCTACTGCATTGCACAGCCACTCTCGTAAGGTTTTTCTTACAACTACAGCACACACAGTTCACCTTCTCTCTTTTTCTCTCTCTCTCCCCAGTAATGCCATCTTCACTTCCCCAAAGTATTGATCCCAAGAGGACTCCCCAATCCCTCTTCTGCATGCCAACCTCCATCTCACATTCTGTGTCATGAGGAACACAATTGCAACTCATGTGCTCCTTACCACAACTTACTAGGTTTTACTCTTAGCCTTCTTTTACAGAAAACTCAAGCCCTAAGATCTTGAGTGTAAACTTATACACTCCCCAGTTCTAGAGCCTACACTCTTAATCAAAATGGATAAGCAAACTCTAAACCCTGGGCTATATTTAGGCAAATATCCCCCTGGAAGAGACTCTGGGTGCAGCCAGGCAGGCACTGACTCCCAAGAGTTTGGAGCTGTCTTGTGCTTGGGATGCTGTCTTCCTGACCTGACCAAATGCCACCCCCAGCCCCGTGGGTCCCGGAACTCAAGGTAACTAGAATGACCCAAATGCACAGTAGTGTTTGTCCTATGAATTAAGTGGTTTAATAAGTGATTTGTGGCTAGAATAGTTACATAACCATCGAGATCATTCAAATCTGCCCCAGGTCTCTCTTCCCTCCCCACCCCCAAGCTGTCAGTTCCTCCTTTGAGTAAGCCTCTGTCCCCCAGTCTCCCTCAAGTTCTAAGGTGTCAGTGCTAAATATAGGAAATACTTGACGGGAATGTGGCTAAAACTCCCTCCACTACAGCACAGAAACAGTTCGTCAACAGCTGCAGGTAACCTAGATGCCCTTTGTCTTTTAGAACAAATTTATTCTCATTTTACTGTCTGAAAAATCTCGTAGACAATGTCCGGACTACCATCAACTTCTGCACATACACAACATTTATAAGTAACCAGGCAGGGCAATGAAGCATGTTTAGTCATTTTGCATATGAACTTCCCTTGCACAACTTCTATATTTAACTCACTTGGCAACCCCCTTTTCTACTCATTGAGGCACCAGAGCAGAACGCGTTATTAGGAGTGCTCACAGCAACTTCTGTTGTGGGCTCCTTAAAAGCAACTGAAAGAAAATTCCAGGTGTTCTGTTTCCCCTACCCTTTATATTCACATCCCCAAATTCTTCAAGACTTGTCTCGTTATTCCCAACCACAGTTCTTCTGCCTGGGAAGGTCTGTCTCCTTCCCCCAATCCACATGTTCAGCTTATTCCTGCCCTTGTTCTCCTCCCGTGTCATTTTTTCACCTTTCTCCCCACAGCTGGGTCTCCTTTGATTCCTTCAGCCGTCCATGTGCACTGTACCCTTTGCCAAGATAGCATCCCTGGGGAACCCCATTCCACCACAATCATTCATGAACTCTTATCAGCATGCACTTATACAGACATTGGACTAAAACTGTCAGTTTTCAATGGAATCTGATATAGTTTAAGAGTCAGAATACTATTTCTAAGACTCTTTTACTGGAATGTGATCCTGGGGAAGTCCCTCCTACTTCAAGCTTCACTGTCCTCATTTGTAAAATGGAGATTGTAAAACCTACACAACATGCTTGTGGAGAGAATTAATGAGGTAAAGTAATGGGAAGTGATTTTACATGTTCAAGTGTTGTACAAATGTTAATTATCATTATTGTGTTGTTTCTCCCCCATAGGCCCTCTGAGACCACATCTTTTACTTCCTTTCTAACTCCCCTGGGTCACATATGGTGCCAGTAATGCTTGAAGCTAATATTAGATACACAGTTAAGAAAGAATAAAAGGAAACCACTTACCTAACAGAATTAAGCCAAAATCATAACCATATTAAATTTATTGTAGACATTTTCCCACAAAGTGAATCTAGGATGTTCTCTACAGGGAAAAACCAGGAAAAGGAATGAAAATTTATTTGCAGCCCACTCTTGCAAGTCTACGCTGAGTGGAAGAGGAACAGCATCAAGACACATCCATTCCTCCTTCTAACATGGGGCCCACGTTGCTAGCAAGGGTGAATTGGCCTCTGGAACCCTTGTTAGTTTTCCTCAAAAAGGCTGCTACCTTTAAATAACCAGATTTTTAAAATCCTCCTTACAGAGATCATTTTTATCTCCATGGTATGATCAGTTCCTCTTCAACATCTGATGCAACCCTTAGTGTTTTCCATTGCTTTCTAGCTGTGTCAGATTTCCCTAGAAGACAGAAATGAAAGTGTTGACTAAGAAGATTGTGCTTAAAATTCAAATTTTTGACCTACACATTGATTCCCCCACCCACCCCTCCCATTCCTATCTCCTTGACTTCCAAAAGGGAAAATTATCATTTTTACACATTGTAAAACCTTCAGCTTGCACTATTACATGTAGACTTACGATCTCCAAGCACAAATTTAGTTCATTTGGTTGAAACTATACAAAGCAGAACCTCCTCAGACAATTCAGACTTTTTTTTTCCTATGTCCCTGACATCTTCTGAAGAAACAGAAAGGATTACATGCCAAAAGTGTACCAATTATGGTCTATTCCCCCTCCGTCACTTAGATACAATTAGGTATTTTCTTATCTCCACCCCAACATTGGCTTGTATTCCAAATTCCAATCTTGACCCAAGTCCAATTATTTAAAGCACCATGTATGGAATGGAGAAATATATTGGGGAAAAAGAAAAAGAGAGTGAGGGGAAAAAAACCTAACAATAATATGGAGTCTTTCTTCAGGATACCTCAACATGCTCTCATAGAACATTTCCCTCACAGAAACAGGACGAGATTTCTCAATTGTTTTTATTTTTCTTCAATGACCTAAACTTGAATAATACAGCCAGTACTTTGATGGATATCTAAGATAATTAAATGGTTATGCTGACGTGTTAATGAAGCTCATTTTCCAGTGCAGTCTGTTCCGGGATATGCTCACTGAAAGCAAAATCACATAGAGCGTTAGCCCCATTCTCTACTAAAAGGCAGATTTTCTAGTCTGCCAAGCTAGCAAAAAGTAGGTCATTAGATGGCCCTGACTATTACTGACGGACCTCTTGCAAAGATGCCTTAGGTACCTTAGGTGTAGTGCAGAACATCCTAGAGGAACTTTACACTTCCTGTATATATTTATTGAAAGCCATGCACTGGAACTACAAAACTGATCAAAACTACCCCTAAACGGAAGTGCATGGTCTTAGATTGACCCATTAGCAGATGACTGTAACACAAGTCACGAGGAGACAAATACACAGGGCCAGGGGTTGGGGGCAGTGTAGGGGTGTAGGGAAGGAGCTGCCTATGTCTTAAAGGATAAGTAGCAACTGGACAGGAAAAGAGAAGAAAAAAGGCCAATCCAGGCAAAGAGAGCAGCCAGAACAAAGAATCAAGACAAGAGAAGAATGTCCTGTGCAGAGAATCAGCAAACATTTTTATCCCATATGTGTTTTTTACATGCTGCTACTAGTCTGTGACTCAAGTCTGCCATTTTGTTTCTCTCTTGTTCTGAAGTTCCCTCGAGTGGTTGGCCTGTGAAGCACTACCTCTAACTCCCACTGTGCAGCCACCTCCCCCAAAGTTCTACTGCCTCAGTGGCCCTCCATCACCACTCCCAGGAAACTCAGAGGTGCCAACACTGTCCAGGGACCTAGGGTTAGCTGAGGAAGGAGGCTCTCCCCTTATCATGGCTGTTGTGATGGCCGGGTCTTCAAGCAGGGCTCAATGTCTTCCAGAACATTAAAAGAGACAGCCCTTGAAGGCTCTACCTCAGCCCACTGGGTTCTCTCCAAATCAAAGGACTAGGAAATGACTCCACAGGGGTCTGCCATGGGATTAGAGGAAATCACCACTTCTTCAGAATCTCCCTTTCCCCCAACAAAGCCTAAAAGCTTTCATGTGCGGCCAAACTCCTTCTCCCCTAGGCACTCATCTCTCCCGCATAGTTCCTCACTCCACCCGCCCTCTGACTTCTGGCTGGCTGCCCTACCAGTTTGCCAGACAGCCGACATGTGCCTCAATCCTGACAAGAGGATCCAGCTGAGGCCTTTCTACAGCATTTCTTTCTCCTTTAAGCACAAGTGAGAAAGTAAATCTCCAAACACCATTTCAGTACCAGAAACTGTTAACAGCAGATGCCTCTGGAGAGGGGAACAGAGCAGCTGGGGGGCACGGTAGAGGGAGACTGACTTTTTTACATACCCTTTGGTGGTTGTAAGTGTTGTACTATGCATATGAGTCACATATTCAAGAAGTGTAATTTTCTAGAAACTTTACAAAGAAAAGTAATTTTTTTGAAACCCAGGGTTTTAAGAATATTTTTGAGAATGCAATATTGAGGGTTTTCCTATGTACTCAAATGGCTCACTAATCTATAGGTAAAAAAGTCAGTAGGTTAAAAAAAATGTGGTGATTAAGAAGACAAACCTGAGACAATAAACTCGCTGTGAGACTTTAAGTTTATCTCTCTGTGCCTCAGTTTCCACATCTGTAAACTGGGGACAATTACAGTATCTATTTCACAGATTTATTGTGAGATTAAATGAACTAATATATATGAAGCACACGATGTTTGCCACACAGTGAATGCTGTATAATCGGCTGCTAACGATCATTATCCTTAAAAGTTGCTGCTCACCTCTGTCACCTTCTGCTATAGTGTGTGGTAAGAAGGAAAGCTCCAGGTGAGTAAAGCACACCCCTGAGAAGTATTAAAAATGAAATCTTAGGGACACCTGGGTGGCTCAGTCAGTTAAGTGTCGCTCTTAATTTCAGCTCAGGTCGTTAGATGGAGCCCTGTTTTGGGCTCCCGCTTAATGGGGAGTCTGCTTCTCTCTCTCTCTCTCTTTCCCACTCTCTCTGCCCTTCCCTCCACTCATGCACCCTCTCTCTCAAAAAACTCTCAAAAAAAAAAAAAAAATCTGAGTGCTTTCAAAGCCCTTGTCACACTTTGCTCTCTGTCTCCGGCCTGCGAGAGAAACATTTGCTTTCTCGTGAGTCATCTCTGCTATCCTCTCCCTCCAACAGCCTCCCGTACTACAGAGTATAGGACCTGAGTCAGGGACCTCGGTTCAATCCCTTGTTCCTCCACCAACATGCCATGTGACTCTTGGGCAAACCACAAGGTTTCTAGTCTTAATTTCTTCACAGGAATGTCAGAGGACCAAGCAAACTACTGTAAGTGAAGTGGCTTTGTACCCGCCCAAACTCTGCAAATGAGGTGCAGTTCTTTCAAAAACACACAACTGACGATCTATTAAACGGAATAGCTGAGCTCAACAGAACAAGTGTCCTGGAAGTGGAACCACCCAAAAGCTCCTACACTCCCATGAGAAGAGTTTACTGTTTGGTAAGACCCTGTGGTGATTGAATCAACTGCTGAAGGAATAGCCCCCTCCCAGGATGCTCTCCTGTTGGGGTTGCTGGGGCCTCCCTCTGCCACCACCACCTCAGGGTAGAAAAGCCCTGAAACTCTCAACAGTTCCTTTTCTCCGTTTCCTCTGGGATCCGCACCCTGCGTCCTTTCACTTCTCTGGAAATAACTTGATTCCCTTCAAATCCAAGGCACCAAAACACACTGCAGATTCCTTTAGTTCAATCCACAACGACTTTTAATCAGTTCAAAAAATCTCAGAGAAACGAGTTCACCAGTTCAAAGTCAGTTAATCTCTCTAGGCCACAGCTTCCTTACTAGGAAAATGATATTTCAGATTCTAAGAGTCAACATAAGCTCGGCACAAGCATAAACTTAGTTACCACTGTTTCCTATCTCTCTGACCCTTCTGGTTAATTCCATAAACCTCCACCCCAAGATCGGGCTGAAATCCATCTCACTCTCAGATCTCTTTGGTTTAAAAAAAAAAAAGTGGGTCGGGACTTGTTTTTGTTCTCAGGTGTGGAAAGGTTGCTCTCCTCCCACCCTGGCCCACCTGGCTAGGGTTCTCACACAGCTGTTGCTTAGGAAATTCTTGCTTAGTGAAGAGACAAAGGAAGGAATGCATGGATGAATGGATTAACTTGTTCATTTATACAACAAATATTTACTGACTGTCTATTGTATCCCAGAGAGAGTAGTTCAGTAAGAACATGACCCACCTATTAGGTGAAGGTGAGGGGCCAGGGGAGGCTCCCCTAAGTAAGTGAAATCTGGCTGAGACCTGAAGGAAGAGTAGGAGGTAACTCTACCAGGAGCGTTCACAAGACCAAAGGCCCTTCAGCTGGAAAGGAGAAAGAAATGAATGGATGAATGAAAGAATGAGTGAATGAATGAGTGAACTAAAGGACCAATGAATGGGCATCCAGCCTTACCCTTGGTTACTGGCACTCTACCTCTCACTGGGTTTCTTTTTAGAAAGAAATTAGCACCTCTTTGTTGTGGGACACCATATGGTTACATTTCATTAGTCTGTAAAGCAGGCGTGAGTCCCAGACACCTGCCGCTGTGGTTAGAAAAGAATTTTGCAGTATCTATCTAAACATTTCCTCGGTTCCTATTGTGTGGAAAGAGTAATTATCCAAATGGAGGGCTGAGAAATTTCAGACTTCTGCTACTACAAGGGTTCGCTCCTCTCATCTCTTCACTAATTCACCCCAAGTTTTCCCAAAGGATAGCTTCCATAGCAGCCCTTTCCATTATCAACATAATTGAAACACCTCCCCATATTGGCTGTAGCAATTTTGATTTTTTTTAAAGTTTGCAATAAGATCCAGTAAATCCAGTATAGAATTTAACCGTGTCTTTCTTAAGGTGAAAATCCTCAAGGGAGCTAAGTTTACTAAGCAGAAAGAAAAAAAAAAAAAAAACTTTTGTCATTCCTGAGAAGGGGGGAGGGAGGGGGGAAAAAAACCCTGTAAATGTCACTACTGACTAATCCCATCTATTTTTGGAAGGCCCTGGGGGGTTTTAGGGCTTTCCACGCAGTAAATTAACCAGTGGCATTCCTCTGAAAAAGGAATGTGCAGCCTTTCCTCCCTGGAGCACTCGCCTGCAGCAGGCATAATTAGGAGTCTGAAAGGTGAATGGGAATTTTAGGGGCGGGTGCAGTTTCCAGTTGCACCTCTACCTGCCCTGGGGTACTGCAGGTCACTGGCATTTTTAAAGCCCATGAATCAAGCACGACCTTCATCTGATAGCTTTCCCAGCGCCCCTGGGGACTTGTGATGGTACTCTTTTAGGACTTGCCTCCCCTGCTGTGTCGACTCCATTTACAGTTGACTTAGACAGTGGATGGTGAGGTCAGATGCCCAGATAATGTCTCTTCCTATGACCCTGCCCTGAGCTGTATCAAATCAGTGTGGGTCCGACGAAAAATGTCACTTATTAAAAGTTCAGAAAGTGTTTTGTTGTTAACAAAAGGCATTTACATGATAGTGGTATTCACTGGAGGAGTAAAGCTGGGCACACTGGAAAGTATGTTCTTGCCATATTTTTTAAGTTCCACCACACTTGTAAGTACTTCTCACATCTGCCACTTTGCGTCTTCCCATAACAGGTTGATGGCATTACACGGAAAATAAATTTTTGCAGTGGTGGTTCAGTACACGAGCCTCTCTACTTTTGTGTATATTTGAGATTTTCCATGATAAGTGGAAAGAAAAATAAAGAAGCACAGCATTTCACATGCTGTAGGATCCTTGATGCTTTTACTTTCTGCTCTTCAGCCAAACTGAAGACATCACAAGTGAGAACCTCTGAAAGCGGAGCTGCCCCGAATCCCGGCTCATTTTGCTCAGCTGCCTAGAAGTAGGGCTCAATTTTTTTGCATTTTACATCCCACCAATACTTCCATAAAGGAACTCTGTCTTACCAGGATTAACATTAAAGGTTCATTTCTTCTAAGAGGGAAATTACATATTAACAGTCGTTCTGATGTTATTCTTACCTTTTACCTAAAAGGTAAAGGTTTTAAGGACATTTATAATTATGATGTTATTACTGGAAGTAAATTTTATTCCTCTGTCTAGAAAACATATTAGCAAATGATGTCACGGTAGTTGAATTTTGCAACACAACAATTGAGGATTTTTATGACTACCTTAAGTCTAAACCACAACACAGATAAGTAAAACACTGAAAATGAATTCTGTAATTGTCACTGCCACAAAAAAAAAAAATCCATTGAACATTTACAAAGCTAATAACAAGGCATTGCATGCTTGCAGATAATCATGGGGGTGAAACTACACTGGTTTCTTAGGAACTGTTATAAAAACTCCACATCCCACCTACACAACTTCAGGTCACAAGTGTTCTACTCCCAGGTGAAAACCATTCTCTCAGCAGATGTTTTTAATACACCCAAGGCCAGTACACATTGGCATTCCCTTTCCCCCTGCCCTGCAGATGGAGACTAATGGACACACGAAAGAGGCGGGGCAGAGAGCTAAGGACTCCATGCCAACGCTCACCACAGCACTATTCCCACCCCACCCCACAATACCCCAGCTTGGCCCTGACGTCAAACCAGCTTCCTGGGCTCTGGATGAGAGCAGAAAACAAATTCCTTATGCTCCATTAAAGCGTCCACTGGTTATTCAAAAGAAAACCTTAGAATCTGCTTGATAATATGGATCATTTTGAACTAACAGGATGATGATGGCCAGTCTGAACTAGCGAAAATCTCCTTTACGCTTTAAAGTGATTTAGAGGACAATTTTTTAAAAGTAGTTTTATGACACTCGAAATCATGGTATAAATCTAAGGTAGGCTAACAAAGGATGGTTTTATGGGTATCTCTTGCTTGGTGACTCGGTAAGAAAGACTTTCAATGTAGTCATTTCTTAAACTCTAAAATGTTCAAATAGAGCTTGGTAACCATTTTTTTTTAGCTTTTTGTTTGTTTTTAAGCTTTTTTAATAAAATTCTATTCCCATTCCAACGTAATAGCAATGGCTTTTGCCCAGCTTACCTTCATATCTACCATTTGTTTACTCTATCTTAATTAGGTTATGACCTCTTATGAGAACATCAGTTGCATGCAAGCTTTTAAGAAGGAAAAGCTGCAACACCAGGAGCTCTTAAGAATCCCTGCTCCAGGACAAAGGGGCAACGAGCAATCTGCAAGAGCAACTACAACTACAGAGTGAAGCATAAAACAAGGGCATTAACACAACTTCCCGGAGGTGCACAAGCAGTGCCAGGGGCCCCTGCCGAAGATGAGTGTGTGCTGCGTGAGTCCAGCAAGCTCATCAGCTCAGCTCCCACCACATCCACGGTGCCTGCACACACACAGCATGCATGGTTATTCCATCCGTCAGTCTCCTTCTTCTCACCCATAGCTATCCTGTAGAAGTTGGTATACTGACCCATATTCCAGAATCCTGTGGGAGCCTCACCCCACACCTAAATACTCTCACTTATATTAAAGGGCAGATTCAAAATCCCAATATGCTCTTTCAGATTAAACAAGACTCAGATGAGTAAGGTTCCATGTAAACAATAATACAAGTTCAGGGAGAAGACATGACTTGGCCAGAGGAGGTAAGAATAAATATACAGGCAGAGCTTCTAGGTCCACTTAAAGAATTAAAAGTTTGCATTTATTCACCCAAAACCCATTAAAATGGCACTGCAAAAAAGTTGTTAAGGAGAAAAAAACCTAAGCAGCCAAGGAAGTCTGTGTATGGGACTTCAGCCAGAGTGAAATACCAACAGGTAACAGGGAGATTAACTAAAAGGCTCACGATAGATAATGAGACACACCAGTGCACATGCACACAGACACCAACATCACCCCTTTTGCCAACCTTTGTGAGACTGAGCTATGAGAATACTTGCAAGGCAGGTTTATGTCCTCCAGTCAAGAGATTAGACAATTCCTCTCTGGGGAAACTGAATATTCCAGGAGAAACCTGCCCCCACCTTCTGCATATACTGATATTTAAGGTCTTCCACTGGAAAAATCAAGAGCCCTTCCAGATCTATCTTCAGAAAAGCCCGCCAACTAATAAGCCCCACCTATATCAAACTTCCAATCCACATTTAGTATTTTTCCCCTACAAATAAGTAACCAAGACATTTGAAAAAAGTCACACCCTTCTTTTGAAAGAAATAGACCAAACACAAAGAACTCAGGAGAAATTTAAAAAAATAAGAATTAGAAGAAAAATGTTTTAAGCCAATATTAATTTCCTCAGAGAGCTAAAAGAAGATATATTCACGGCACAAAAACAGACACATAGATCAATGGAACAGAATAGAGAACCCAGAAATGGATCCTCAACTCTATGGTCAACTAATCATTTTTTTTTTTTTTAAGATTTTATTTATTTATTTGACAGAGAGAGACAGCCAGAGAGAGAGGGAACACAAGCAGCTTGGAGAGTGGGAGAGGAAGAAGCAGGCTCCCAGCGGAGGAGCCTGATGTGGGGCTCGATCCCAGAACGCAGGGATCACGTCCTGAGCCAAAGGCAGACACTTAATGACTGAGCCACCCAGGAGCCCCAGTGGTCAACTAATCTTTGACAAAGCAGGAAAGAATATCCAATGGAAAAAAGTCTCTTCAACAAATGGTCTTAGAAAACTGGACACCACATGCAGAAGAATCAAACTGGACCATTTCCTCACACCATACACAAAAATAGGCTCAAAATGGATGAGGGGCGCCTGGGTGGCACAGCGGTTGAGCGTCTGCCTTCGGCTCAGGGCGTGATCCCGGCGTTATGGGATTGAGCCCCACATCAGGCTCCTTTGCTATGAGCCTGCTTCTTCCTCTCCCACTCCCCCTGCTTGTGTTCCCTCTCTCGATGGCTGTCTCTATCTCTGTCAAATAAATAAATAAAATCTTAAAAAAAAAAAAAATGGATGAAAGACCTAAATGTGACATAGGAATCCATCAAAATCCTAGAGGAGAACACAGGCAGTAACCTCGATGATCTCGGCTGTAGCAACTTCTTGCTAGACATGGCTCCAAAGGCAAGGGAAACAAAGGCAAAAATGAACTATTACGACTTCATCAAGATAAAAAGCTTTTGCACTCGACAAAACCAAAAGAAAACGACAGAATGGGAGAAGATATTTGCAAATCTCTTATCAGATAAAGGACTAGTATCCAAAATCTATAAAGAACTTATCAAACTTGACACCCAAAGAACAAATAATCCAATCTAGAAATGGACAGAAGACATAAACAGATGTTTATCCAAAGAAGACATCCAAATGGCCAACAGACACATGAAAATATGCTCAACATCACTTGGCATCATGGAAATACAAATCAAAACCACAATGTGATACCACTTCACACCAGTCAGAATGACTAAAATGAACAAGTCAGGAAACAACAGATGTTGGCGAGGATGCAGACAAAGGGGAACCCTCTTACACTGTTGGTGGGAATGCAAGCTGGTGCAGCTGCTCTGGAAAATAGTATGGAGGAGCCTCAAAAAGTTGAAAATAGAGCTACCCTATGACCCAGGAATTGCACTACTAGGGATTTACCCCAAAGATATAAATGGAGTGATCTGAAGGGGCAACTGCACCCCAGTGTTTATAGCACCAATGTCCACAATAGCCAAACTATGGAAAGAGCCCAGATGTCCATCAACAGATGAATGAATAAAGAAGATGTGGTGTATGTGTATGTGTGTACGTGTATGTGTATGTGTGTGTATATATATATATATACTACTCAATACTACTCAACCATCAAAAAAGTGAAATCTTGCTATTTACAATGATGTGGATGGTTCTAGAGGGTATTACACTAAGAGAAATAAGGCAGAGAAAGACAATTATCATATGATCTCACTCATATGTGGAATTTAAGAAACAAAACAGAGGATCATAGAAGAGAGTTAAAAATAAAGACGAAATCAGAGAGGGAGACAAACCATGAGAGACTCTTAATCATAGGAAACAAATAGGGTTGCTGGAGGGGAGGGGGTTGGGGGGATGGGGTAACTGGGTGATGGACAATAAGGAGGGCACATGATGTAACGAGCACTGGGTATTATATAAGACTGATGAATCGCTGACTTCTACCTCCAAAACTAATAATACATTATATGTTAGTTAATTGAATTTAAATTTAAAAAAATTTTTAAAATAAACTCTCATTTTCCCAACTTAAAAAAAAAAAAAGAAGATATATATTCATGCAACAAGACACTATTTTTAAAAAGAGAGCTCTTGGGAATTCTAAGTATGACAGCAAAGGTGAAAATTTTAATGAGCTAAATAATAAAACTGATGATGATCATAATAAAAAATAATAAGCTAAATAATAAGCTAATAATAAATAATAAACAATAAGCTAAATAAATGAGCAAATTCCCTGAAAGAAAGGAAAAAGAGAAAGAAATGGAAAAGAGAATAAGGGTTTTGTTTCATGGTTTTTGTTTTTTAAATATAAGATTAATCCAAAAAGGCCACTATCCAGAAAAAGAGAATAGTGAAAACAGAAAAAGAAAGAGAGGGAGGGAGGGAAAACAGAAACAGGAAGGAAGAAAGAAATGTAGTCCTCATAAATAATGCAGCTCATATGTAGTTTAGAGCAATTTAGCACACCATAGAACAGTAAGCCAACAACGGCAAAAATGGAAAACCATTAAAATTTATAGTAGTCCTCAAAAGACTCAGGAACTGGCAGTCCCAGATACTTCAGAACCTGAGAGTTAAGGTGAAGCAAATCAAAGAAAGGCTGAGTGAAGGTGGTTTGAGAAGCTATTAGAGCCTTCTATTGCCTTCCGGCCCTGTACCTCTGAGGTTACACCCTCCTCTTCCCCCCCACGTTGGAAAATGGTAGGTTTGTTCTTTGAAGAAATTCTTTCTGGATTGGAGATCAACTGGCTAAGCCACTGGTTTTGGGAACAGAACCACAAACTAGGGCATATAAATGCTTGTGACCATAAAATGCTGAGACTCTCAGCCCTCTTTCCCCAGTTGGCTATCAGAATACTGGCAACATAACCTTGTGAACTTGACAGGAGAAAAGAAAAGTTTCTTTCTGGAGAATGTGGCCAGCCCAAGAAAAAAGACCAGAAAACGGGCACCTGGGTGGCTCAGCTTGTTAAGTTTCTGCCTTTGGCTCAGATCATGATTTCGGGGTCCTGGGAACCAGCCCTGGGTTGGGCTCTCTGCTCAACAAGAAGTCTGCTTTTCCCTCTCCCTCTATGATTTCTCTCACTCTTGCTTTCTCTCAAATAAGTAAATAAAATCTTAAAAAAAGAGAGATTAACTTAATCTTTTAGTTTTAGAAAAAACTAAATCAGGTTTCCTATAATAAACAGTGCTTCATGCTACAGTGAAGCTCAAAGTCAACAAGCCCCATCTACAAGCTCAGAGATTCCAATTAGTTTTTTAATCTTCTACTCCAATCCTGAGCAGACATCCAAGGATTACCAGATATCAAAGGAAGGCTGAAAACAAGAAAACTAGATAACAAAAAATAAAAACAACTTGGAGGAAACAAAATATATAGGGATCAAAAAATTAAAAAGTATCATTTAAAAAGTGTCAAATTAAAAGTGCCTGGGTGGCTCAGTGGGTTCAGAGTCCAACTCTTGGTTTCAGCTCAGGTCATGATCTCCTGGTTCTGGGATTGAGCCTGCATCAGGCTCTGCGCTCAGTGGGGAGTCTGCTTGAGATTTCTCTCTCTCCTTCTCCCTCTGCCCCTCCCCCACAAGCATATTCTCTCTCTCTCTCAAATTAAAAAAAAAAAGATGTCATGAATACTCTCGGTAAAATAAGACACATTGTTATATCCTTCAAACAATAATAGGAAACTGTGAAAAGGAACATCCAGGTTACAAAAAAGAGAAGTATTAGAAATTAATAAATGCAAGTTGGTACAGCCACTTTGGAAAACAGTGTGGAGGTCCCTTAAAAAGTTAAAAATTGAGCTACCCTATGATCCAGCCATTGCACTACTGGGTATTTACCCCAAAGATACAGACGTAGTGAAGAGAAGGGCCATATGCACCCCAACGTTCACAGCAGCATTGTCCACAATAGCTAAATCGTGGAAGGAGCCGAGATGCCCTTCAACAGATGACTGGATTAAGAAGTCGTGGTCCATATATACAATGGAATATTACTCAGCTATCAGAAAGAACGATTTCTCAACATTTGCTGCAACATGGACGGGACTGGAGGAGATAATGCTAAGTGAAATTATTCAAGCAGAGAAAGACAATTATCATATGGTTTCACTCATTTATGGAACATAAGAAGTAAGGAAGATCGGTAGGAGAAGAAAGGGAAGAAGGGGGGGTAAACAGAAGGGGGAATGAACCATGAGAGACTATAGACTCTGGGAAACAAACTGAGGGCTTCAGAGGTGAGGGGGGTGGGGGAATGGGAGAGGCTGGTGATGGGAATTAAGGAGGGCACATATTGCATGGTGCACTGGGTGTTATATGCAAGTGATGAATCATGGAACTTTACATCAAAAACTAGGGATGCACTGTATGGTGACTAACAATATAATAAAAAAATATTATTAAAAAAAGAAAAAAGAAATTAATAAACATTATGGTAATAATGAGAAACTGAAAAGAAGGATCAGAAAATAAAGTGGAGGTATTCTCCTAAAAAGGAGAGTAAAACACAGAAGGAACAACAGAAAAGAAAAAATAAAGACATTAGAGGACCAATTGCAGGATTTCCAATATCTAATTAACAAGAGTTTCAGAAAAAGGGAACAGAAAACCAAGGGGAGGAAATCATCAATAAAATAATTCAAACAAATTTCTCAGAAGTGAAAGATGGGAGTTTCCGGATTTCCTGAAAGGCCCACTGAGGGCCCAGCATAGTAGGTGAAAATAGGCCCATGCCCAGGAACATTTATTGTGTTTCAGAACACTGGAGACAAAGGGAAGATCCTTTTTGTCTGACTACTAGAGGATATTCTCCACCAAAACAAGAGAGTAAACTAAGAAAGAGGAAGAGATAAGGAATCCAACTCAGAAGAAAAACAGGAAATTCCAAGTTTGATAGTGAAAGGAATGTCCTAAGATGACAGCTCTGCAACAGCATGTAGAGCACACAACCCAGACAGAATGGAGTCGGGGTCGGGATGTGGAGGCTCTATTTAAGAGAAAGAAAGACTGGTAGATTATCTCATTTTGGTTGATCTGTGTCTATTAGAAGGTAGATACAAAGAAAATTAAGTAAATGGCTGGAGTAGGGGTGGGAGGCAACAATTAATTTCAGGAAAAACAAGAAGAAAAGAAACAACCACAGTTCACAATGCTCAATTGTGAATTGTATTTGCATAGACAAGTTATGTAAGTACAGAAGTTGATTTAATCAAAAAGTGTATTATCTTGGGAGTATGCAACGCAGGAACAGAGGGGAAGATGGTGTAATTGATTTGGATGTTTATCTACCATAATAGGTGATAGACAATGTCTAAAAGTCACAAATCAAAGCAGTATAATCTAGGCATATTATTTGGAAGTGCCAAGATATATATTCCGGAAGAAATGGCCAAGAGAATCAAAAGTGGTTGCCTCTGGGAAGGGGCACTGGAAGAGTGTAAAGAATAATGCAGGAAACCACTGTTTTGTTATAAACTTTTTAATACTATTTAACTTTCTAAATGATGTACATGTATACTTTTGATAAAGTAATTGATTTTTTAAAAATATGTTCTATTTTTTCAAAATGAGAAAATAAAACAAGTGTAAATGACTTTAGTTCTTAATTAAATCAATGAATCAACATGGTAATGGACTACTGACTCCTCCAGATAAGAGGCTGGTCTTACTCTCCTCATTCCCAGCATCTAGCACAAAGTAGGAACTCAATAAACACTTGTTGTTTGATTGATCGTTCTATGGATAAGTATTTTGGGCTATAGCAATAGAATGATAGGGAAAAAATGAAGAGATAACACTCACTGAACACTCATTATGTGTCAGTCTCTGGTCTAAGTCCTAGGCATATATCACATCATTTAATTTTCACAATGCCATGAGAAAGATGCTGACACTGTCCCATTTTAGAGACAAGGGAACTGAAGGACAGAGGAGGTCATATAGTTCATTCTAAGTTACACAGCTAGAAAGTGTCAAAGCTGGATCTACACCCAGTCTGGCTGGCTCTGGAGTCTCCACTCTGCTAAGCTTCATGGTCAAGGAGGAGTTGTCCTATGGTCAGACCACAGTTGGAATAATCTCTTCTGTTTTGAACACACACACACACACACACACACACACATACACACACACACACACACACTCTCTCTCTCTCTCTCTTTTTCTCTTCTTTTTCTCTTTAGTAATGGAATATAATCACAGGAGGTTGAACAGAACGTGAGAAGACCAAAAACCATGCAAACAGGTGTGGGAATAGGAATAGTTTGTCAATGATAACAATCATGTCTAATGTCTAATCGTGTTTCAAAGGGGCTGATAAAGAAAAGGTATTGGACTTATTCTTTGTGTCCCAAGTTGTAAAACTAGACCAATGGTAGAGCTTATCTGAAGCTACATTTTGGTTTCAGGAAGAACTTATCTACTGTCCAATGGGAAGTCAACTGCTTTAGAAACTAGATGGTTCCATTACTGAAAACCATTAGCTCATCAAACTCCAGGCTTAGAAGAAAATCTAAAGACATTTCATCTAATCAACCTCAGGATGCTTAAATCACGTTTACATTAGGTATTCTCAAACATTTCAGAGATAAAGAACATAGCAAGGGAAGCACACTCTTAAAAAGAAATTTAAATCAAAGTTACTCATGCACACGATTTAAGGAGTTGAATAGTTCTACAAGATTTGTTATGAAAGATTAAAGTTCCTCACTGGAGGCATCCACTTTCAATTTTTTTTTTAGGTAATTTTTAAAGAAAATTTTACCTCTGTATTTCTAAATAATCTCCTTATATTGCTACTTCTTGATTTTTCAGGATTAGGCATTCTCCATTAACCTCCCACAATGTTATGATTTTATTCTCTTTCATTCCCTACCCACAATATACTCTCTCCATCTCTTTACTATTTAAACATAGTTATGTAATTTTGGTTAGATCAATATTTAATGTTTACATTATTATAAATAAACACTATTCAGAATTGAATCATGATGCAATCCATGATTTTTTTCCTTTCCTAAACATCTTTGCAATTCCTCTGGAATTAATAAAAAGTCTCCCTTTTTTGCCTTTATTTTTTTAATGTACTTAGTAATACAAATCCTCCATTTTCTGTTCAATATCTGGATTTATTCTCGAGACATTCATACACATCAGGTTTCCAGACATTTTACTTCCAGCTTATTCTAATGTGGACTGGCTACTCTCCATCCCTAGTGCACCGTTGACATCTGGGAACTGCCTTTACCATCACCTGGAGATTCCCTTCACCTTTCTCCTGTTTCCTGTATCTCTTGTCTCACTCTAATTTGGTTTTCTCCATTGTTTTAATGGTGTTCATCCCACAATAGTTTCTTAAGAAACGTTGTGTGGGAGGTAAAAAGATTTTTTTAATGTTTCAAGACTAAATATATCTTTATTCTACCACACACTTGATTCTAAATTGCATTTTAGCTTCTAGTATTGCTATTGAAAAGTCTAGAGTCATTCTGATAGCTGTTCTTTGTATGTGACCAGTTTTGTCTCCCTCGAAGTTTTTAAGATTGTTCACTTATCTTGAGTGTCCTGAAATTTCACAATACCGTGCCCTGGGTGTGGGTCTATTTTCTTGCATTGTGCTGGGCACTCAATAGGCAATTTCAGACAGGAAACTCATGTCTTCCAATTCTGGGAAATGTACTTGAATTACTTTGTTGATGACTTCCTCCCCTTGGTTTGTTCTGTTCCCTCTTTTGGACACTTTTGTTCAGAAACTGCACTTCCTGGACTGATCCTCTTGTTATTGTATCTTTAATTTATCGCCGATGTTTCTATCTTGTTTCTTTCTAATTTCTGGGATATTTCCTCAACAGCATCTTCCAACCCTTCTATTGAAATATTCACTTTTGGTGTCATTTTGTTAATTTCTGAGAGCATTTTTTATTCTATTGATTGCCTTTTCTAGCATCCTATTTTCATTTTATGGTTAAAATATTTTTCTATATCTCTAAAGATATTAATAATCGTTTTTTTCCTTGAAGTTTTTTCTCTTTGCATAAATCTCCTTTTTTTTCTCTCCCTGAGTTGCCTTTTCCAGTTGTTTATTTCATTATTTTGGTCTTTTTCATTTGAGGCTGTTCTTAGGGGTCTGGTATTCCTCGGTTGTCTGTTCATATTAAATAAGGAATTAAAAACTGGCTGGAGGCTCTGGCCTTTGAATGGGGTTTGGTCAATTTTGGTTTCACTATAATGGAACCAAGCTGGGTTGTTTGGTGAGGAACCTCCAGCATCAGAAACATCAGGTATTTCTTCTTGGATTGGTCAGATACACCGGAGTATACTCTTCTGTTCTGTTTGGAAGTTGGGAGTCCTGGCTTGCAGAATTCTAAGAGCCCAGGCGTGTTTTTGGATAATATCTCTGCCACTGCCCTCAACTATGCTGTAGAAACAAACAAGTAGAGTAAGAGCATGAGCTCTGAAGCCAAGATTCATATACCAGCTTTGCCACTGCATGACCTTAGGCAAGTTATTTAGCTCCTGTTACCTCATCTGTAAAATAGGGTTGGATTAGTTTTCTAGGCTCTATAACAAATTACTATAATATAGAAACTTAAAACAATATGCATTTATTTTCTCACAACTTCCATGGAGCCAAGGCATGACTCAGGTGGGCATTCTGCTCAGGATCCCATACAATTGCAATCCAGGTATCGGCTGGGCTGTGTTTGCATCTGGAATCTTAACTGCTTTCAAGTTCACTCAAGTTGTTTGCAGAATTCGTTTCCTTATATCTGTAAGACTAAGAATCCCTGATTCTTACTGGTTGTTAGCTGAAGGCCACCCTCAGATCCTAGAGGTTTTCCTCAGCTTCTAGAAGGTGCCTCCAGTTCCATGCAACATAGCTGCTTACTCCATCAAGCCAGCAAAGAAGTATCCAAAGCTAGTCTGCTACCAAAATGGAGCCTTATATAATGTTATATAATCATGAGAGTGATATCCATCATCTTTGCCATATTCTAGTTGGAAGCAAGTCACAGATCTCATTCACACTCAAGGGAAAGCAATTATACAAGGGATGTGAACACCAATTTTATATATTTTTAATATAATTTTATATAAAAATATAAATTTTATACATATTTCTATATATAAAATAAATTTTTATATATTTATATAAAATATATACAAAAATAAATTATATAAAATATATTTATATATTTATAATATAATATATAACATATTATTATATAATTATATATTTTATACACCTATATTATATATTATAATTATAATTATATAATTATTATAATTATACATTATATTATATTATATAATCTGTAATAAATATATTATATATTATATATTTATTATTATATATTATATATTTATTATGATATAATAAATATATATTATATATGATCTATAATAAATATAAATAATTGCAATTAGGCAATGCCTGGTTTATTGTTAGCATTGAATAAATATTAGCAATTATTTTTACTATACTATAAGTGAAAAAGCAAGTTGCTGAGCAAGGGACAATATAGTATCTTTTGTTTAAAAAATTTAAAACATACAAATATATACACTCATACATATATAATTTTTTTATTGACCATTAAAGTTTGGGGGTGGGGGATAAGGCTACGCAGAACTGCTGCACCAGTGAGAATGTCAGGAGTCCCACGATCTTTAAGGACCCTTCTAACCCTGAGAGTCTAAGAAATTACTGATCCAGTCGAACTGTACCTTAACTGGTCTCAATCTAGCAGTGCCAGTAAAAACTAGAAACTTTCTCCTAAATGCATACTTCTAGGCTAGATCTTAATCCCCAAACTATACAATTGAACTCACCAACAGTTTACTGAGAAGACTTTATATACAAAGCATTGACTTTGATGCTATGAGAAATAAAAGAGCATTGAAAGAGGTGGTCTTGAAGTGAATTAGATGAACCCACAAGAAACAGTAGGAAACAATACAAGGCAGGTATGATTAAGAGCCAAACTTCTACCACCAATGACACCACTTGTTAATGTTTCTTTATATCTGTTCTTATGGCTCCTTCACAGTTTTTCATCTTGGAAGGCAATCCCTTAAGGGTATATCCATTCCTCACTGTGGCAAAGGGGAAGGCTTATCCTGACTGACTCAAACCCACCAGGATCCCATCTATGGTCAGGAGTGGCTCTATTCCAGTAAATGTCAATAATGTCCCCTTCTAGTCATCATGATCATCAAGAATGTCCCCCACACATTTTCAAATACATTTGGGAATAACTACCCAACCGCACCTCTCGCTTCCCTTTTTTTTTTTTCTTTTAAGTAGGCTCCACATTCAAGCTCTCCAACACAGATCTTGAACTCACGACACCGAGATCAAGACCTGAGCTGAGATCAAGAGTTGGACATTTAAACTGAGCCACCCAGGAGCCCCTACTCTCTCTTTTTAAAAAGCTAGCTGCTTGCCACACAATGGAGGAGCAGCAGAATAGAATTTGGGGCAATAACTACAATATCCAGTACAGTATTATCATCCCCATTATAGAATTGAGAAAACTCAGGCTCCGAAAGTTTATAACTTGTCCAAAGTTATTCTGTGATCAAAGGCAAGTCACTTAACTTCTCTGATGCCCAATTACTTCTTCTATTATAGGAAGCTAATCATGCCATCAGAAAGTTTGCAAACTCTATGCTTACACAAGCTGAACACACATATGCACAAACAGGCGGTGTCCTAACACATTAACCTGCCTTCACTCCAGACGAGAACAATGAAAATCTTAGAGATGACATCAAATGGCCTCTCCCAAAATTGTCTCAAATATTATGATCTCACATTCTTTCTCAGTTGAACTACTGTGAGTTTGTGAAAGAATACTCACTCTTGTGTGTATGTGTACATATGTAGGTGGGAAATAGGCAGAGTAAGATTTTCTGACTTAATTTCTGTCCTCAGGAACCCTGGGGAAAGGACACTACTCGGCCGGCAACTATGATAGATTAGCCCTTAAGACTGACAGATGAGGGGTGCCTGGGTGGCACAGTGGTTAAGTGTCTGCCTTCGGCTCAGGGCGTGATCCCAGCGTTATGGGATCGAGCCCCACATCAGGCTCCTCCGCTATGAGCCTGCTTCTTCCTCTCCCACTCCCCCTGCTTGTGTTCCCTCTCTCACTGGCTGTCTCTACCTCTGCCGAATAAATAAATAAAATCTTTAAAAAAAAAAAAAAAGACTGACAGATGAATTCGATGTGATCCCCAGGGGTGGGCTATCTGAGCACACTTGAAAGGAACAAGACCCAAGCAATTAGGACCCAGCATCTCAGTCAGCATGCCCTGAATTATCTCACCATCCCATTGTTTATCTCACTCCTGTGCTGCCGACCCTGCCACTACTGAGGCAAAACTGCTCGAAATGCCTTCCTAGCAACATTCTACTCATGCATAGGAGCCTCTTCCAAAAACACACCCAGTGCCTGGAAAATCCTTCCCTGCCCTCTGAACAGGCTCCTTCACTACCACTCCAGCCCCAGGTCCTGAAGTCCCAGCCTCCCCAGCTGTCAAGGCTCCACCGATTAATCAGAAAGAGAAGGTAATTTCCTGGAGTCTCTCCCATTACACACTCACCCAAAAGGCCTTTCATCTGTTGTTCAAAAACTCAAGATAAGTATTTCCCAAAGAATAGCTATTTATTGGTTGGTCTTTTACCTCTCCAGTCTTACTCATTCTTTCCACAGATAAGTCTGAAGAGGCTTATCTGTCCAACCTATTTGCAAAGTATCTAACACAATGCTATACTATTCATTCATTCATTCATTCATTCATTCATTCATTCATTCATTCAACAAGTAATAGCATCATCTCTGTGCAAAGCTGAATAAGACTCTCTGCCCTCTACGAGCTTATAGATGAGCAGGAGAAAGAGAATACAAGCAATACAATACAGAAAGATCCTTGCCCCCATGGGGCTGCTTTCAAAGCCCCCTCAAGTTGTTTGCAGAATTCATTTCCTTGTGTATGTAGGACTGAAGACCCTATGCTTAAGAAATAGGGAATTAAGGAAGACTTCACAAAGAGGGTAGAATTGAGGTTGTCCTACTCTTCCCAGATAGAGAGCAGAAAGAGGACATTTTAGGAAAAGTGAACAGCAGATGTTGGGGAACAACATCAAGAAGACATGACCACCAGATGACCTGTGAGCTGGGCCCCAGACATTCAGAGACTCCTCATCCTTTCTCCTCTCCTTAGAATGTGGATTCTGCTTGCCTTCCCTGGTCCCAGAGGCTGCTCCAAGGACTTACTATTGAGATAGTAATAACGTGATGTTAAGAATGCCTGCACAGCATATGTGACTAAACCCTGTTAAGGCCTCTTTATAAACTTTTAAGATTTGGCAGGTGAGTATGGGGATCCATTCATCCTGCTGCTGCCCAAGACAAACCTCCTATGTAAATTCCCTTTGCTTATTAAAACTACCACCTAACAACCTGGGGTGGCCTGCCTCTTCAGTCTCTCTTTGAGCTCTGAGTACAAGGGTCAGTTTCAAGTTACACTAGGGAAACTCTCAAGAGGGTTATGAACCAACAGCAGCACAAAGGCATAGCATAGTCTATTCAGAGACTAGTCAAAGTTTGAAGGGAGAGCGACAAGGTGATAAATCTGGGCAAGTAGGCAGGGGCCAGATTATGAAAGCCTTGCATGCCAAGATAAGAGGCTGAAATGGGAAGTCACTGAAGCATTTTGAATCAGAGAGTGATATGATCAGATATTATGTCAGAAAGATCCCCCCTCAGCAGGAGGAGCAGAACAGGTGAAGGGAACAGAATAGGGAGGCTTTAAGGAAAGATCTGGCAGGAGATGATGGGCCCTGAACTAGGGCAGTGATGGTGCAAGCGGAGAGAAAGGGACAGATCAAGGAGAATTTAATGAGGTATAACTCACAAGAGAGAGTATGGGGAGACTCACCTCATCAATACCAAGACTGCAGGAGGGTGAGCAGATTTGGAGAAGAGGAGGGTCTGAATCCAGTTCAGGACCTATTGGCTTACAGATGCCTGTGGGACTTGCACACGGAGATATCCAGGAAGGGTGGACGAGGGTCAAGGGCTCAGTCCAAGGTTGGGTTGAGATGAACATATGTGAGAGTCACACCCATAGAGATGGTGGCTGAGGCCACAGCAGATGATGATGAAATTCCCCAGGGAGAGGATGTGGAGGGAGGAGAAAAGAGGACCCAAGGTGGATTGCTGGGAACACACACAAAGTCATCTGGAGAACACACAGAAATTGAGACAAACAATAATTGTGGTTGACTCCTTTGGATCCTGACACTGTATCTTCTCTTTCATACAATATAGGTCCTGGACAAATTGGACCAATAATACCTTGTGCAATATTATATTGGAAGGCTTAAAGGGATATGCACAGTCAAAATTATAACAAATTGTGTTTCCTTCCCTGCTCAAATCAAGGCAAAGCATGCTTGCCCTACAGCTCTGTGCCTCTGTTTGCATAGAAGCACGGCTCCCAAAAGCATCTTCTGTTCCCAACCGAAGATGTCTTTGCTTGGGCCCAATTGCATTCCTCTCTGAGTAAAGGTGGAGTTAGAGAAAGAAATACAAGAAAGCCTCTTTCCCTTTCCTGGAGTTGTATTTGGGGATGAACCCTGAGCATTAAGACACTGAGCTAAATGACACAAGATGTCCAGAGTGATAAAGGAGGATCTCCAGGGACAGACAACTCTGAGAAATGGATAAAATTTCAATAACATATGAGATAAAGGATTTTTTCCTCTTCATTATAATAGCTGTGTGTGTGTGTGTGTGTGAAGCTAATGGAACACATTTAAAACTCCAACTTCTACCATGTGATGACCAGTAACAATTTATTTAAATCTTGATTTCTATGAAGCAGAGACTTTTCCACTTATAGAAAGCTCAAGAATAGGCAAAACTGATCTTTGCTGATTAGAAGTCATGAAGCGGTTATATCTAGAGGGTGGTTGTTAACTGGAAGGGAGTTGTACGGAATTCTATGGGGTAATGGAAATGTTCTATATCTTGATCTGGGTGGTAGTTACATAGGTGATAACATATATAAAAATTCTTCAGGTCATGCATCTAAGACTTTTATATTTTACTGCATGTAAATTCTATATCAGTAAAAATAGATAATCTGAAACAAAATAGATACAGCATACATTCCTACACACACACAACAGATACACACACGATAAGGTCTATGTTGTCCAGGAGAGAAAATGAAATTGAAAGACTGACATGATCCAATGATCACTGGGTGTTATATGCAACTGATGAATCATTGAACACTACATCGAAAACTAATGATGTACTCTATGTTGGCTAATTGAACTTAATTTAAAAAAAAGAAAAAGAAAGAAAAAAAGACTGATCTACTTGAAGCGAAGGAACTGAAGGACCTGGTGAGATCCAAGAGCTGACATAATGAAAAAGAGAGTGACAAAGCAGGGAGGTCAGGAACCATGATCAGGGTGGGCTGCTGCCCTCCAAGACCTCATGGGTGAAGCAGCCCCACTAGACGGCAAAATCTGAGATGGGGCTGTGTTATGAAAAGCTACAATGGAAAAGAGGTGAAGATCATTGGAACTGAGGAGATTTCCAAGAGAAGGAACATTAGAAGGATCAGCTATGTGGTCACTAATGCTCACCGAAAAAGATGGCTGCAGTTGGAATTCCAGGTGTCAAAGATCTCAGAGCGTTTGGGGAAGTAGCCAAGGAGACAAGGAGATGACAGCTTGAGATAATAGCAAATCACTCAAATGACTTATGAATGGTTTTTTATTATGACAGTAAAGGGGAGGAAAAAATAATTAACTTGTTTAGGGTAATGAACTCTTTGAAAAATGAGTTGTTTTTTTTTTTTAAAGATTTTACTTATTTATTTGACAGAGACAGCCAGCAAGAGAGGGAACACAAGCAGGGGGAGTGGGAGAGGAAGAAGCAGGCTCCTAGCGGAGGAGCCTGATGTGGGGCTCGATCCCAGAATGCCGGGATCACACCCTGAGCCGAAGGCAGACGCTTAAGGACTGCGCCACCCAGGTACCCCTGAAAAATGAGGTTTTTAAGTGAAAATGAAGTTAAAGGTTAGTGTTATATCCCTGGAGGGAGGGAAGAATTGATGTTAGGTCACCTTCTCTTTGCTTCAACAGCCTTCTGCGCTGTGCAACCCTAACAAAGCACCCCAACTCAGAGTTCCTTAAGGACAATACCTGTCACAATGCCTGGGGGGTAATAAGTGTTTTGTGAGAGAAAGGGAGAAAGGAAAGGAAGGCGGGAAGAAAGGAAGGATCTAAATTATAAAGAAAACCTCAGGGTGTAATTTTTTTAAAGTTTTTAAACTACAGCATGGTGGGATAAGCAGGGTTTAACTTTTTAAAGGCTGTGAATTATACAGTTGTGATACTGAACAGTCACTGAAATATATTTTAAAATTTAAAAATATTTTAAAATTTAAAAACATTTGCGTTTATTTGATGTGTAGGCGACTGGCTAATTAATGAATAGACCAAATGTCAATTGATCAGGAGGAAATCACTTGCTAGACTCTTCCCAAAAGGTAAGTACTATAATAAGCCCATTCCCCAAGAAGCAGGGTGGAAAGAAGGAAGGGAGCTGATTGGCAAGCCCTTTATATACCAGTGTGTTAAAAGGGTTGGAATGTCCTCGAGTTACTGTATCAGAGTGTGATCCAAAAAACAGCAGCAGCAGCAGCAGCAGCAGCAGCAGCAGCAGCAGTTATCATCATTGTGCTCGTTCCCCAAAACGAATATTCCTCAAGATTTCCAAGTAGGCCCAGATGGAAATCAGAGTCCTCACATACCCAAGAAGGAAGCAGAAGTTCAATCGACTTGCAAGGCTTTCTCCTAGGACTTCGGATAACCTCTCAGAAGTGACCCTCTGATTCAGGGTTCACACACCGGCAGAGTCAAGTAAAGCAAGCAGAGACAGCAGTTCCCAAGAGGCTGGCTGGCAGGAGCAAGCCGGGCTGCAGCATGGTCTCTTCGTGCTTTTCCCAGGCTTTTCAGAAGGAAGCAGAAGTTCAATCGACTTGCAAGGCTTTCTCCTAGGACTTCGGATAACCTCTCAGAAGTGACCCTCTGATTCAGGGTTCACACACCGGCAGAGTCAAGTAAAGCAAGCAGAGACAGCAGTTCCCAAGAGGCTGGCTGGCAGGAGCAAGCCGGGCTGCAGCATGGTCTCTTCGTGCTTTTCCCAGGCTCTGTTCCCTCTGCGGCTCTTCATCTTTCCCTGCCTTTCTTCCTGGTGGTCTCAACAGAACAGAAATAATTCTGATAAATCAAAGAATTAGAGACTAATTAAACCATCTCACCAGGGCATTGTGAAAAGAGGACTATCTAAGCAGGAAAAGTAACCTCCAATGGTGAATTTGAGTCTTCAAGGCACCTGATCCAAGAGTTCTTTGGGAACCTGGGATTGCACAATCCAGGCACCTACGTATTCAAGTATCTGGATCAATTCATTAGTATCCTAGGGTCTTGCAAAAAAAGCTCAGTCACAGTTGTTCTGACCCCCAGATAGCTGGCGACTGTGCTGGGGCTTGATTTCACGGCTTCTTTTTCTAGCAGGTGCATTCTGCTTTCTAACTTCTGTACATCAAGACACATTGTATCTGGAGATTTTTTTTTAAATAGGATATCCTTTGAAGTAAATGAAAACACACTTTCATGAGGCCTCACCAGGTGAAAAACTTTTGCTGTCAGCATCTCCTTGGGCTGCTTTCCAAAAGCTATAATAAAATCAGTTCCCACCCATAACTTTAGAAATTGTGAGAACTTTTATTTATGTTTGAAAATATGAGACATGTATGGGGAAGATAAACCTGACCTAACACTTCACGTAAGATCTATTCTCTAATAGGAAACTTAAAGTCCAAAATAGCACAAGTAAGGTTAAGTAATTAAGTAAGATCAAGTAGTTAGTAACTTTCACGTGTCTGTCTGTGTCTTTTTAATGCCACTAGAGTAAATGTGTCCTAGATAAAAATGCAAAGCATTTCTTCCTGATCAAAATGAAGATGTAGTGGCTAATCTTGATAATATAATCCAATAATAAAAAATTACTTCATTTCTTTTAAAGACTCCCAAATTTATAGGCTTAAACCATGTGTAAAATAGAGAACTCCAGACATGAACTCGGTTGAAGTGGCAATAGGCAAAGAACAAATAAATTGGAAAAACTCCCTAATTACTTTTGGGTAAAATGAGGGTCCTCGCAACAGAGTTTTAAAAAAGCATTGTCAACAAGGGGCACCTGGGTGGTTCAGTCAGTTAAGTGAGGGATTCTGGATTTGGGCTCAGGTCCTGTTCTCAGGTTCTTAGATCAAGCCTGCCTCCACCTCCGCTAGGCGGGGATGGAGCCTGCTTCGGATTCTCTTTCTCCCTCTCCCCCAGCCCCTATCCACTCATGCTTTCTCTACGAGAGAGAGAGAGATAGAGATGGATAGATAGATAGATGATAGATAGATATCATTCTCAACATGGTAGATGTTGTCAGAAAAATCTTATTCAATAAAATATTTACTTTTCACACAACTCAGCTGGAACATGGGTTTCTTCTTCCTTGATTTAAACAAACACTAGGCTTGATGACATCTAGGAGAACTGTGCTGTGTAGGAATAACACCTTACAAGATTGGCAGGGAGTGCCATGTTGTATTAGCTCTGGGCAGAATTTCTATATCCTAAATAGCTACATGATGTGATTGATTGACTGACATAATAGCCCTAGGTAGACAGTTAAAATGTTCTTTCTTAAAGGAGGGGGAGGAGGTGGTGGACTTCTTCTTTCAAAACTACCGATCTCTGGTCCCCAGGCCAGCCCAGCCCAGCCCAGTGGCTCGGATTGGGATTTCTGGAAGCAGGGCCCAGAATCTGCACTGTAAACATTCCCCAGGTGATTCTTACACACATTAAAAACTGAGAGCTACTGAGTTAAGACTGTATATATTTCTTTATGTTCCTTTTGGATTTCCCAGAGTAGTGGAATTTGTAACTCCCACTATTCTCATCGCTTTATAACATGCCAGGAAAAAAACCAAGTAGGATTAGCTCAAGTGTGTCTGTTGTCATATGGTGGCTGTGTGACTGGGTATTAGGCAACTCTTGTATTCTCCTGAATTTTGGCTTCCTCATCTGAAAATCGGGATAACAATATCTACTTCACAAGGCTGTTAGGAAAATTAAATCATATAATACATGCAGATTAAGTCATGCTGAACACAAGATGGTAAATGGTTCCACCCTTATGCAATTGCAGCCACAAGGAATATGAAATGATTCTACCACGGACGTGACAAGGCTTTCATGACTTTGCTCAGTGAAAAATCTGTTCTTAGTTATGACACCAGACACGGAATAGCTACTTCCAACAAGCTACCTCCAACAAGTAAAAACTGAAGCCAGACAAGGAATATTCAGAACCTCTGCAAGCTTTTAACATTTTAGAAATTTGAGTAGTAATGAGACAAGAAAAAAATAAGTATAAATCTCACAAAAGATGACACAAAATTATTATTTGAATGATATGATTACTAGTAAAAATCATATCAGGTAACAACATCTACCAGTATAAATAGGCCAGTTTGGTAAGACGACCGGTTACAAAATATACAAAAAGAAAAAACTTTCTCCCATATGTGATGTAATCTTTAATAACAGCAAATTTTATATAGGGGGGACATTTTTTCTATTCCCAAAGCACAACAAAACCAAAATACATAGGAATTAATCTAAATGAAATACATAGGACCTATATATATTTTTTAAAAAACAATTTTTATGTGTTTTTACCATGATTTTTTTTAGAAAATCAGCCTTGGTGAAAAAACAAAACAAAATTTTATTGAAATATGTTAAATAATTGAAGAATAGACACAAATTGGCTTATTAAATGAAAAAAGCCAGCAATGTAAAGATACCAATTCATTTCACAGTAATTCATACACTTAATTCAAATTCGATAAAAAAAAGATTTTTTGGAATTTAAAAAGTTACTCCAAACTTAATGAGATGTGATAGCTAAGAAAATAAAAAGAGTAATAACAAAGGAGTCACCTTCACTGCGAGAAAGTAAGATCTATTTTAAAGCTACAATAATTTGAGTAATGTGGTACTGTTGATAGTAGGGATAGCGAGCTCCATGAAATGGAATAGGAAGTCCAGACACTAAGAAGTATATATAATTATTCACCATACAATAAACATGAGAGATTATTCAATAAATAGTACTGAGATTTTAAAAAGCAATAATATTAGTAACTCGCCTCACTCTATTTAACAAAATTAATTCCATATAGGCTAAGTAATTAACATTTTTTAAGTGAAATGAAAAATTGAGAAAGCAAACAAAACCCTGAATGAAAATATGATGACTGTTTACATAACCCTGGAATAAGAAAGGAATTTATATGCATTACACAATCGTAGAAGCTACAAAAAAATAATAAATTTGATTTTGTAGTAAAAAGCAATATACAAAATTGAGAAAATAGGGGAAAGTATTTGCAACTTATGTAATAAAGGGTCCATATCCTTACTATATAGAGAGTATCTTAAGTATTTATAATAACTCACATTTATTTAGCAATTACTATGTGCTCAACAGTGTTCCAAATGCTTTACATATACTAACTTATTTACTTCCCACAATACTCTGAGACAGGCATGATTCTTCGTTCTACAGATGATAAAACTGAGGCACAGAGAGGCTAAGCAATTTACCCAGGACTACACAGCCAGTAAGAGATAGAGCGGGATTTGGGCCCAGGCGGTTGGGTTCCTACTACTCTCCTATGCTACCAGTAAGTTAGTGGACTTCATGTATCAACACAAAGAAATAAGAAAAAGATGACCAAAACAAAGGACCTAAAAAAGCAAATCACACAAAAAAGTTCATCTGACCATGAAACACATGTAAATATACCTAGACTCATAATCAAAGAAATGCCATATTAAATATTGAGATGCCCTTTTGTACCTATCAAAATTAAAAAGATTAAAAAGGTAAGTTCCCACTGTTAACCACAGTCTTGAGAAATGGCTATTTCCATGCACATGGTGTGAGAGCAAACTGGTATCACCTTTCATTTTGAAGGGCAACATTTATCAAAATGCTTAAAATATATATGCCCTTTAACCCTCAATTTCACTTCTAGGATTTTATTCTGAAGAAAATGTCAAATGAGCGCAAAGACATCTGTGCAACCATATTCCCTGCAATATTATATATGATAGAAAAATGGAAATGATTCATCTATCTCCATAAAATTGAACTAATAAAATCTATTAACAAAAATGTTGTAAAATACATTTTTATATGAATATTATGGGAAAATGAATATAACATATTGCCAAATTTTAAAATGTTATAACACAGGAAGCATAGTATGACAGTTCTTATGTAATACAGATTAAAATGCATGTGTGTGTGTGTATACATATATATGCACACTAAAATATTAATAGTGATGACTTATGGGTAGGAGGATTGTATAGTTTTTCCCTTGTGCTTTTTGGTGTTTTCCACATTTTCTCTATTGATCACATTCTGTAAATAGGGGTGATAACACTCATTCTTAAGGAGGGGGTGGGGAGCAGGAAGTAATTTTTCCAGCCAAGGGGAATGGACAAAACAGTGTCAGATCACCAGAGGAGAAGAGAACAGAACAAGACTATAAATATGAGGATAGAAGGACAAGCTATTTCTTAGTAATACGTGACAAGCAACAGGCTTACCACATACCCTTTTGATGGGAGGATAAGCCTCCTTAACTGTGCAGTCAGCAAAAACTCTAGAAATAACTTTGAAAGAGCACAAAAACAGAGGATGAAAGTAAGATTCTTCATTCAAGAATTTAACTGCCCCCACCCTGACTAGCTTAGCAAAGAAACACAAATGAGGGATCTAAGCCAGAATGGAAGTAGGCAATTCTCATAACCACCTTGAGTAAGGACTTGATTCACCAATGCCTTAGGCAGGAGGCACTGGAAGTTAGTATCAGTACCCTACTGCATATCAGTGATAATGTACTGAACATAATTATGCTGGAGTTAGTTGCATAGTAAATTATATCAAGCTCACATTCCCTGGTCTATGCTTCTTCATTCTCAAGTGCCTTTGCTCATTTGTCTTCAGAAGTGAGGGATGGATTTTCCTCCCTGTGTCTGGATGAGCCCTACCAGACTTCACACCAAAACTTTGGTGCCTGGTATTGGCAGACCTTCACAGAATGCTGTTGTAGCAATGGATTATTCTATATTGGAGTGTCCCATAAGAAAAAAGCTTCTGGTACTGCCAGCAGCTTTATGTTTTGTTGAATTTATATTGTAAGCCCTGGAAACAGGTTGTTGTTAACTGGTAGCTGGAGCTGCAGCTGGAGGTTGGAGGTTGGAAGCATGAAAGAAAAATGGTGAACTTTTTCAGCAATGACAAAACCAGACAATCATGTTCAATTTCTACCACCAGTTACATTAAAATAATTAAATGCTCAGGTGCAAGTTTCAACTCTAAGGGAGAATTGTTTCAGTGTCATATGGAAAGACAAGTCAGAAAGGAGCTTTGAAATTATTCAAGGATGTAGACGGAAAAAAATGTATCTTCGAGGAGAATTCTTTTAATCTGAAGAAGCCAGGCTAGAAATGTTACAAGAAGATCATGGAAGATTATTAGGTTATGAATAGCGGCCCTGTCTCTTTCCATAAACGATGGAAGAGGAAATGATCTCAACTAAGTAAAGCAAGACCCTTGTGACTTACAGAAGAGTTTGATGCACAGTTTTCTGTGGACACCTCCCTCCTCCAGAGATGTTTAGAGTGCAGAAGGATGCAAACCCACTGTCTGGGGGGCCTGAGGAGAAACCTCCCTAGGCATAAAGACACATACTCTCTGACATTATATGGGGCCTTCTGCGTTTCTATAAACCAGAGCTGCTTATTTTTAGATTCTAAGCTCTTACTTCTCTATGTTGACCTGCATCTTACACACCTCCATCACACACTTTTCCCCCCTCTGACACATTCTTCTTATTTATTTTCATGCAGACATTCACTATTAAATGAGAGGAAAGAGAAGTTATTTAGGTAAGTTATCCCTAGCTGCTGCTATATCAGAAACAGCTCTTTCTTCTGACAGAATGAGACTACTAACAACCTGCAGCTGTCCTTTACTTTAAGTCAATAGACCGTGTATATGGCCAAGCATTCTAAGCCTACCTGCACAGTAGTGGCTGTCCCGGAAGGCTCGCTGCTAGGGGGTAAAGGGAAAGAATAGTGTTGAGAAGGTAAACAATTTCATAGTTTTTTATAAAAGCAAGAGTATGGGGGTGTGTAAATATTCATATTGGATGAGACAGTACTTTTATAAGGTTAGGGTTGAAGACAAATTATGAAAACTTAGAATGAAGTTAAACAAAATGGTCAGGAAGGAGATGGCACAGATCTAAAAACTAAAAATCAATCTTTTCTCTTGCCACACAATTACTTCCCCCAAGACAATCTTCTATTACTCTAATAATTAGCCATTGTTTTAACAGTGTTGATAGGCTGTTTTTATTTCTGGGACAGATGTGGTTCTATTTATTTAAATGACTTTTTTTTTAACCAATTACAAAATGTCACCAACACAAACATTCTCGCCTGTTCCCTTGTCAGACACTTCTGGACTGGTCCTCTTTTAGGAGGATACACATCCTTCCCATCTACAACAGCTCCCAGAATCCATCAAGAAAGATCCACTCTTACAAATCATGTAAAAAAAAGACAGCAACCCAAAATAAAAGTGAGCAAAGGAGATGAACAGAATGAGGGTACCAGCCAATAAAACACACACATGACGTTCAACTTCATGAATAATGACAAAAGACGGAGGGCAAAAAAATTGGTAATTTCTATTTTGACTAAAATGTGAAGGAGCTGGTATTGCTGGTCAAAGTGTAAACAAAGAGAAATTGTATAGGTCAATGAAAACTTTAAATGCACATATCCTTCTGGATACTTGACTTACAGATAAAATACAGCAAAGAGTTATGTTCAGAGGTATTAGCCTCCCCCCCACAAAAAATCTGGAAATAATTTCAGTATCCACAAAAAAAGAGGAACTAATTATAGCAATTATGGTAACTTCATATAGTAGAATATTATACAGTTCCTAAAAGATCAGGTAAATCTAAATGGACTAACAGGGAAACTGTCCAAATAAATATATCTCAAATTGTATTTAACAGTCATATATGCACTCATTTTAAAAATCTAATGATTAAAAGGCTTAAAGCAAAATACATTAATTCCCTATTCCACCCCTCCCCAATCCTCCAGTTCTTTCCTCAGAGACAACCACTTCTCACTATTTTAGCTATTTATTTTGGCATTTACACATCACCTATTTCTCAACCAGTAGTGTCCAAGAGAAATATAATGCAAGCCACATATGTAATTTTAAATTCCCTAGTGGCCACATTTTTACAAAAGGTAAAAGAAATAAGTGAAATGAATTTAATATCTCTTACTTAATGCAATATATTCAAAATATTGTCATTGTGATATGTAATCTATATAAAATTCTTTTTTTTTTTAAGATTTTATTTATTTATTTGACAGAGATAGAGACAGCCAGCGAGAGAGGGAACACAAGCGGGGAGAGTGGGAGAGGAAGAAGCAGGCTCATAGCGGAGGAGCCTGATGTGGGGCCTGATCCCATAATGCCAGGATCACGCCCTGAGCCGAAGGCAGACGCTTAACCGCTGTGCCACCCAGGCGCCCCAATCTATATAAAATTCTTAATGAGATACTTTACATTCTCTTTTTGTTATCAGTCCTCAAAATTCAGTGTGTAGCTCACACTAACAGCATATCTCAATTTGGACCAGTCACATTTTCAGTGCTAAATAGCTAGTGACTACCAAGTTGGATAGCACGGCACTAAAAAAGACTACTGCTATCTTGGTACATGCAAAAGAATGAAACTGGACCACTCTCAGACCATGTACAAAAGTAAACTCAAAATGGATTAAGGACCTAAATATGAGATCTGAAACCATAAAACTCTTTAAAACGCCTTAGCAACATTTTTCAAGATATGTCTCCTCGAGCAAAGAAAACAAAAGCAAAAATAAACTATTGGGACTACACCAAAATAAAAAGTTTTACACAGTGAAAGAAACCCTCAGCAAAACAGAAAGGCAATGTACTGAATGGGAGGAGATATTTCCAAATGATATATCTGATAAGGGGTTAATATCCAAAATATACAGAGAACTTATACAACTCAACACCCAAATAATAATAATAATCTGATTAAATATGAGAAAAGGACCTGAATAGACATTTTTCCAAAGACATACAGATGGCCAATGGATAAATGAAAAGATGCTCAACATCACTTATCATCAGGGAAATGCAAATCAACACAATGAGATATCACCTTACACCTATCAGCTTGGCTAATATCAAAAAGACAAGAAATAACAAGTGTTGACAAGGATGTGGAGAAAAGGGAGCCCTTATGCACTGCTGGGAGGAATGTAAAGTGGTGCAATCACTGCGGAAAACGGTATGGAGTTTCCTCAAAAAAATAAAACACAAAATAAAAATACCATACAAACCAATAATCCCACTACTGGGTATTTACCCAAAGAAAATGAAAACATGAATTCAAAAAGCACCCCTATGTTTACTGCAGCATCATTTATAATAACCAATATATGGAAACAACCTAAGTCTCCATCAATAGAGGAATGAATGGATAAAGGAGATGTGGTAAACATGTATAATGGAATATTAGCCATAAAAAAGAATGAAATCTCGTCCTTTGTGACAACATGGGTGAACCTAGAGGGTAGTATGCTAGGTGAAACAAATACCACAAGATTTCACTTATATGTGGAATCTAAAAAACAAAACAGGGCACCTGGTGGCTCAGTCAGTGAAGCATCTGTCTTTGGTTCAGGTCATGATCCCAGAGTCCTGGGTTGGAGCCCCACATCGGGCTCCCTGCTCAGTGGGAGTCTGCTTCTCCCTCTCCCCTACCCCCCTCTCAAATAAATAAATAAAATCTTTTTAAAAATAAAATAAAATAAACAAATGAACAAACAAAAAACAGCAAGAGAATCATAAATACAGAGAACAAACTGGTGGTTGTCAGAGGGGAGGAGTGGGGAGATGGGTGAAATAAGTGCAGGGGATTAAGAGGTACGAACTTCTAGTTTTAAAATAAGTAAGCCATATGGGTGCGAAGTGCAGCATGGGGAATATAGTTAACAATACTGTAATAAACACTGTAAGGTGACAGATGGTAATTACACTTACCGTGCATGGTGAACATCGTGTACTGTATAGAACTGTTTAGTCACTATGTTGTACACCTGAAACTAATATAGCATTGCACATCAATAGGCTTCAATAAAATTTTTTTAATTAAAAAAATAGAATACTGCTGTCTTTTGACTGACTTCCTATTACAGGCAAACGAACGTCTAGCTCTCCTAACACTGCTTTCTCTCTCACAACTTTATATACGTTATACTTTTTGGTTAACTCTTCAATAGTTACATTATATACCCATGCAAATGTTAATGACAGTCCGGCATCAGGCTCCTTGCTCAGTGGGAAGCCTGCTTCTCCCTCTGCCTGTGGCTCCCCCTGCTTGTGCTCGCTCTTTTTTGTACACCTGTCCTTATAGCAACACTATTCATAACAGCCAAGAGGTGGAAGCAACCCAAATGTCCATCAATGGGTAAACAAATAAACCAGATGCAGTATATACCTACAATGGAATATTATCCGGCCTTAAGAAAGAAGGAAATCCTGTCGCATGCTAGAACATGGATGAAACTTGAGGACATTGTGCTAAATGATCTAAGCCAGTCACAAAACACAACAATACTGTATGATTCCACTTATATGAGGTGTCTAAACTAGTTGAATTCATAGGAACGGAACGCAGAATAGTGGGGGAATGGGGGAAGGGAAGCTGTTATTTAATGGCTATAGAATCTCACTCTCAGTTTTGTCAGATGAAAAAATTCTAGAGATCTATCTCACCACACGTGAAATACTAACACTACTAAACTATACACTTAAATGGTGAAGATGGTCAATTTTATGCTACGTGTCTTTATTAAAGTTATTATTAATAACTTTAAAAAAAGACTGATATAATGGCAGAGCACTTAGTGATGACAGCTTTCAACCCAATTCCTGAGTCATGCTGTTCCAAGCAGTACTGCTTGCCCTCTACATTTGATGCACAATTGTTGTCTTGGGATCTCCCTCCACCACACTCTAGGAGATTCCCTTCCCTTCTCTGAAGTATATTCCATGCCTTCCTCTTTTTTGGCTTCTTCACTCATCTCTATGGAGTGCATCCTCCAGGAGCTTCCTGAAAAGGGGGACTTTTTGCAAGATTTTTAGATTTGCCTGTCTGAAAGTATCTTCTTTTCACCTGACTTGACTCGAGGCTTGGCTTGCTATAGACATCGAGGTTGGAAATAAACGTCCTTCATATTTTGGAAGTATTGCCCATGGTCTTCTACCTTCCAGTGTTGCTGTTGAGAAGTTCAGAGCACTTTTAATTGCTGATCACTTGTATGTGACCTGTTTTTATCTCTGGGATCTTATAAAATCTTCCTTATTCTCAAGGTAATGAAATTTCACAATTATGGTAGAGGCATCTTTTCATTCGTTGTTTTGGGCAATCATTGAGCCTCTTGAATCTCAAAATTTACATCCTTGCAATTCTGAAAAATGTTCTCCCCTCCATGTTCTCTGCACCTTATTTCTTTCTGAAACTTGTACTGTTGGGTCATTGGGTTTCTTGGACTCATCCTCTGATTTTCTTCTCTTTGTTCCATTTTTGGTTCTATCTTTTTTGCTCTACTTTCAAGGGACTTCCTCACCTTTTCATTTAACACTTCTTTTGGGTTTTTCACTTCTGATATGTTTCCAATATCCGAGGATTATTTCTGTTTCCAAACATTACTTTGTATAGCACCTCATTCTTCTTTCATGGAAGAAATATTTTCCCTGAGGATATTAATGTCAGGTTTTCTTCTAACTGGGCAATCTGTTTCTTCTGTTGCTTTTCTGTTTATTTTAGACTTTCTCATGTTAGATGCTGTTCTCACACAGCTGGTTATCTATACATGTTCAAAAGAAGGTGAGGAAAGGGCTGATTGGAAGCTTTAAGCTTGAGGATGGGGTTTATTGACTGTGAGCTTCACTGTAGAGTGACCCAGCTGATATGGTGTCCATATCTTTATTCCTTTCTGCTTGCACAGGTCAAATTCCCCACAGTATACTCTTTCGGCCCCTACCTGGAGGATGAGGCCTGACTGCTGAGCTCAGGGAGGCAAATGGGAAAAAATCTTCAGTATGTGCATTATTATGCATACAATCCGTCCATTTTCAGTATAGACTCCATGCCTTCACTTGTGCCTTGCATGCCAAGCTCAGACACCCTGATCCCCACATTCCTAATTCCCCGCTCCTCACCACCCTGATACTCCTGTTCCAAGCTGTCAGCTGCTGAGTCTTTGGGCATCCTGAGTTAAAGCAAATGGCTCTCAGCTTTCTCCATGGCCAATTTAGCTTTCCTGGGTCTTTATCAGTTGCCACTCTTCCACCTGCCTTTCTGCTTCCAAAATGTTAACAACTTCTGACTTCTCTTTTATTTGTCCCATCTTTATAAAATTCTGTCTTAAGAAAAAAATCCCTTTCTGTAGTTTTAGTGGTTTTGAAAGGCAGAGAAAATGTGTTCAATCTACCATATTAACCCAGAAGTTGCCAAAATAAATCTATTTTTAAAAAGAAAAAAATTTAGAGCACATAATACGTATATTTCCATTTACATGAGAGAGATAAAAAAGATGAGACTATATGTAGGCTGATAGATGCGTAAAAGACTTCTGGATAAGGGTACTCTCACTTTTCACTTTGTGCCCCTCTAGACTCGGTTTCCTTTTTTAAAACCATGAGTATAATTTGTAAAGAACTTATTTAAAATTACATTTTAAAGACCTAGCTCTATGAAATAAATTATCTTAACCAAAGAGAGCATGTCACAGGCCACCATGAACCTCCTTGAACCCATAATCTGCTCTAGCTTGTCAGTGGTAGCAGAGAGGGTTAGAACAAGTCATGCAGCTAGAAAGCACACAAGCTCTATGTTTGGCCTCAGGAATCTTAGAAAATACATCCCCCACTTAGGCCATTCTGCTGCCAGGTATAGAAACAACCCAGATCTTGACTTCTAATCCAGAAAAAGAGGGGTGTTATGAAACAGACCAGGCCAGACTACCTTAGGTCCTGGAGTACTTCTGCTAGACTTGCCTACTCCACCTACCACGTCCTCATCCGTCCCCCTCCCCCCATTCCTTTGCCCCAGCTTGGGCACACACTGTAGTTCCCAGCTAACTGCATCCTTAACATGTCTGTCTGAGTGATTCATATATCTCGTATGCAAAGCTGCTCTAAGTCTATTCCCATGGAGCTTTCATTCTTTAAAAACAAAACAAAACATTTATCTGTGGCAGAAGATCATAATGATTAACTCATCCAGACTGATTTAGTTCTACTACAGTTTCCACTGTCAACAGGCAAATTACTTAACCTCTCAGTGCCATTGCTTCCTCACTGACAAAATGAAGATGATAAATAGCCGCCTTTGAGGCTCCTGGGGGGACGAAGTAAACTGATACTTGTAAATGGTTACTGAGCACCCATCCTGTACCACAGATGAATACACAGAGAAGTCATGAAAATAGAGAGTCCTGCTCCTACAGCACTTAAGCGCTAGTAAGGACAGCACAATTTGGTTAAAAAAAGAAAAAAGGCACAATAACACATGGTGCTAAGATTTACAAAGGAAGAGTTAAAGTGTTGTAAAAGTTACAACAGTGGACCAGTTTCTCAATTAATTGTCATAGTTAAGACAGGAATTCAGTGGTTACACAACAAAAGATACTTAGAAAAAGCTTCCTCTTAGCCAACACTCGAAGCATGTTATAGTTTCTTCTACTTAGGATTACCTTTTAAAAGAAAGGTCCTATTTTTTAAACATTGGAGTGTCTCAATATGTAAGTAGACAGATTCCAATGTATGTATGCCTTGGAGAAAAGGAGAGTTGTGCATGTTATTTCCTCCCTCCACTAAGCAAAAACGTGCCTATTTGTTCTCTGCAGCAATAGTAGAATTGCTGACATTAACTAAGCACTAACTGTAAAGGCACTGCATGCCTGGTCTCGGATAGTTCAGTTCCTAGTTTCACAATGCCAACTTTCTGGTTCTTGGGGACACTCCCAGATGCCCCAGGGAAGATCTCAGAGCCTCCCTATTCCATCTCTGCCTCAAGCCAGTAGTTTGTTTGGTCTGTTGAACACACACTTGGTGAGGTGCCCTATACCATGGAACCCCACCATCTACCAATCTTAGATCCTGTCTAGGTATAAGTTATAGTTGAAAGCAACTAACAATAATGATTTGTAATAGTATGAAATCCCTGACACGATCAACCAAAAAGTCTGAGAGAGCAGCCTAATATTATTATTCCCACAGGTAAAGGAATTCAATGGACTAGGAATAGCTATAGATTTCCATCTTCTTTTCCTGAGTATCTAGTGTTCAAGCCTTGATGTACACCCTGATAGTCTACGGCCTCCAGCCTAACTCTTGTCTCTTGCTTTCATGGTCAAAAAGGGATTTCCCCAGCAGATCAGTAAAAAAGAGAGAGGAAGGGTAATTTACAAAGTACTTCCCTTCCCTTCAGTCACGAGGCCCATGCTATTTCCTATCTGAGACACTCAGCTTAGAAGTATTGACAAAGATGGCTGAGATGGAATGTAGAAGCTACCTTATGATAAAGAGAATATAAAAGACAAACACACATACAGATGTGCCCAGCTAAATGTAAATGTATGAAAGATAGGCCTTGGGTGATTGGAGCTAGATGAGGTAGATCAAGGGGAGATTTAAGAACATAAGTGTCATTCATTCATTCAACAAACATTTACTAAGGACCTACCATGTGCCAGGCACTGTGCTAGGCACTAGGGGAACAACAGTGAGCAAAATCATTTTACCTATTCTCATGGAACATATGACAGGGTGGGAAAGACTGAAATTAATCAAGTATTTATACAAATGAGTGTATGAATTATAGACTGTGATAAACATACATACAGGGGGGAAAATAGTTCTAGGGGGTGCCTGTAACAGGAACTTGACAAACTGGAAGCAATTGGGAAAGGTTTTTGTAGGAAAGTGAAGCCTTGAGCTAAGATCTGAAGGATGAGTAGGAGCTGACTGGGCAAAAGAAGGTAAAAAAAAAGAGTGTTCCGGGCCAAAGAGCAACATGTACAAAGGCCCTATGGCAAGGAAGAGCTGACGCATTCAGGGAACTGGAAGAAGGAGTACAAAGAGGAGAAGAATGGCACAAGATAAGACGAAAGTACCAGACCTTGCAGGGCACTGGAGGTCACGTCATGTTGTGTCTCCAACCTAATAGCCATAGGGTGCCCTTAAAGGTTTTTAAACCAGATGGGAGAGGGGCGCCTGGGTGGCACAGTGGTTAAGCGTCTGCCTTCGGCTCAGGGCATGATCCCGGCATTCTGGGATCGAGCCCCACATCAGGCTCCTCTGCTAGGAGCCTGCTTCTTCCTCTCCCACTCCCCCTGCTTGTGTTCCCTCTCTCGCTGGCTGTCTCTATCTCTGTCGAATAAATAAATAAAATCTTTAAACAAACAAACAAACAAACAAACAAACAAAAAAAACCAGATGGGAGAGAGAGAAAGAGCAGAATCACACTGTGAAAAGTTCAGTCTGAGATCAGACAGAAAGTTACAGTCCAGGTGAGAGATGTTGGAAAATTGGACTAGGGTGGTAGCCGTGAAGACAAACAGAAGTAGATAAATTTGAATGTAATTTATATGGGAAAATTAATAGGACTTCCAGAAGATTACATATGGGATGACGGAGTGGAAGGTACCTGCAATGACTCCTAGGATTTTTCCTGGAGCTTGAAGAAGAGGGGAGTAGCACTGGTAAAACCGGGAGGAAGGAGAGGCAAGTAAGGTGGTACACCTTGGAACTGAACAGGTGGGTCTGTCTAGGGTCTGTCTTTCTGTCTTGACCTGCTTTATGCTTGGAGATCATGCTAGAGGATTCTTCTCTTACCCCTCAAACCCTGGTAGGCCACTGCTTTTATAGGCAAAATGCATGAACCCAGAAGCAGGAAACTCTGGATCAGTTTTGAACTTGGCCACTGATTAGTTGCATGGTCTTAGGCAAGTCACCCTCCATCTCCAGATTTTAGTTCCCTGAAAGGTCCTCATCACTTCCTCCCATATCAGAATCTCCTGAAGCGCTTATTAAAATGCACATTTATGGATATTTGTCTGCATTGGACTATGAGAAAGCATAAACCGAAAAGAGTTCCCTTAGGTCATACAGGTAGTAAGAGCCAGAATAAGGGCTTGACTCCAGGTCTGACTCACCCTAAAATTGTAAGAGATGAGTAATAGAGGAGAGACTGAAGAAGGTCCCAAACAACGTATCTGCAGTATCACCAGTGAATGTCATGATGTAATATGGCCAGGTTTGGGGCTTGAGCTGCCCTTCCAGCCCCTAGTTGAGCAGAGCCACAGTTAAGTTTCATTATTTCATCATTTCCTCTATTGACCCTGGGCAGGCACCACCGCACCCTTAACCAGAGACACACACAAGACTCTGACATTTCACAAAATAATCCTAAAAAGAAGCCTAAAATTTCCCTTTGAAACCAACTGGAAGAACCAAATCTACCTCAACTCTACTCTGAAGCTACTTTTCAACCCAGGTACCAATAACATTTTTAAAAGAATTTCAGGATGTTGACTCTATAGAAACCATGACAAACATGTAACTGAACTTTTGAAAAATGAGGTTGACATATCAGCCTGTCATATGATTTATGAGATGCTTTCAAGAAAGTCATGTGAAATTAAAGAGGGCTCTTTAAAAGCATCAAACTCCCAAGAAGAAATTATTTCACTGGAACAGATTTTTAAAAAATTATCCACATAGGAAGGAGCCAAGATGCCCTTCAACAGATGACGGGATTAAGAAGATATGGTCCATATATACAGTGGAATACTACTCAGCCATCAAAAAGAACGATTTCACAACATTTGCTGCAACATGGACGGGACTGGAGGAGATAATCCTAAGCGAAATAAGTCAAGCAGAGAAAGACAATTATCATATGGTTTCACTCATTTATGGAACATAAGAAATAGGAAGATCGGTAGGAGAAGAAAGGGAAGAAGAAAGGGGGGGTAAACAGAAGGGGGAATGAACCATGAGAGACTATAGACTCTGGGAAACAAACTGAGGGCTTCAGAGAAGAGGGGGTGGGTAATGGGATAGGCTGGTGATGGGTAGTAAGGAGGGCATATATTGCATGGTGCACTGGGTGTTATACGCAAGTAATGAATCATGGAACTTTACATCAAAAACTAGGGATATACTGTATGGTGACTAACATAATATAATAAAAAATATTATTATTAAAAAAATTATCCACATAAATAATCTCCAAAGTAGATCTGAATTTCTAGGGCACCGAGAGCTTTTGAAGGTCTTCATTGTTTCCTAATGGTTTCTGATAGGCTTAGTATGTTCTTCCAACTAATCTGGAATAAAGTCTAGTGTTTCCTTTTGCATTCCCTTCATTGCCTGTACATGTTAAATATCTAACATAGTACTAGGCACATAATAGTAGTTCTGAGAAAAAGCATTTATCAAATACTAAATACTGCACATGTATTATCTGATTTGATTTTCACAACAACCCATATAAACGGGGAAACTGAGGTCACAGAGTTAATAAATGGCAGAGCTGGAATTCTCACCCAAGTCTGTATGATTTCATCCATGAACCTTACACTCAGTTCCACATTATACTGGCACTTGCCAAATGACTCATCTCTTTCCTTCCTGTTTCTTCCTCTTTCTTCCAAATGTATCCTCATGCTCTCTTAATCACTGACATAGTTATAAAAGCCATTATCTTAAGGAAAAACTATGACTTTCTTATCAATAGATGAGATTGAAGAGTCCTACAACTTTCTTAGATAATCTTAAATTTGCAGACCAGTTGGTTCTGCAATTCCATTGCTAGAGATAGAGCCAAAAGATATACTCACACAAACACACAAGAAAACCAAAACTATGTATAGTAATGATCACTACAGCCATATTTGTATTGAAATGACTGAAAATGACCTAACCATCCTTCAGGAGGAGACTGGCTAAATAAACTATGTTAGTTTTTATGGCCTGTTATGTAGCTCTTTAAAAAGAAGATAGGTGTTTGTGGGTGAATATGGAACTATCTTCAAGAAATATTAAATTAAAAAAGAAGAAGCAGAACATTATATGTAGTATGACCTCACCTTTGACTAGAACTAAGATATGCACAAGTAACAGGTACCATTTTTTAAGAATTTCCAAATGTATGTATGTTCCCTTGTCAGCAAGCTTATTTCTCTCCCTGAATTCTCACTTAGTGTTTAGTCTAAGGCATAGCACTAGAGTTGGCATGCAGAAGAATATGCCATAGAAGTCCCTAGCAGACAGGAAGGAGACAGAAAATAAAAGTCCAACCTTCAGGCTCAGTGGGCTCTGGGAAGGAGAGAGAGAGAGAGAGAGAGAGAGAGGAGAGGTAGAGGGTCAGACACGTGGAAATCCTGCCTCCCAAGCCAAAATTCCAGATACTAAGTGTTAGGTTGAAGGGAAAGTTGAAAGCAGCGGGCCTCTTGTTCCTTTTCCACTTGATAGGCCAGGAAGATAAGGCCTCATACAGTTTTCTGCACATTCCATCAGAGATAAAAATCCTTCAGGAGAGGTGATAAGGCAGAAAAAGGGCCTAGATCTAGTGGCCCAGGACTCTCCTGGCTCCATGTGTTGTGAGAGTGTACACAAGTTCCACTGTCCCCTGGAAAGGGGCACAGAAGTTACCTGGTAGTGTTGGCTGGCTAGCTTATAAGGGACATCTCCAGTGAAGTGGTAAGTTGGGGAGGGTGACAGTGAGGAGCTGCCATGCTAAAAGCCCCCAGGCCAGTGGAATCCTAGATGGGCTAAGTCGGCAGGTGGACCAACCTGAGGGAGCACAGGCCTCACAGCTGCTAGCTGTGGGCTTCGGGAGCAGATACTAGCAGCCTGACCACGTGGACAAGGTGTGACCCACATTCCCACCACAGGACCAGTAAATTCCCAGATTAATTCCCCAAGGCGTCATCTTGGACAGGAGAAGGCAGGGGAATGGAGTGCCAAAGGGCCAAGCGTTTCTTTGAAAGGAGCCATATCAAAGCAACAGGAGACTATTTAAAGCAAAAGAGACTGAGCTCCCATTACTTGACAGAATTAGGCTTCCGTTCTGCCCAATGGGGAAGGACTTATGAGGGAACAAAGATAACCTATCAGAGCAACACAGAAGTTCTGCCTTTTGTAAATCCAAGTGTAGGGACTAAGTTAATCTGTGACCAACTACACGAAAATTTTATATATTGCACAAAACTTCCAGAACTCTTGGGAGAAGTTACCTCTAGGGAGTGGGATAGGGGTCAATGGGTATGCAGAGAGGGAAAATTTATTATAGAACATTTGTAATAGAAAATTTTTAAACTTTTTAGATAGTTATTATCAGAAGCACTTCTGGTGATAGCAAATTGAATAGTCCACTTTCATTTATATTCTATTTCTGCATTAAAAAAATTAAAATAGTACTTTCCTGGAAAAAAATGATTTCTTCTATTTCATTAGTCACTGATGAGCTCTCCAGCCCCATATCCAAACCAAAAGGGACTATAAGACTACATCACATTTAAATCCCATTGAAGGGGCACCTGGGTGGCTCAGTCGGTTAAGCATCTACCTTAGGCTCAGGTCATGATCCCAGGGTCCTGGGATGGAGCCCTACATGGAGCCCCACATCGGATTCCCTGCTCAGTGGGGAGCCTGCTTTTCCCTCCGCCCCTCCCCCAGCTCCTGCTTGCTCTTGCTCCCTCTCAAATAAATAAATAAGAATCTTTTTAAAAATCCCATTGAAATAGCAGTAGCAGATTAACTCTTATATAATATATATCAGAAATAATTTGCCAAATGAAAGGCTTATAGTTATAAAAGATTCATGTGTTCATTCATTTATTCAATAAATATTTTTGAGAGCTTATTATGTACTGAATACTTTCATAGGGACTGGGATACAGTGATAAAACAAAGCCCCTGCCTTCCAGAAGTTTCCGTTCTGGTGGGAGAGATGAACAATGAACATGCATGTCAATAGTTAAGTAATACATCTCAACTAGCATTGTATGCTATGATAAAAATAAACCAGGGCTGAGCCATCAACCCATGAAAAAACATAGAGGAAATGTAATAGCATGTTACTATGAAACAAGCCAATCTGAAAATGCTATCTGATTCCAAAAATAATGACATTCTGGAGAAGACAAAACTGTAGAAACAGCAAAAGGATCAGTGGTTGCCAGGTGATGGCGGAAAGAAGGAATGAACAGGTGGAGCACAGAGGATTTTTGGGGCAGTGAAACTTCTCTGTATATTCTTTTTTTTTTTTTTTTAAAGATTTTATTTATTTATGTGCCAGAGAGACAGCCAGCGAGAGAGGGAACACAGCAGGGGGAGTGGGAGAGGAAGAAGCAGGCTCATAGCGGAAGAGCCTGATGTGGGACTCGATCCCAGATCGCCAGGATCACGCCCTGAGCAGAAGGCAGACGCTTTAACGACTGCGCTACCCAGGTGCCCCTTCTCTGTATATTCTAGTGGTGGGTACATGTCATTATACATTTGTCAAAAACCATAGAATGTACAAGAATGAACCCTAATGTAAACTATTGATTTGGGATAATAATGTATCAGTGTAGGTTCGCTGGTTCTAACAAATGTACCACTCTGGTGGGATATTGCTAAGAGTGGAGGTTGTACATGTGTGAAGGTAGGGTCTCTATGGGAATCTTTGTACCTTCCACCAATTTTACTGTGAACCAAAAACTGCTCTAAACACAGAAGTCTTTTTTTAAGTTAAAAAAACAGGAAATTAATCAAGGTAAGGGAAAACAGTGAAAATTGGTGGGGATTATTTTGAACTGAATTCTCACTGGAACTTTAGTAAATAATTTTCACTTAAAAATGTTTTGGGAAGGTAAAATTACTCCATTTCCAGTACTTTGTCTTTCAGTGTTTTTTTAAACATAAAATAGCAACATAGAAAGAATGCAAGCATGAATCCTTTTATTAACAAATAGTGCAAATTATGGAAGGTTAGGCGTGATAGTTAATTTTGTGTTAACTTGAGTGGGCCATGGGATGCCCAGATATTTGGTTAAATGTTATTCTGAGTGTGTCTGTGAGGGTGTCTTGAACGAAATTAATGTTTGAATAGGTAAACTGAATAAAGCAGATCGTCCTCTCCAGTGTGGGTAAGCCTCATCCAATCCATTGAGGGCCTGAATACAACAAAAAGGCTGCGTAAGGCAGAATTCACCTCTCTGCCTGAATGCTTGAGCTGGAACACTGGTCTCTTACTATAAGATTGAGACTTACGGCAACCTGCTTCACAGGCCTTCAGATTCTGGAACTATATCACTGGTTCTCCTGGGTTTCTACCTTGCCAACTGCAGATCTTAGGGTTTCTCAGCCTCCCTAGTCATGTGAGCCAATTCCATACATGTGTGTGTGTGTGTGTGTGTGTGTGTGTATACACACACACACAAACATACATACACAAAATCTCTTGTTGGTTCTGTTTCTCCAGAGAACCATGATATAGTAGGATACTTACCTGGGGTTCTATTGGAACTTTGAGTCAATGGAGCACAAAGTGAGGTGAGTATTCTTTTTTTTTCTTCTTAAGATTTTATCTATTTGAGAGAGAGAGATTGAATGTGAGAGAGCGAGCACAAGCAGGTGGTGGCAGAGGGAGAGGAAGAAGCAGACTCCCTGCTGAGTAGGCAGCCCACCATGGATGGGGCTTGATCCCAGGACCCCAGGATCATGACCTGAGCCAAAGGCAGATGCTGAGCCACCCAGGCGCCCCTGAGGTGAGAATTCTTTTAATCAGTGTTACTTTGTAAAATAAGGGAGAAGTCCAGCATGGGGTGAGGATGTGGCAGAGCTGGGGCTCAAACTCAATTTCAAACCCCAATTCTACAGCACTCTGTAGCTACACACATTACATGAAAGTGGGGGTTTTATTTAAATTCAAATATATTAGGTGAGGACAGAGGAATATCAGAGCTTATAGTGGCTTAAATGTCCTTTAATTTGGCTGGAGACTGGTTTTTCTTGCCTTGTTTTAAGTACATACCTGAGAGATCTGGGGTCATAAAGGGCTGCTTAATTTTTCAACACCAGCTCCCAGAACACAAAGAGGAAGTCCCTTGGTTAGATGCATCCCAGACTTGGTGCACTAAAGAATCTATTAGGGTTCCTGGGTCTCTAAAACTGAATTCATCCCCAGTGAGTGAACTTCTCATTGTCTCAAATCAGACCTGGGAATCTTAACTTCTAGAACCTTTCCTAAAAGCATGAGTTTTGGAATCTGTCAGACTTGGGTTTGAATTCAGCTTTGCTAGTTCCCTGCTGTGTAATCATAGGGGAGTTAACTGACCTCTCTGAACTTTAGTGTCTCATCTATAATATGCAGATTGTTGATTTGCATGAATGGATTTGGTCAACACAAGTTTCTCAGCCATTTCCTATGTGCCAGACAAGTGCCAGATGCCAGAGATATGAAAATGAACAACGTAAAGTCCTCTACTCTCCCAAAGTGCCCACTCTAGTAGAGAAGACATAAATAAATAATCATTCCAATGCCACATAATAATTTCAGTAGACATATGGAGAGTGATGGCATCTCACTTGTAGTAGAAGCTTCTAATGCTAATCTATGTCCAATTCTCCTTTCCTTCCAGCCTCATGAGAGGACTACACTTCTGGCCCCTTGCCATTAAGCAGGGCAGTGTAATAGGGCTGGCCCGTGGGCTAAGAATGCGAGTAACAATACATTTCACTGCCAGCATGGCACTCTCAGTATTCTCTTCACCTGCCACATGGACCAGGAGAGCCAAGTGTTGTGGATGATACAATTACAGGATGGTGAAGCCTCCATCCGCCCTTCCATGCAGGTCACCGGGGGGGAGCTGCCAGAGAGAATGATGACCCACACCTGGAAGCAGAGTGATCGACCAAACAATAAACATGTGTGAAGCCACTGAGATCTGTGGGTTAAAGCCACTACAGCATGATCCAGCCTTACTAATTCATAAACCAGCCTATAAAAGCCATTCTGAAGGAGCCAGAGACTGAGTGCTAATTGGTGAGTGAGAGAGAGAAGAGCCAGGGGATGAGGTGAGGAAGGACCATCAGAACAGAGAGGAAGGCACAGCCAAGGTGGAGAGGGTTGCAGCGACCTGGTAAGGTGGGTAACAGCAATAGTTGGGGTGTGCTGGAATGTGGAGTGAGACAGGGGCACGAGAGAGACTGGGGAGGCAGATGAGGTCCAACTGTGGAGAGTCTTGAGGGCCGTCTTCGTAGCTTGGCCTTTAGCCTGGAGGAGGTGGGAACCACAGTACTTCCAAGCATAGGGGTGACATGCTCATCTGGGTTATGTAGAGGTGGGGCTGGGGCGCGACCACAGGCAGGAGACAAGATGAAATTAAACAACTTATGGAAAGTACCTACTGTACTACCTGACAGACAGAAGTACATCACTTCCCTTTTCCCTTCCCCTGCTCATGTATTAATGTTGTTCTAGAAACCAGCCAACTCTGTAGTTTGGCAATCTTACTTTGAGAGCTCTTTAGTGATAAATGCTTCATTATGTAAGAATTTATATACAAGGATGTCTCCTGTAGCCTTGCCTGTAGAGATGGAAAACTGAAAACAACCTGGGGGTTCATCAAAAGAAAACTGGCCAAATAAATCATGGAAAATTCTATATTATGTATCATTAAAAATAGTAAAAGCTATCTTAGCCGACCTGGATGGGTATTCATGATATAAAGTGAGAAAAACAAGTTGCAGAGTGATATGAATTATATGATTTCATGACTTAAAAAATAAATAATAACCCAATCCTGTAGGTATAATTATGGTGCCTGTTTGTATCCATTCGTGTGAGTCTATGGCTGGGTTTGCGAGGTAATAGAGCTGTTAACAGTGGTCATCTCAAGAGGCTGACAGTCTTGCCACAGTTATGATTAGTATGTGTTACTTTTATAATTTTTTTAAAATTTAATAGAAAAATGAAAAGAAAACATCCTGGAGAACTGGAATTAGTAATGCCCTTCCTATGGTGATTATCATCAACTGCAAAAGCATAAAGAACAATCTTTCAGACAGAAGATCCCTTTTCTGGTTAAAGCTTCCTCTTCCAACTGGAATGTTTTTAAATCATAATGCCCTACCTCCAAGTTCACTCTGATTACTAATTCCAATGGATTGGACCTAGACTCTCAGAGGATTTGAATGGATCCAGGCCTTCAATGCTAATTATTCCATGAGAGGAAGCTCTGTACATTTTTAGGAAATGAATGGACCTTCCCATCAGGATAAGCAAATTACTCTGGACTGTGGGGAAAAAGCAACCAATCTTCCAAATGGAATTTTTGGCATTAAAAGACCAAGGATATGCAAATTAAGCTGAATCATTGAAAGTTCTTTGAGGGCTGAGGCCACAGTCCTAGCAGGTGCTGATGAATTGATTCGAACCTAATACAACATGCTAACATCAGATATAGAATAATTAAGTTCAAGTCTCCCAGGTTCTAATTTGCCAGCCTTTTCCACTGGACACTATGAAAATAACATCCCCCATTTTTCCAGATACACCATCTTAGGAGATACTGGCATGCTGAATCTAAGGTGTCTGTGGGAGTCCACCAAACACTGAAAATATCTAGACTGTCAGTCTAGAATGCAAGAGAGATCTGAGCTACAGACACACACTTGGGAGTCATATGTGTAAAAGAGAAAGGGTAAGTAAAGCCACACGGGGATCAGCCAGCCCATGGAAAGCACAGAAGTGCCTGGGACAGGTTAGCATGCTCATAAGATATACAGTTTAAAGGGGTGGTCAAGAGCACAGAGTCCCTGGGTTCTAATCTTGGCTCTACCCTAGCTGGGCACTCTTGGACTTGTTTCTCAACTTTTCTAATTCTTCATTTTCTCAGCTGAAAAATATGGTTGATAATCATAGCTCCCATGGAAAAACTGCATGAGGACTAAATGAGATAATCTATGCAAAGTATTTAGAGCACCTAGTGTGCTGGAACCCTCCCAAATATTACCAAGCTGAGGGATCAGCTAGAACAGCAGACTGAGAAGCAGCCACAAGAAGGAGTGAGGACAAGCAGGGAGGCCAAGCAGGAAGGCGTGGTCAGGAGCTTCAGATCTGACCGTGGAAAAGTAAGATTAGCACTAAAATGCTCCCTATGGATTTAACAACAAAGAAGTCACTAGGACCGGGCCAAAGCTGTTCAGGGTGGAAGCCGGACAGACTGTTTCCAAAGCAAAACAGGCAGCATTACTAGCATTCCAAAAGATCCAGGAACCAAGGGATATCTTTTAAAAAGGTTAAAGGAGGTAGAAGTACATTTTTATATAATTAATGTCTTTCTGGGGATCAAATACATGATCAACGAAGAAAACCTGCAAAACAAAGAAAAGTACAGAGTGAGGGGAAAGTACTGTTTATTCCACCTTCCAGCAAGACCTGCATTTTTTCCTGTGTGTGAGCATTTATATCAGGATGACGGACAAGACTAGTTCATCTTGTCGTGTGACAAGCATAGTCTGTATTTGCTCAATACTTTGAAAACCTATCATTTAAGAATACTCAAGGAAAACATAAGAATATTCTCCTGATTCAGAGTAGACTAAGACTTTTCACGTGTGTCACAAAATCCAGAAGCCATAAGAGAAAGGATATAAAGGATATAAAGTCTACTTCATTGAAATCTAAACTTTCTGCATGAAAAAAAAAAAAAAGCCACTATAAGCTAATAGAAACATGAATGTTAAACTAAAAATACATATGAATAACAGAAGTTTACCCTTTGGAGTATATCAAGAGCTCCTTCAAGTCAATATGAAAATGATCAACATAGGGCATCTGGGTGACTCAGTCAGTTAAGCATCTGCTTTTGGCTCAGGTCATGATCTCAGGGTCCTGGAATTGAGCCCACAATGGGCTCCCTGCTCAACGGGGAGTCTGCTTCTCCCTCTCCCTCTGTTCCTCCCCCACCCGCTCATACTCTCCCTCTCTCTCTCTCAAATAAATAAATAAATAAAATCTTTTAAAAAAAAGGATCCATAACCAACAAAAACTCAAATGACATGACATAGAGTTCATGGAAAGTGAAATAAAATTTTTTCTCAAATATTTGACCAGACACTCTATCTTATTTATAATAAGAGAGATGCAAATTAAAATAACATGGAGATATGTTTTTCCCTCAACAATCTGGCAAAGATCAAACCTGATCCTCTTATGTGCTGACAAGAGTCTGAGGTACAAGAGTTCTCGCTTCTGGCCAGGAGTGTTAACTTGGTACAACCTCGATCTGTCTAGCAAAGTTGCCGGTATCCTTTGAGTAAGCAACTACTTTTCTAGGAAACTATCCCACTGATACACTCACATGTGTGAAATCACAGATGAAATTATTCATTGTAGTTTTATCTGTAATAACAAAAGATTGGAAACAACCTAAAATTCCATCAGTGGGGGATGGGTTAATAAATGGAATACAAGGGCTGAAAGGAAGAAGGCAGTGCTGTACGTCCCGAAAAGACCTGGTCTTTTCATATGCAACACATGCAACAGAGGAAGCAAGCTGCAGAAGAGTGCCATTAGTGCACCCCCACTTACGCAGAAGAATAAAACTAAATCGTGGGGAGTCGGAATATTTTGCTTATCAATGTATGGAGTATTTCTGGAAGGAATCACAAGGAAAAAACCCATGGAAGTACTTGCCCCTGAAGAGATCAACTGGTTAGCTCAGGCAGGGTGCAAGTACTTAATTTTTCAGTGAGTACCCTTTGGTACGCTGCAAATTTTGTGCCATGGGTATGTGTCACCTATGCAAAAAGGAAAAAAAAATACAGTATTTTAAATAAAATGAATCTATAGGCCATTTTTTTGGTCTTTCTTTATTTTTTGGTGGCTATTTCTTTTTTAGCTGTTTTTCTCCTTCATGCTTTGTCTACCTTGCTCCTCTTCTATTTCCCTTCTTTTCCCCTCTCTGTCCCTTGCTCCACCTGTAATAAAACAACTTAAAAAAAATTAGCATCTGCTGACAATTTTGTCTATACCAGTAACTGTGCTTTATGGCTGTGATTTCATTCAATTTTCACAACCACCCCAGAAGGAAAGTTTTCTTTGCCACCGTTTGCAAATGAGGAGTTTCAGGCACAGGGGTTTGAAGCCTTGCCCAAAGCCATTAGAGCGGGAAATGATGCGGCTGGCATTTAAACCAAGTCTGTCTCTGAAATCCATGCTTCTTTTAGTAAAATGTACTGCCTGCAGTATGGAATAAATACACATACATACATATTTTTAAATTTATTAAATAAAGCATTACAGTCTTGGTAATTTGAAAATCAAGAGAGCTTAATATTTTATATGACCTACAAAAAAAGCATGCACACAAAGAAAATTTTTTGTATTAAACTATTTTCTATTTCTAAACTCTTGGTGATTATTTGCAACAGGTCAATTGAAAGGGTACCCCACCTTTCATTCATTCATCAGCCCCAAGCATCCAGTAAGCATTCAAAACTGTGCTTGCTGCTCACTGACACTGGAAGATGGAGCCCTCAAGGAGTTTTCAGTCAATTGCAGAGAGAGCAATTTTAATGTTTATTGGGCTTCTCCTATGTGCCAGGCAGGGTGCTAAGCATTTCATATCAAACAACTGTATGATATAAGGTGTAATTGCTACTCCTCATTTTACAAAGGAGAAAAACGAGGCTGGGATATTCAGTAACTTCACAGCTGACTATAGCTTGAAATGACAGAACAGGGATTTGAACCCAGGCAGTCCGGCTTGAGAGCCTCTGCCATCATGACGCTGCCCAGAAACTGATTAGTACAGCACATGATGCCACAGGAGAGCCCAGAGGGGAACCCTCACTATTCCTGGAAATGGGTCAGCGAAAGCTTCCGGGAGGACCAAGGCACACAGTCTGAGTCTTGATGGAAGCTCAGAACTGAGAGAAGTCATGGCATCCGCAAGATGTCATTCTATCCTGTGATGAAACTGTTAGGAGAAAACTTACATCCTTTGGACGGGGGGGCGGGACGGGGGGGGAAGTATAGAGCCTCATGTGGTCTGCCTGGGAGCTGTGCCATGTAAATGGAACCAAGTTTCTAACAGGGAGTTTTACATTTTACTCAATATTCTGAAGTTTGGCTATGACGCAGTCAAGTATCAACCAGGTTCCTGTCATCATGCGGGTGCCCTTAGAAGGAGGCAGGGGTTGGATTTAATGGCACTGTTTGTTTTCCTAATGTAATGTCCTAGAAATATGCAACAGAACTGTAACGGAGATGAATCAAAAGGAGGACGCAGTACACTAAGACACAATGCCAAGAATAACAGCAGGATAAGTGATTCCTTGTGATTTGGGTACAGTTAAGAGCTAACCTTATGACCCAAGATGCAATCCTTTGGGGACCCTAAGAATGCTTCAGGGCTCTCCTCATCCTGTCCACTAAGGACCCCAAAGCTGGACTCCTGATTCATCAGTCCGGTCTGAATGGCACAGTGACAAAGCAGAAATCAACTAAGCCTGTGGGCTGCCGCCTAGCTGTGTCTAATTCTCTCACGGAGCCAAGTCTGCCTTCCCTAACTCGGCCATGGCTCAAGAGCTGGGCCTAGCCTCTGCCCTGATCTTCTATGGCATGAGCCGGTATCTGGGGAAACTGAAGGACACCTAATTGTGTAGAACAGAAATTCTGCCCTGTGCACATGCTGAGTGCCCCCAACTCAGCTGGTAGCCTGTGCCTACCTGTTCATACAAACTGCACCCTTCACTCTGGAACACAGCAGCAGCACGCTTTGACCAGAACAATTTCTTTCCTTTAAAAAACTTTATGGCCAACTGCCTTTAAAGTGTAAGAGCAAATAATGCCTTTCATACATGCTTTTCCTACATTCCCTAAATAGAACCCATATGACCACCAATCTTTGATTGTACTGATTTTTGCCTCCAAAAAATCCCTTTATTCCCTTGAGCCCACTGGTATCCCTACCCCTTTGTAGGGAAGCTGGTTTGTAGTATTTGCCAGTGGGAATCACTAAAGGCAGAGCTGGGAAGAAACGAGCACAGCCGGCTATCTTGAGCTGAACCAGCCAGCCCCATCACACCACCTCTGCCTGGGCTCTGTCCATCCTGGTCTTATGCTGAGATGGTTGCTCAGCAGCCATTATGTACATCACCTCTACTCAGAGAATTACCCAGAATGTTTATACGTAGAAAGTAGTATCAAAAGGAAAAGCAGAAAACACACTACGTATGATATTTTTCTACCCGTACATTTATATATGTATAGCTACATAGAAAGGTTAATAAGGATGATTACAACCTCATAACAATGATTATCACTCAGTGAGAATTAAATTTAAAAATTTTGCAATTTTTTTCCTTTTTGCCTTTCACTATTTTCTCAATTTTCTACATTGATTATGTATTACTTGTGTAATTCTTTTTGAAGTTAAAAGTAATTAAAATTTTGAATATTGATCTGTTCCTGCTTGTATGATAACTAATAAATCTGCTACTGCTTTGCATTGAAATGTCTGGGCTTCGATATCTTCTACATCAGTTTATTCTGCCTGTGGCCACCATGATCCCAGGCATGTCAAAATGGGAGGCTCCCGAAGCAGCCACACTTGGGTGTGAACTGGAAGACAGCATTAGATTTTTGGATTTCCAAGAACTATTTCCCAGTGTAGAGTCCATGAAGAATAGACTCTGGATTATTAGGCATGGTTAGTGAAGATCCACAGAATCACTGAATATTGGAGCTAGGAGGACATTTAGAGAGTATCTCTCTAATGGATCCCTGAGATCAGAGAGCACTTCGCCCCAAAACCTCCCGTTATTCATCATCCCCATGCTCATATCTGCCAGCAGCAACACTGAAGAAACACAAGAAACCAAAGATTCAGCAATGCAATGAAAAGACAAGCCTAATTCATGGAAATCTTACATTCAGCCAAAAGTTTTTGCTGGTAGCAAAAAGCCCCAACCTCCTTCTGAATCCTGAAATCTAAGACAAGTCAAGAAGGCCAAAGGGGGGGCTCCTGGGTGGCACAGTGGTTAAGCGTCTGCCTTCGGCTCAGGGCGTGATCCCAGTGTTCTGGGATCGAGCCCCACATCAGGCTCCTCCGCTATGAGCCTGCTTCTTCCTCTCCCACTCCCCCTGCTTGTGTCCCCTCTCTTGCTGGCTGTCTCTATCTCTGTCGAATAAATAAATTAAAATCTTAAAAAAAAAAAATAAGGCCAAAGGGGTCTTCGCAAACCTGGCCAACAGAGCGGCCACACGATATCAGATGGAAAAAGCCCAGAACCCAAATTTCTTCTCACACCTGACCTGCTGCAGACTATTTTATATACCTGCTGTCTTCAATAGCTTTACTGGGGCCTCAGTCAACAAATTTACCACAGAGAAAGGAGTATATATTACAGCCTCTTTGCTGATTGTCCCGAAGGACAAGAGAATCTGAGGCAGTTAGCAGCAATTGCTTAGGTACCAAGGCTCCAGACAAACCTATGGGAATGCAGTCTCTCCTTTCAAAAGCTCATCAGCTCCCAAGAAAAGCGTGACCAGAAGAATTTCAAGTGCCAGAGTGCAGGAAATGATTTTGTGCATCGTGTTGTGACTAGTGCAGCAGGCCGTGGCTTCCCTCCTGCCACGACCTTTCACCTGTAGCAAAGTAGCACGAAAGCAACATCTTCCAAGATGGCAGACATGGGGCCATAATCCCACAGAGCCCTTGGGGGACACAATACTGTGCTCAGACCCAGGCCACTGTGGAGACCCCACAACACAGGAGGAGCTACAGGTCCAGCAGACCAAAATGACAGTGGACCACCAGCCCAGCTTCCTGGGAACCCAGGCCTCGAAGGCCACCCCTACAAGTGAGGGCAGCACCTCCTGGAGCCATGGCTATGATCTTCTGGTCAAGGATTCTGCTCTGCCCTGCATACAACCACACCCATACATAGTTATGTAGAACTCAATAGCTCAATAGAAATTACTTACGATTCTTTGACTTGCTTACCTGGATCTGAATTCTTCTGTAATATTTTTAATTAATCCAGGTTATCCTTCTTCAGGAATAATAAGCCCCAACATCTCAGAATCAGAGTGTGCAACACGTCCAAGGTGTATCATGGAAATTATTCTACCATAAGGACTAGAGAGACTTTCCCTACCTTCGTAGATTCAGCTTGCTAAGTAGAACATACATGAGGCTTAGTTCAGAAAGACAAAGACACTCTCTTTTCAGCAAATAAGTAGGCAAAAGGGCAGAGAAAGGGGGTGAAATACGTCATAGCCAGCCCAGCAGAATCCCCTGATCTTACCATTACATGTGATGCTTTCAAATGGGTTCTTAGTACCTTAATTTTGAGGGAAAGAGTGGAAGGAACCAGCCAATGCTTTTGCATGCTTAGTTTCTCCCTATGACACTGAACTCAAGAGAACTGAGACCTTTGGAGAAACCAAAGATGGTTCAAATGACTCGTGAGAATAAATTAACTCAGTGCTCCTTGCTGACAACTTGACGTTTCCTAATTATAAAGCAGAACCATAAGCCACCGACACAGAAGGCCTACCCCACAGATGGAGAAGAGATGAAGCACTGAAACTGAGCCTGAGTGACCTCCCCAGCCCCAGGGCACAGGGCCAATGGGGCTCCTTCAGAATCAGCAAAGCAAGTTCTCATCACCAAACCAATCGGCTTCAGAGCAGCTGGTTTATTAACATCAGGAAATCCAACCACTCTCTTCTAGGCTTGGAGACCAGAGGAAAGGGGACGTGAGAAGGGGGGCGGTCCCCAAGGCAAGGGGAGTCTACATTGTGGCCCCAAGAGAGGCCACTTCCCTCCTAAAATGCCTGGGATTTTCCAATTCAGTAGGGGAAGGTATCAAGGCAAAACACCCATAGCAAAACAATGAGGGCCTCCTCATTGACCTCCATGTGCAGTTTGGGATCAGCACCGGGCAGGCCGATGTGCCCCCTTCCTGGGTTAGGGAAAGCTAGGCACAACCCCAGCACAGTTTTGCCCTCAGAAAAGCTGAGGCCAAACCAAGAAGTCACCAGGAGCAACAATCGGGCATCAGAGTTGAAACTGTGACGGCCAGGACTGGGATTGGGCCAGGCTGGGAACTGTCCAGAGCTCTGGTCTCTAGGTGGGGCTGTCCTCCAAGATCCGCCAGCCCTTTCCAAGTAGACATACCAAATGTCCCTCATATTCTCTCTCAGCGTAATACCACCGCTTTTCCCAAAGCAGACATTTCCCAGAGACTTACAGGCCTGGTGTCTACTTAGCAGGAGCCAACCTCAGAAGGAGTTGTTAACTAACCAACTGTTTCAGTCTGTAAACTTCTTATGACTTAGTGACAAGTGAAACTACATTCTGACAGCAACTGCAAGTTCCCTAGTACCCAGTGACTTCTCTTTTGTTCTTGGGATACTCCCTCTCACTAGATCACAGACCCACCCATCCCCAGTCCCTGGAATAAAGACAGAGAGGACAGGGGTGCCTTGGTGGCTCAGTCGGTTAAGCGTCTGCCTTTGGATCAGGTCATGATCCCAGAGTCCTGGGATCAAGCCCCAAGTCGGGCTCCCTGCTCAGTGGAAAACCTGCTTCTCCCTCTCCCTCTGCCTGCCACTCCCCCTGCTTGTGCTCTCTGTCAAATAAATTTTAAAAATCTAAATAAATAAATAAAGACAGAGAGCACAACACCATATTTTAACCTGTGAGATGTGGAGAACACCTCTTCTCCTGAGAGCCTAAGGCCAAATAGAAGTTACTTTTTCTCCTTCACCTTGAATGCATTGATGAACTCTCTGAATTGGTCCCCACTAACATGTAGGAAAGTAGTCATGCTTTCTGAGGGGCACAGAGAGGACCAGACAGCCTAGATAAGGTGGTAAACGATGCAAAGCTACTTGGTTTCTCTTCTTCCTGCCCATAGGTTCCCATTTGTCCTGCCTCTCTTGGTCTCAGCTGCCAGTCACTTCAAATCAGCTATGGTGCAATCCAGCAATTGAGGTTATTAATTAATAAATGCTGACAGCATTACCTTTCCTGGTCATTTGTACATATTAAAATATGATGCATAAGTTCTCCAAGTGGAAGATCTGGTGAGATCCAGAGAAAGGAAGCTGTCATGGTGGAGTTACAGATGTTGCATTAGTGCTTTGGAGCAAAAAAGAGCCCATTTCTCCCACAAGCAAATGCCAGCCCAAGGCATTGATACTAACATAGATCTTAGAGGCTCGCAATGTGCAAGGTGGCAGACAGTATCCTCCAATCTCCCCATACATGTGCATTCCCATCCCCACAAGTCAGACCCCCTCACCCTAAAGGGCCACTTTCAAGACTTTGAACGATGATGGCCACGGACAGGCAAGGCTGGGGGCTTCTGTCATAAAAACACTTGGCAGAAAGCCTTGGAAATAGTGTAGGAGAAAAACACAAGCTGGGATCAGTATCCAGATTGAGAGACCAGGCTTGGGGATCTTAATGTTCTCAAAAAAGAGGAGAAACCACTTTTTCTCTTCATTTTCCACATTTGCCAAAAGGCATTTTCAACAAAACACAGAATCTCATTTCTTCAGAGGAAAAATAACTGGGAGACCAGCTGATCACTGGAACAGCGGCCTGGCTCATTCATAGCAGGCAGGACCACATTTGGGATGAGAGAGCTGAGCTGAAGGAGCTCTCCAAGGCAGGGACCCTGAGTTCAGAATGTTAAAAGATCAAGTGTTTCCTGCGGCGTTACTGATGAAGGATAGTTGGAAGGCAGGCCCCCGCCCTAAGAGGAAACCACCCTTAAAAGGATCTAATACTATCCTGGAAGGAGCCTTCCACCCTTTCCCATGTGATAAGTAGATGACAAAAACCTGATAGGATGACAGGCACAGGGAGGGTTAATCAGATTAAAACAGCCTGCTAACAAGCCCATAAAAACCCCTACACTTAGAAACTCCAGGGGCAACTCTCTCGAGTCCCCTCCCTCTTTGGGAGCTTTGTGCCATCACTCCATAGACCTTGCTTTGCTGCCCACCACTCTGCCTGGTCTACCTCTTCATTCTTTGAAGCAGCGTGACCAAGAATAGTAGGCACCGGAGAAAATCCTGTAACATTACTATGTACCAGGGATTTTTCACACTTCATCTTTCAGTGTTCACAACAGCGATATGGGAAAAACTGCTATTATCCCAGTTTTATTAGATGAGCAAACAAGGGCACAGATCCTTGGGCGAACTTAGCCAAGATCATACAGCCAGTGTCAGAGCTGGGCTTTAAACTCATGCTGTACAACTCAAAAGCCTGTGCTCTAAGATGTAGAGAACTGCCCGCGTGGCATCCACGCAGTGGGAAATTATAGTGTGTGTATATTTATGTACAAATGTGAATGCATGTGGGTACAGTATATAAACCAATCATGTAAATCCAGAGGTGTGTACCTAGGTAGCCAAGAAAACCTTACCCAGATTAGGGTAATGGAGATTTAGTTGAAAATACTGTGGGTCAGGGACGCTTGGGTGCATGATACGTGTACTTCCTACTTTAAAACCTTTTATCTTTTCAAAGATTTTGTTAATTAATTAATTTGACAGAGAAAGAGAGCACAAGCAGGGGGAGTGGGACAGGGAGAAGCAGGCTCCCCACTAAGTAGGAACCCAACACGGGGCTCAATCCAGGACCCTGAGATTATGACCTGAGCCAAAGGCAGATACTCAACCAACTGAGCCACCTAGGAGCCCCTTTAAAAACTTTTAATTGGAAAGAAAAATCTGTATGTTGTTGAGTCACTAAGTATTTGAAATTTACTGAGTAATATTTTCTAAAACATAGATATCTGAGAACAAGCAATCCCACACCACAGAGGCCTATTGCATGCATCACAGGGGGGCGAGCAGAGGTGGCTTCATTCAGTTCAGGAGAGAGGACTCGGCTGGGGGTGTCTAGGTTGCTCAAGACCTAAGAAGAGTAAGAGCGAAAACATTCACCCATCCTCTCCCATTTTCATTTTCAAACAAAAAACCCCACTACAGCCACAGGACCTGCCTCCGTTTAGAAAGTCAGTGAAAGAATGGATGATCTCACTTTCCCCAACAGGCAAGTCCTAAAGTGTTGTTCACAAAACAAAACTTGAGCAAATCAGTTCATATTTTAAATACCCTAGCAGAGGTCCTTGTTTTCACAATCCTGATGAGATCTTTGCAAACCAAAGGAGCTGATCATGATAACACAGTGTTTCGTAAATCTTTCTTCTTTCTTTTCTTTTTTCTTTTCTTTTCCTTTTTTTTTTTTTTTTTTTTTTCTGATGCTGTACAAGGGTCCTAGTTTCAGCCTGGAGCCAATCTTCTGAGCTGCCTGGGTGTCTGGGAGACTGGTAGGGCAGCTTGGTCTAGAGCCCATTTGCATGAGACCAAGGACCCTCCTGCAGGAGACGTCATTATAAGGGCAGAGGGAACTGTACAAGCTGTGCAGGCTCAACCCAATAAGAAAACCTGGGGCAGGCGTGATTCAGAACCTCAGAGCCTTGTCTGTGTTAGCAAATTTCTTCCCAGCTGCCTCTGAACTCAAGACAAGTCATACAGCAGAAGGGAGCTATGAACACAAGCTCTAGAAAATGTCACGAGGTCCTTCTTTGACATCCCATCAAAGAGGTAAGCGGTATTCTCTCCACTTCTGCCCTGAACCAAGTGGGTCTCGCTAACTGGAGGTCTCCAGCAGAGACAATACCCTGGGCGCCTCAGGGTTCCCCCTCAGGAGCAAGATCACCCTGTGGCCAGCAGTGGGGACAGTGCCAGCAGGACAAGGCAAACCCCTTGGCACAGAGATCCAAGTCTTCAGTGGGGGCCCCAGGAAGAGAGCAGGGCTGAGGCTGACCTGGCTAAAGTGGGCTGGAAGAGGTGGGAAAGAAATTGGCAGATGCCACATGGTGGCACAAAGGAGTCGTGCACGTGAGCATGGCACACGGTGCCTGGAGGCTCCCGGGGACAACTGTGCGAGATTTGGGGGGCAGTCAGGCCGTCTGCAACAGCTGGGCGCGGAGACAGCCAGGAAAGGGAAGTCCTGCAGATGGCTCCTAGTGGCATCTTACTTGTAACCCCAGCCGAGTGGGCTGTGTTGCGGTCTGAGGAAGCTCAGGTCAAAACATCTTAGGTTTTTACAAATATGAATTAACTGGAATACTAAACCCTAGTCTGTTAAACTGGTAATTAAAGTATTTTTTTAATCATAGTCAGCCTTAGCTTCTCGCCCTGCCTGCCCCCCCCAAACTTCGTGCTTGACTTCAGCTTTACTTTCCCTCTTAAGACATGCCAAAATGCTGAGTCACTAAAAAATAAATAAATAAATAAGTAGATTTAAAAAAATAAAAAAGCAGAAAAGAAAGTAAAGGAAGAGTGATCCTGCTTCTTAGCGCTAGCCGTCGTAATGACCTAAGCGGCACTTTTTCCCCCTGGTTGTGATTCCTGTGATGCTAAAGGACGTCACATTGCACAATCTTAATAAGGTTTCCAATCAGCCCCACCCGCTCTGGCCCCACCCCCACCCTCCAACAAAGATTTATCAAATGTGGGATTTTCCCATGAGTCTCAATATTAGAGTCTCAACCCCCAATAAATATGAGACTGGGGATGTCTGAGGCTCATTCTGCCCTCGAGCCCACCAGGAACGAAAGAGAGCTCCATCTGCCCTCCAGGACCCCAGCTATGAACTCCCTCTCCACAAGTAAGTGAAGGAAATCCCTAGCCCTGGAGCCGCCTGGCAGCCGGGCCTGGCCAAGGGAGGGGTGTGTGTTGGCTGGGAGGGCTGGCAGGCGGCCAGCAGCCAGAAGCACAGCTCCCCCAGCTGTGCAGTTTGCTCACTGGCTGCTCTCCCTTGCCTCCGGCACAGGCGCCTTCAGTCCAGTTGCCTTCTCCCTGGGGCTGCTCCTGGTGATGGCTACTGCTTTCCCTACCCCGGGACACCTGGGAAGAGATCCCAAAGATGAGGCCACCTCAAATAGACCACCACTCATCTCTGCAGACAAAATGGAAATCATTAAATACATCCTCGGCAGAATCTCTGCACTGAAAAAGGAGGTGGGTAGGCTCAACTGAGGGGGATAAAGGGCCTGTGTGGGCATTCATCTCCTGGCCCCTGGATGTGGACAAGGGCTCCTGCATGTGGACAAGGGCTCCTGCACTGGGAGGTCTTTGCTGGGTTCCGGGGCAGTACAGATTTCAGACCGAAGGGGCAGACTCTGCTGTACTTCTCTTCTGCTGCTGGTCTCAGGGAGTTCCTTTCCCTCCTGGAAATTATACAATGGGGCTGAAATCCATGCCCCCTGGCCCATTCCCAGCTCCATACTTGGCATGAGCTGGACCTCACTGTCTCTCAGGACTTCCTTATCCCTAACCAAAAAAATAGGGTCTATCAATCTTCTTTGTGTCTTTTGGACTTTGGAAGGATTAACCAAGTGCCACCTGAAATAAATGTTGAGCTTCTCAGGACAGTCACAGGACTTTTAGGTTATGGAAGTTCAGTGGTTAGGGACTCCCTAGAGTCCTTCCGGCATATAAGATGCATATGTGATAGCCCACCCAAACGGCAAAATCATAGGTAGGTTGCAGCAGCTCCAAAGCTTTAAAGGTAAGATAGTTTGGCTCTGTTTGGTGGAAAGGAAATAACACAGGAGAGAGTATTGGGAGCCCTGAACCAAATCTCGTTCTGGTTCTGCTGAACCAGCTTTGTGATCTTTGGCAAATTCCCTACCATCTCTGGGCCCCCTCTGTAAAATCATGAAATTGAACTAGATGATCTCATAGGTCCTTCTAGCTGGAACATTATATAGCTCAAATTATGTTCACCCAATTATCGTCAAAATTGCTGTTACTTATCAAGTACCTACTATGAGCCACATATTTTACATAAATATTATGTCTCATCTTCACACACACACAAAAAAACTTATAAGGGAAGAGTTTCATTATCCCCAATTTGAAGAGATAGGGACACAGACTCAGGATAGGTAACAGGTGTGAAGTCATAGGTGAGCCCAGCATTGAACCCAAGTGTGCCCACCTTCACTAGACCTTGCCTGCCTGGATGCTAATGCAGTGTGACTTCACTTTCCTAGAGAACTTCCTGCCGTGGTAAAACACGAATCGGCCCTCTAGTGGTGTTTGCTTTAGGGGCACTTATATGTAACAGTTCGGGTATTCCTTCCCAGATGTGTGACAAGTATAACAAGTGTGAAGACAGCAAGGAGGCACTGGCAGAAAACAACTTACATCTTCCAAAACTGGCAGAAAAGGACGGATGCTTCCAATCTGGGTTCAATCAGGTATGAACATATCACATTTACTTTTAGCTACTCCTTTGTCAAAAGTTCTCCCTCTTACATGCAGTGTCTGTATACATATAGACAAGTCAGAAAACAAAGAAGGGGATCAATGTAAAGAACATATGTAAATTTCATGAGGAGTCCAACTTAAATCTTTCTAAAGGCAACTTATTTTTGAATGGCATGGTTAGAGATAGCCCTTCAGTGTTGGGATTTTCACAACTGCCAAACATTAGAAGCCTCAGCAGGTTTAGCTAATTCACCCTGGATAAGGTGGTCCTTTTCCTCCTTGGCTGCCCTTAACAGGATCCAGGTCTGCCCTCCCCGTAGAGGTCATTCTCTACGCCCTTCTCCTTCCAGACAGTGGGATACGCTGAACTGACTTCAGAACAGTCCATAAAAAGAGGTTTCAGCCCAATATTGACAAGGGCAGAAGTACAGCCAGAAGGGAGAATATTAAGGGGAGAATCAGAGAAGGACCCCCTTGCCAAATTCCAGCATCTATCAGGCTTCGGGTAAAACTGATTAAGTGATGTCTCTGTCCAGATATTTAAAAAGGGGCCATCTGAGACTGTCTGATTTCTCAAAATATAATGCTCAGAAGTGTTTGAAGTTCCATGGAAGGGCAGGGGGAGAAGTTGCTGACTTGCAGCAATTTTAACTTTTAAAATTGATTATATTTTCCTAGTAATAACTGATTTTCCCATCTTTCCTCTTAGGACACCTGCCTGACAAGAATCGCTACCGGTCTTCTGGAGTTTCAGGTACACCTGAAATACCTCCAGGCCAACTATGAAGGTGATAAGGAAAATGCCAACTCTGTGTACTTCAGTACCAAAGTCCTGCTCCAGATGCTGATGGAAAAGGTGGGCATTTCCTCATCCCCATCCCCTCCCTTGGTGTGAGGAAGAGAGGCTCAAAGAAAGGAACCTAGACGACTTGGGAGTGCAAAGCCAATTCAAGAGATAGCCACATGTAAAGGAAAGGATCGAAGAAATATTTCCTGATAGCTGAAACCGTTTTTTTTTTTTTTT
>NW_024425563.1:51499560-51520764 GCF_017311325.1 Ursus maritimus | reverse complement strand
TTTTTTTTTTTTTTTAACCTTTTGGCTCCCTTCTGCAAAAGACATCATTAACTGTATTTAAAATTATACTAAATGAGGTGGTTTTTAACACCAGCTTCTACTAGAATAGCTTAAGAAATAGGAAAACAAATCTGCAGAGCCCGAATGAAGCACACCCAATCCTGCTCAGTGATCCATAATAAAAAAGAACAGAGAGCACAAAGATGATTTTAATACTTTAATTATTGCCAAATGATACTCTTGTCATTGTGGTCATTTCAACTCTTTCCCCCTACTTTTTGCCAGAAGAGTTAGTGCAGAGAAATGGTGAAAGGCTGGAAGAGCAGGTACCAAAGGCTTTGGTCACTACCAGCTAGCCATTCAAATGCCACAGAATGGAGGCCTGAGGGCAACAGTGTGTGGATGAGCTGACCAAAGCACAATGAGAAGGTCCCTAGATAGAGAAGCAGGCTGCCACTGCCTTTCCTGGCTGTTTGCCTTAAACCAGTGCTCTCCCCCCTTTAAAATGCACACCGAACCTCCAGAGATCTTGTCACAGGGCAGAGTCTGATCAGCAGGTCTGGGGTGAGACCTGATTCACATCCCTAACAAGCTTCAGGTGCTGCCAATGCTGCAGTGCTCTAGAAGCACACTTTGGAGGTGTGAGGCCTCCCACAATTACCTAGACTCATGTCAGTGGGTCTGTGGAAAGGTGTTTCCTGTCCTCCTTATACCATTAGATCAGTGGGCCCTCAGCAGACGCCAGCTGGATGGGGCTGTGTTTCAGGCACTGTTTAGCATAAGGGGAGACAAGATACCACGGCTGCCCTCGATGCTCGTGGTCTAACAGAGATAGAGCAACGAAGGGGTGATTAGAATTCAGTTGCCATGAAAGGCCTGCACACAGGGTGGGCTCGGGTGGGCTCAGAGGAGAGGCACCTCACCCTACCAGGCAGCTGCAGGTAGTCTCCTTCAACCCGAATTTGAATGTCTTCCCACAGCCCAGAGCATCCCTCCACTGCAGAGGACCCGTTCGATATTTAAATAGTTCTTTTTGTTTTCTTTTTGCCTCAGGTAAAGAATCAGGATGAAGTGACCACCCCAGACCCCACCACAGACACCGGCCTGCAGGCTATCCTGAAGTCGCAGGACAAGTGGCTGAAGCAAACAACAATTCACCTCATCCTGCAGAACTTTGAGGATTTCCTGCAGTTCAGCCTGAGGGCAGTGCGGGTCATGTAGCCCGGGGAATCTGAGATTGCTGTAGTTCATGGGCATTCCTTTCTCTGGTCAGAAACCTGTCCACTGGGCACATAACTTATGTTGTTCTCTGTGAAGAACTAAAAGTATGAGCGTTAGGACACTATGTTAATTATTTTTAATTTATTGATATTTAAATATGTGATGTTGAGTTAATTTATATAATAGATATTTATATTTTTATGAAGTGCCACTTGAAAAAATATTTTATGTATTCATCTTGAAAAAGTTAACGTAAAATGCTATGCAGCTTGAATATCCTCGATGTTTTGGAGCCAGGTCATTTCTTGGAATGTGTAGGTTTACCTCAAATATATGGCTAACTTATGCATATTTTTAAAAGAAATATTTATATTGTATTTATATAATGTTTAAATTGTTTTTATACCAATAAACACCTTTCTAAAAAAAAAAATCAGCCAACTAAGCCTCTGTGTATCCCGTGAAGTTTTTAACATAAACAACTTTCTGTCCCCAGCACCACTATGAGTCAAAAAGAGCTACAAGCCTCCGGGGAAAGATAGAATGGAGCTCCTACTGCATGGCAGGCACGTGCTGTACACATTGCATCTATGATATTTAATCCCCGCCTTCGTACACTCTTTTATGGAGGTGGGAGAGTAAGGGATTTCCCCAAGTCACCCAGGTGGAAGGTCAGGCATAGGCCCAGATTTTAAATCCGGGTCTAATTGCCTCCGGGGTCCCTACTCTCAACCTTTAGGTCCCACTGCTTCCCAGGAAACCTTTTCAAAGATGTACAAAATTCCAACATGTTAATACAGGGAACACATTTAAAGATGTGATCAGAAGCCTTTGAAATGACATAACCACTTGTATAAGACCTAGCGATGTGCACTTCCAAACAATAACTGAAAGTTCTTCCTCCCCCACTTGGTTCCTTGAACATTACACATACCTGTCTATCATAGCACATACCACATTGCACCACGTGGCATTTCTTTCCAGTCAGCCTTCTTTCTTCAAGAAGGCAGACTCTACTATATTCATCTTTGCATCCGGAGCCCATTGCCTAGAACTTGAACGTAGGAGGCCCCAGTAAACATTTGTTAAATGAAGAAACCATATACATAGATGATCAAACATAAGACACTTCAATTTGGGGGGGACATATACTGTTGGTCAATGAATGGAGAAATTACAAATACTGTGTCTCTATCTTCATCTTCAAGAAAAATAGCAAGTTAGGAAGAAACATTCTAAGAGCTAGAGGAGGCAATGAATAGTCAATATATACATATCTACATCCATTTCCTTTCCCACCAGCAATATTCTTCGTGGTAAGAGAGGCAATCTGAGTAACCACACACGGCCCCTCTATCCCACCTCAACACTGTGCTCGGAATTTGGTAAAGATCTTTCTGCCCCAGCAATATGAAAGTTCTGTCCTCAGTCTGGTCACCATACACTTCGTCCTCCAGGGGAAGAATTCTGCTGAGCAAGAGAATGTCCACCGAAGTAAGAGCTGTGAGGAGCCCAGCAAGAAAAGAGCCACATATTCTGATTTCTAGGAACCATGCATCAATGACAATGGGTTTCCCAAAGTGGGAGCCAAATCAAAGGACAAAGAGAAATAGCAGTTGACCAATGCATCCATTCCTCAAACAAAAATGTGTTGAGCCCATATATAAGTCAGGCAATGCTGGGATGCAGAGATGAACGAGCTAGACACAGCCCCAGCCAGCCCTCACATGGCATGGAAGAGAGATATTGAACAAAGAATGCAAAGTGTGAGGAGATTTACAAAAGAGAAATGTGAGATCTACTGAGAACCTATACGGGGACGAGGGGGGCACCAATAGCAGGGAAACCTAAGCCTGGGGAGGGTACTCATGGAGTCTTAATTGAGGGAGAGGTTTGGACTGAGCTGTAGAAGATATGTAGGAGTTAGGCTAAGATGGGTGGGAAGAGCACTCCTGACAAAGGGAACATCATGTGCAAAAGGCTGAATCAACAAAGAATTGGTTAAGACAATGAGAATTACATTATGTCCAGTGCATAAAAAACAAGAAGGAGGGTAGTTGAGAGATTGGGGAGGGAGGCTGGGACCAGATCATGGACGGCATCAGAAGCAATATGTGAGGAGAAGGTATTGACACATTTTAAGTAGTAGAAGGACATATGAGATTTACATTTTAATATGATCATTCAAGTTGCAGTATGGAGAATGGATAGGAAAGGGTCTGAAAGAGGATTCTGGAAGAACATCATTAGTCCAGGGGAGAGATGACAATATCCTGAATTAGGCTGGTGTTAATGGCTAGAAAAGAGAAGATGGTGGCAGCCATCCGCAAAGGATAGCTAGGAGCTAGTTCAGTAGGATTTGGTGATTGCTGACCAAGATTCAGGAATCACAGAGGCCACCAAGGCTTTGAGAAAGGAAAGAAGTAGGGATTAGATGGAGGAGTCAGACACAAAGAATTTTGTATTTCAGAGTTTTCATTTACTCATTTATTCAAATGCTCTCTGAGCATTTGTGATGTGCCAGACTCTCTGCTAGACCCTGAGGATATAATGATGAATCAAACAGACTAGGTTTCTGTTCTCAAGAAGCTTACAGTCTAGAGAAAATAATTCAAAGAAATAACTGCCATATGCTAAGTGCTAAGAAATAACTGCTGTATGCTAAGAGACGAATTGTGTCCCCTAAAAAGATTTGTTGAGGCCTTAACCCCTAGTACCTGTAAATGTGAGCTTACTTGGAAATAAGATTTTTGCAGATGTAATCAAGATAAGATGAGGTCATTAGGGTGGGCCTTATAAGAAGAGAAGAGACACACAGGGGAGAAGTCCATGCAAAGGGAAGCAGATATTGGAGGGATGAATCTGCAAACCAAGGATTACCGAAATCAGAAGGCAGGAAAAGACAAGAAGCTCTCCTAAAGTCTTCAGAAAGAGCATGGCCCTACTCAGACCTTGATTTTTAGACATCTGGCCTCCAGAACAGCGAAAGAATAAATTCCTGTTGTTTCAAGCCACCCAGTTTGTGATAATTTGTTATAAAAGCCCTAGGAAACTAACACAGCTACCAGGGGCAGCACACAGTCAACAGGAGAGCCGAAAGTAGAGGGTTTGGGAAAGGCTTCCCAGAAGAAAATGACATTTAAGCTTTATTCACCCACATAAAGCCCAGCTCTGAAGGATGCAGGGAGGTTCATGTTCACCATTGGGGGAAAATGGACAATGGGAGATTGAAAATACAAGAAGATTCAGAGAAGTGATGAAGGTGAAACTGAAGGTAAGAGTTCAAAGCAAGAAGTGACAGGCAACAATCCATAAGAGGGAGAGCCAAGAGGAAGGCAGTGGTCCAGAGTCCACATCTAATAAAACTTCTAAGTTTCCGATGGGTTAAGAATGGAAAGGATAGGATGAACCAATCCACATGCTTGAAGAATAGACTAATATTAATAATGATAATAGAAGTGTCACTGAGCCAACTTACTGTGTGCCACGCATGGTTCAATGTATCTACTACTTCAGAGACACACACGTTAACCAAAGGAGCAGGGAGTCTAAGCAACTTGTGTAAAGTCGCGAAGTGTGTAAATTCCATAGCAGACTTTCCATTATCCTTTCAAATCTATTCTCCACTTCTCCAGAGTAACAGAGTTTGAATTGGACTTGTGGCTCCCCATCCAGGGGCTACATTTTCCATTCTCCTTTGCAGGAAGGTGTGACTATGCTGGGAAAGCACACGGCTCATTAGAAAAGCCTGCTTGTAAGCTTGGTCCTTGGCTGGCATCTGGAAACTTGACTGGTAAACACTTCCCTACATCAATCTAAAACTTTCCCTAATGGTAAGAGTGTCTAAACTGTACAAACCATATGGTTTATACTAACCACCTGCTTTCCTTCTGAGAATATGAAATTTTAATATGTGCAAAGCAGAGGATACCCCAATAAAAACTATGGGCATTGACTTGTTAATCAATTTCCCCGGTAGACACGTGTTGTCACAACTCATTGCTGGAGGAATTAAGCACAGCCTGTGTGACTCCCCTGGGAGAAGACTCTTGGAAGTCTGTGCCTGATTTCCTCCGAAATTCACCCCATGTGTCTCTTCCCTTTGCTGAGTTTGCATTACATCCTTTTGCTGTAATAAATCACAACCATGAGTATGAGTCCCGTGACTCATTCACACTGAGTCCTGTGAGCCCTCCCTAGTAAATCACTGAACCCGAGGGTAGCGCTGGGAAACCCCGACAGAGTGGCTAAGTTTTTATCAAGGAAACGTAAGTAGAATTGATGTTGTAATTTTACTTTCACTTGCCAAAAAATATATTACTTGCCCTCCATTTCTAGTGTTTCACCTTTCTGTAGATTAGAAACAAACGTTGTAGTGAATCAGCTTCAATCTTGCTGAACAGAGTAATATCCATAGCTGTAATGTCCAATGTGGTAGACAGTAACCACCAGTGTGCATTTAATTTTAATTTTAAATTCTCTAAAATTATATAAAGTTAAAAATTAAGGCCTCCAACTTCACACTATGATAATATGTGTGAAGTAGTAGATATAATGATAACTTCACATACATGCTAATGGCTATGATATTGGACAGTGCAAATTTCCATCATTGCAGACATTTCTACTGGACCGTCCTGCCTTAGAGGGTTAGTGCAGCAAAGAGATGAACGGAACCTTGATCACTAAATGACCTCACAGAGCTCAATAGACTCACCTACCTGGACCAACAATTACTGGACTGTTAAGATGATAAGGAAACATATATCTATTTTAAGCAACTATATTTTAGGATATCTTCTTACAGCAGCTTACCCTATACTCTAACGTAGCTCCTGATTTATTCTTTTTTTTTTAAGATTATATTTATTTATTTATTTATTTGACAGAGAGAGAAGCAGTGAGAGAGGGAACACAAGCAGGGGGAGTGGGAGAGGGAGAAGCAGGCTTCCTGCTGAGGAGGGAGCCCGGTGTGGGGCTCAATCCCAGGACCCTGAGCAGGAAGCCCAACATGGGGCTCGATCCCAGGACCCAGGATGATCCTGACCTGAGCTGAAGGCAGACGCTTAACGACTGAGCCACCCGGGCGCCCCTCCTGATTTATTCTTAACCAAGGATGAAAAACAGTATGAAGCAAAGTAACTGTGCAGGACAGGAGCAGATTCAGAATACCTAAGTAGCACAGCTTCCCTTGGTACCCAGGTCCTTAATCAGTTAACATGCCAGTTGGTAACATTGTCCATATGGGATAGAGTCTGGATCCCAAAAGCTCAATTCTTGCTCTATCATTGCCCTTTTGTATTACCATTCGGGAAGAACTTAGACAAACAATCTATGTACTTCCTTCTAATGTAAGCATATAGTGCTATAAATTTCCCTGTCAGTACTGCTTTAACTTTGTCCCACAAAATTTCATATGCTGTATTTCCATTTTCATTCAGTTCAGTGTATTTTTTTATTTCTCTTGAGAGTTCTTTGACCCACGGATTATTCAAAAGTGTATTGTTTAGTTTCCCAATGTTTGGAGATTTTTAAATCATCTTTGTGATACCCATTTCTAATCTGGTTACACTGTGGTCAGAGAACATACTTTATATGATTTCAATTCTTTAAAATTTGTTGAGGTTTGTTTTATGGCCCAGGATATGATCTATCTTGGCATATGTTCCATGGGTTCTTGAAAAAGAATACATATCCCGTTGCTATTAGGTGAAGTGTTTTATATGTCAATTAGCATCTGTTAGTTGAGAGCTTCTGTATCTTTGATGATTTTCTCTCTAGGTGTTCTATTGAGTGTTGAAAGGAGTATTGATGTTGCCAACTACAACTGTGAATTTGTCTATTTTTCCTTTCAGTTCTCTTAGTTTTTACTTCATATATTTCACAGTTCTGTGATATGGTTAACACATAGTTGAGATTACTAGGTTTTCCTAGTAGCTTGACCCTTTAATCATTATGTAATAACTCTCTCTGTCCTTGGTAATTTTCTTTGCTCTAAGTCTACTTTATCTGATATTAATACACCTACTTCTGTTCTCTTTTGCTTAAGATCTGCGTGGTATGTATTTTTCCATCCTTTTACTTTTAACCCACATATATCATTTGAACTATTTGAAGTGAGTTTCTCGTATAACACGTCATTGGGTCACATTTTAAAATACACAGTGTGAATCTCTGTCTTTAACTGGTATGTTTAAATCATTTATATTGAATGTAATTGTTGATATGTTAAGCCTCAAATCTGCCATTTTATTATTTTTTTTACTTTGATCTCTATTTTCTTTTTCCTGCCTTCCAGTAGGTTACTTGAGCATTTTTAGAATTCCATTTTGATTTACCTGTAGTGTTTTTGAGTGTATCTCTTTGTAGAGCTCTTCTAGTGTTTCCTCTAGGCATTTATTACATTATTTATCCATAATTGATCAGAGTCACTGGTGTCAACATTTTACCGATTTGAGTGAAACAGAAACTTTCTCCTTATACCCCTTTACTCACCTTCATTTATAATTGCCTTAATTATTTCCTCTCCATATATTGAGAACCACATTAGACATTAGTTTAACATTTTTCCTTCAATAATCCAACATAATTTAAAAAACGCTACAGGTATAAAATCTTAAAAAAGAAAATAAATTCTAGAGGGAAAATCTACTGTATTCAACCATTTCTCTTGTTTCTTTTGCTCTTTCCATGTTCTTTCTTCCTTTTTGATGTTTTAAGATTCCTTCTTTTACCATTTCTGTTTTGTTTTTTGTTTATAGGGTACATATACGAGCAACAAATTTTCTTAGCTTTCCATCATCTGAGAACGTCTTCATTTCCCCTTCATTCTTGAAGGATATTTTCACTGAATTTAACAGTTCTTTTCTTTCAGCACTTGAAAAATGTCTGTCACTCCCTTCCAGTGTTTTATGGTTTCTGATGAAAAATCTGCTTGTCATTTAAATTGTTTTGTTTTGTTTTGTTTTCCTATAGGCAATCATAGTGTGTCATTTCTTTCTGGCTGCTTTCAATAATTTTTGTCTTTAGTTTTCAGGTGGGAAAAGAAATCTAAGTCCTTCATTTGTCCTTGATTAACACAAGAGTGGAAGGTGGCCTTTGTTACTACTAGGCAGGGATGGGAGTTCAGCCATCCCACTAGGCCTTCACTGATGCCATGCTGGCTGAAGAGGGGTGCCTCATTACTACTGCCCATTTTGATACCACTAACACAGGGAGGGAAGGAGGTGGCCTCATTACCACTGAGTGTTCGGAAAAGTTCTGACTCTCCATTAAGCCCCCTCTTACATCATGCTAGTGGGGCAGAGAAGGGCCACCTCCTTACCATCCAGTGGGAGAAGAAGTCCTGGCTCTGCTTGTGATCCACTGACACCGCAAGGGCTGGGAGAGGGGAGGTGGGGAGGAGTGTTCATTACTGCCTAGCAGGGATGGAAATCCCAGATCCTTACTTAGCCTTCTCTGACACCACCCATGTGGGGGTGTTGGGATGCCTCATTACAGTCTCATGAGGGTAGAAGCCTGGGCTCCTCACTTGCTCTCAGCTAGAGAAGGTATAGTAGGACCATAGATATTTCTGTGGTATTTGACTGGAGTCTAGTGGCCATTATCTAAAAGTTTTCTGCCTTATGAGACTGTCCCTTCCCTAGTCATTTGGCTAGAAAGATCAAGCCTTTCTCAAGACATTTTTTTTTAATCTGCACCCTTTGGCATTTTATGAGTTGCTGGTTTCTTCACTATTGAGTCTGAAATATATGAGACAGAAAGAAAACCCAAGGAACTCATTATCATGTCATTCCCCAGGTCCTAAGGTCCCTAGGCAATTTGCCTCTTCTCTCTACAGAGTCTTCTTGTATTTGTTTTATACATAATATCTAGGGTTTTAGTTATACCTAGTAGGAGGAACAGGGGACAGAATGTCTATTCCATCTTCCTGGAAGCAGAATATGTGTACTAATATCAGGTACTCCCAGTTCCTAATCCAAACTCAAATTTCCAAGGCCACATCTTCATCATGATGAGTCCATGCCAGTGAGCCATCTCTCACTGATGAAAAAAGCCTTCCATTTCTTCACAGTAAAAAAAAAAATACCAAACTAAAATTAAAAATCTATAATGTACAATAGGTATTAATCATATGTTACAAGTTCCAATATAATTATTATGGATACTATTTAATATATTAAGCTGGTTTTCTTTCCATTTCTAGTAATTCCTTTTTGTCCCATGACCTTTCCCCAACTCAAACTGAAGATTAAGGCATTTACTACTTCCAAAGAGAAGAAAAGATGTGTAGAAAAGCAGATCATTTTTTTCAGTTGTCATAGCCTGATCTTTTGAGGATATGGCAAAAAAGGATGCATTACCAAATGGATTGGAGAAAATGCATGATTATATAAAATCCAGTTTTTCCTATCCTAGAGGAGAAACAGACTCCCTTAGCTGTGGAAGATAGGGAGTCAAAGATGGAAAAACAGGAGAGTTACTTGTTAATAAATATCTCTGAGAAGAGCATCCAAATGTAGTATGTGTGTCTGAAGGTCACAAATAAGAATAGCCTGGAGAGCCCTTGGGTCAGGACAGAGCAGAGATAAGGATAATGTGACTGATGAATAAAGACCAATTTATATTCAATACCTTGGGAACAGAGACAACCACCTGAGGGCAGATAGCTTGTCCCCATCCCCATCTTATGCACTAGGAAGTCTCCACACTCCTGGGACTGACTTTCAATCCTGAAGGTATACAGGCAGTAGGGGAAGCAAGGGCCTGAACTGACTGAAGAAACCTTGATCTGGTTTTGTGAAATTCTATAAAACGAGGGCTTGACATAGAACTTATGTTCAATTAAAAAAAATAATAAAAAGACAGGGCTTACATACCTGTGTTGAGAGCCTAAGATTCATGCCCACTATAAAATAATGAAATAATAAAGAAATGTTGGCAAATTACAGAAATATTCCAGTAAGAGAGTTCGGCTTTCTAGTAGAGTTGGTAGACGAAGTACATTTTAATAAATAAATTAATTTTGTTTAGTATATCCACAAATGTTTCAATTGCTAATTAAGTTCTATCCCAGTGTAATAATAATTAACTACAAAATGCCATAAAGACTAAGAGGTAGTTCTGACATCGTAACAAATCAGGTTTTAGAAATCTCCATCCTTTGAAAAAGAACCCCAAAGAAAAATGAAAATTAAGAGTTTTATAGCAAAAGTCAAATACTCTGTTTAGAAAATGGCAGTAATAACCGTCAAGGGCCCAACACATGATTCGTTTTATGCTTAAAGACGCTGATTAAATTTAATGAGGTAGTAACTGAACCACTGCAGATAAAGTGGTTACAGGAATTTTTACATTTCTCTGTGAAATGCTATAGACCAAAAAAGGAACTACAGACATACCTTGCTTTATTGCACTTCACAGACACTGAATTGTTTTACAATGAAAATTTGTGGCAACCCTGCACTGATCGAGTCTATTGGCACTATTTTTCCAACAGCATTTGCTCACTTCATGTCTCTGTGTCCTATCGACAAATGTTGTGTGTGTGTTCTGACTGCTCCAGTGCCCAGCCGTTCCCCTGTCTCTCCCTCTCCTCGAGCCTCCCTATTCCCTGAGATACAACAATATTGAAATTAGGCCAATTAATAACCCTATTATGGTCTCTTAAGTGTTCAAGTGAAAGGAAATGTTGCATGTCTCTCATGTTAAATCAAAAGCTAGAAATGATTACGCTTAGTGAGGAAGGCACGTCAAAAGCCAAGATAAGCTAAATCTAAGCCTCTTATGTCAAACTGTTAGCCAAGTTGTGAATGCAAAGGAAAAGTTCTTGAAGGAAATTAAAAGTGCTACTCCAGTGAACACGCAAGTGGTAAGAAAGTAAAGCAGCCTTGTTGCCAGTATGGAGGAAGTTTTAATGGTCTAGATGGAAGCCACAACACTCCCTCAAACCAAAGCCCAATCCAGAGCAAGGCTCTAACTCTCTTCAATTCTGTGAAGGCTGAGAGAGGTGAGGAAGCTGCAGAAGAAGAGGGTGAAGCTAGCAGAGGCTGGTTCGTGAGGTTGAAGGACAGAGGCCATCTCCAGAACATGAAAGTGCAAGGGGGAGTAGCAGGTGCTAATGTGGAAGCTGCAGCAAGTTATCTAGGAGATCCGGCTAAGTTCATCATTGAAGGTGGCTGCCCTAAACAACAGATTTTCTTTCTTTCTTTTTTTTTTTAAGATTTTATTTATTTATTTGACACAGAGAGAGAAAGCACACAAGCAGGGGGAGAGGCAGAGGGAGAGGAAGAAGCAGACTCCCTGCAGAGCAGGGAGCCTGATGTGGGGCTCAATCCCAGGACCCCAAGATCATGACCTAAGCCGAAGGCAGATGCTTAACCTGAGCCACCCAGGTGCCCCAACAGATTTTCAACACAGGTGAAACAGCATTATATTGGGAGAAGATGCCTTTCAGGACTTTCATAGCTGGAGAGGAAAAATCAATGCTTGGTCTCAAAGCTTCAAAGGACAGGCTGAGACCCTCTTGTTAGGGGCCAGGGTACCTGGTGACTTTAAGCTGAAGCCAATGCTCATTCCAAAAATTCTAGGGCCCTTAAGAATTACACTAAATACTCTGCCTGAGCTCTAAAATGGTATAACAAACCCTGGCTGACAGTACATCTGTCTATAACATAGTTTACTGAATATTTTAAGCCACTGTTGAGACCTACTGCTCAAAAAGAAACATTCCTTTCAAAATATGACTGCTCATGGAGTGCCTGGGTGGGTCAGTTGGTTGAGCAATGAACTCTTGATTTGGGCTCAGGTCATGATCTCAGGATCATGAATCTGACCCTGAGTTGGGCTCTGCTTTCAGCGGGGGGTCTGCCTGAGATTCTCTCTCCCTGTGCTCCTTGACTCCATACTCTCTCTCTCTCTTTCTCTAAAATAAATAAATAATCTTTTTTAAAAATATGACTGCTCATTGACAGTGTACCTGGTCACCCAAGAGCTCTGATGGAGATGGACAATGAGATGAATGTTGTTTTCATGCCTGCTAACAGATTCATTCTGCAGGCCATGGATCAAAAAGTATTTTTTACTTTCAAGTGTTACCACTAAAGAAAAAAATTTTGTAAGGCTGTGGCTGCCATAGATAGTGATTTCTCTGATGGGTCTCGGCAGTGTAAATTTAAAATCTTCTGGAAAGGTTGCACCACTCTAGACGCCATTGAGAACATTGTGATTCATGGGAAGAGGTTGAAATATCACCATTCACGGTGGTTTGGAAGAAGTTGATTCCAGCCCCCATTGAGGACTGTTAGGGGTTCAAGACTTCAGGAAGTAACTACAGATGTGGTGGAAATAGCAAAAGAACTAGAACCAGATGTGCAGCCTGAAGATGGGACTGAATGGCTGCAACCTTATGATCAAACTTAAATGGATGCGGAGTTGTGTCTTATGAATGAGCAAAGAAAGTGGTTTCTTCACATGGAATCTACTCCTAGTGAAGATGCTGTGAAGACTGTTGAAAGGACAACAAAGGATTTAGAATATTCCATAAACTTAGTTGATAAAGCAGCAGCAGGGTTTCTGAGGACTCACTCTTAATTTAGAAAGAACTTCTACTGAGGGTAAAATGCTCTCAAACAGCACTGCATGCCACAGAGAAATGGCTCATGAAAGGAAGAGTCCACTGATGAAGCAAACCCCATTTTTGTCTTGTCTTAAGTAATTGCCTCAGCCACCCCAACCTTTAGCAACCACCACCCGACCAGTCAGCAGCCACCAACATCCAGGCAGGACCCTCCACCAGCAAAAAGATTACAAAAAATCGCTGAAAGCTCAGATGATAGTTAGCATTTTTTAGCAAAAGATTTTTTTAATGAGGTATGTACATTGTTTTATATACTGAGAAGCCAAAAAATTCATTTAACTTGCTTTATTGACACCCTTTGTTGCAGCAGTCTGGAACCAGACCTGCAGGATCTCGGAGGCGTACCTGTATATGCACCTTTACACATGAAATGCCACATTACAATCATGTGCTCGCTTGCTTTTCCCTTCTTTTCCCAGCCAGCATTTCCCAGAGTGGGCCCTCATGAATGATGCCCAGGAATCTGCTTTTTCACAAGTTCTTAGGGGATTCTGATGATTCAAAAGATAGAAAACAAGAGAGTACTCTAAAAAGACCCTAACTCAGGCCCAATTAAACAGATCAAGGGCCACAGCCCCTGCTGTTTCTGGGAAAGCTTCCTTCCCTTCTCCCCCCTCTAACTCACCCTGTCCTAACAGCTTCTATTTCCTCACAAGTCTCTGCGGCCAAAGCAGACTTCTCAACCTGTAACATTCTAGCCAATTTTGACTTCACCTTCCTTGAAAACTACCGTTCCTGTGGAACTTCTGGGTAAAGGTGGAGTAATATATTCTATTCCACTGGCCTTTCTCAAATTTTCCTGAAAACAACAAAAATGAAAAAACGATGGGGAAAAAACCCAATACCACCAGGGAAGCAGAGAAACAAACACAGCCCCAGGCTGCAAGTACACTGCCCCAAATCTGGGGAGTTTGGATGGAGATGTCGGAGGAATGGATCTCCCACACAGTACATATTCTCCTAAAGGAATTGCCAGCATTCTGAAGGGTCTCTGGGTCAGAGCAACAGTCCTGGGGGTAAACATGGCCCACAGAAGTGAGGTATACAGTCTGTTCAGATATAATATGTGTTTCTTTCCTGAGAACAAATTCAAACACAACTGGTAATTAGGGAGGTGATAGAACACAGTGCAGAAATTGTGTGGGTTCATATATGACCTTTCCCAGTTGCTTTGCAGCCACCAGGAGCAGGATTTCTCACAATTAAAGAGAAAGACTTAATAGTATAGAAAATCCTAAACAGTATATAAAATCCAAAAATTAAAAAAAAAAAATACAAAAGGGAGGACCCAAATTCAGTTTAGTGACTGGTGTAGGGACTTCAAAGACCTCTATATTTTCTACTCCATTAAGTTTTTAAGGGAATTGAGAGTGCAGATGTCAAAACTGCAAAGGCATTTGCCCTGTGTTAAAAAGAAAAAACAAAAACAAAAAACAAACAAACAAAAAATACACAGGAGTGCCTGGGTGGCTCAGTCGGTCAAGTGTCTGCCTTTGATTCAGGTCATGATCCCAGGGTCTTGGGATCAAGTCCCACATCAGGCTTCTTGCTCAGCAGGGAGCCTGCTTCTCCCTCTGCTTGCTGCTCCCCCTGCTTGTGCTCTCTCTTTCTGTCAAATAAATAAATAAAATCTTTTTTAAAAAATCAATGAAAAGATACGTGGGTCAGATCAGATTTTTTATTTGGAGACTAATCTCTGTTAGAAGAAAAAGCTCGTAAGGACCTGAACCTCAGTTTAAAGCTGCAAGGATCTACTGAATGATGCCAGATGCAAATGCACACGGAGATTTACCTGTGCTACTGGTTTTTTGTTTTTGTTTTTAAATAGAATTGTTATGGGTTTTGTGTTGCACTGAATACAAAATCACAAAATTGTGAGTAATGTTCTCCTAACTCATCTTTCCCAGAAACCCTATTTTTAGAGTACAACTTTGCAGAACACAAGGTTTTTCAGTAATGTATAAATGGTGCTATAGCAGAAATGCCTTTAGGCCTATGAAGAGGTCTAGTTCAACTCCACTGAAAGGCAGAGAAGAAATGATAAAGCTGAAGGGAGAAACCAGGTACACTGTTGACTCCCAGCATCCTAACCAAGGGAACTGGGGCAAAGGGGATCTCCAAATACGACAGAGTGGGTGAATATTGTCTGAGAAGCTGAACACTAAGTCCCTTAGGCCTCATCCTAACTCAGGCTTCAGAATACTGGAAGCCAGGCAGGAAGAATCTTCTCTGGGGAATCTGATAAAAGTGTAAAAATGTAAAAATGCTAATTTCAGGAGCTTCCCCACAAATGGTCCACCCATCATTTTGGAAAGTTTAAGAATGACAAGCCCTGCACACACATGCTCAAAGTTTCCAATCAACTTTTTAGTTCTTAACTCTTTAACATGAGTAAACAACCAAATTAGACATCTAAGGAAATCTCTAATATAGAAGACAAAAAAAAAAAAAGCAATTTTCAGGAAACAGATGCTTTGTAGTGAAGAAAACTTCAAAAGTATCATTAATCTCCTCAGAGAGATACAAGAGGATATTGCATCCATGAAACAAGAATTGGAGGCTATAGGGGCGCCTAGGTGGCACAGTCGGTTAAGCATCTGCCTTTGGCTCAGGTCATGATCCCAGGGTCCTGGGATGGAGTCTGTATGGGGCTCTTTGATCAGCGGGGAGCCTACTTCTCCCTCTACCTGTTGCACCCCCTGCTTGTGTTCTCTTTCTCTCACGCAAATAAATAAATAAAATCATAAAAAAAAAAAAAAAGAGAGAGAGAGAGAATTGGAGGCTATAAAAAAGGAAACATTCCAAGAACAAAAAGGAGCTAAAACACACAAAAAAATTTAAAAGGCAAGCAGCCTAGGAGATACAACTTCTAAAACAAACAAATAAACAGAAATTACAGAAAGAGAGGGCAGAGAAAATGGAAAGAAGGGAATCAACAAAAATAATTCAAGGTAATTTTTCAGAATGAAAACATACAAGTCCAAATTGGAAGGGTCACACACAATTAATTTTTTTAAGATACCCTACATTTAAAAAAATTATCAAGGCATATTCTTGTGAAATTTCAGAACTGTGGGGACAAATAGAAGATTCTGCATGCTTCAGAGGGGAAAAAAAAAGTCACACTTAAAAAAAAAAACAGGTATCGGAGGCACCAGGGTGGCTCAGTCAGTTAAGCATCTGACTATTGATTTCAGCTCAGATCATGATCTCAGGGTTTTGAGATCGAGCCCTGCGGCAGGCTCTGCACTCAGCTCTTTCTCTCTCTCTCAAATAAATAAAATCTTAAAAAATAAAAAAAAAGGTATCAGACTGCTTTAGACTTCTCAACAGCAATACTAGAAGCAAGAAGACTGAAGAATAAGAAGCAATGGAGCAATGTCTTCAGCATTCCTCTAAATTCAGCCAAATAATCAAGTAGGAAAAAAGAATGAAGACATTTTTAGATACTCCAGGACTCCAAAAATTTATATCCCATGCATTCTTTTGGAAGAAACTACTGCATGTTGAGCTTCACCAAAGAAAGAGAGTAAACCAAGGAAAAGGAAGATATGGAACAGAAGAAAGAGGACAGAAATGAAGGTAATCTCAAGGTAGATTGATGAAGGAAGATCCTGGGTTAATAAATGTGCACCAGGTTTAGAGGATAGCAGTCTGGATTGAAGCAGTATCACCAAAAGAAGCCAAGTTGAGGGCTGTCATCCCACAAATACCAGCTGCCTTGTATTACCTTTTTGATCCATGACAGAATACCTAGTGAGCCTGGCTCATATTATTATCTATACTCAGCCTATCTTAACCATATGCTAATTAACTGAGTTCCTTCTTTCCTTTCCATGCCCTACAACCTGGATCAACTGAGGATATATGCAGAGTATATACTTCTATCCAAAGCATCGCAGTCTTTAACATGTATCGAATCACTGATGGAACATAGATTGCTGGGCTCCAGCCCCAGAGATGTCTATTTCATAGGTCTGTGCTAGGACCTAGGAATTTCTAACAAGTACTCACACCATACTGATGCCACTGGCCAAGGAACCATACTTTGAGAACCACTGCTTTTTACCTATCCTTGAGTGCTGGGGTGGATCATGGTGAGCTGGGAAGCAACAAACACAAAAATCCCATTCTCTCTACCCATTTTTCCTCTGGACATCCCCAGCCCACACTCCTGGCCTGCCAGATGTTTTGACTTTCCCAGGACTCCTTTGAGCCTTTGCCCAAAGACTTCTCCAGAAGGGTCTCTTGTAAATCACGGTCAAGAAATTCTATCCAGCTTATTTTCTCTCAGGAGACTTTTTTCTAACAATAGCAATATAGCTCTTTCCCTATTCAGATAGGTTTGTACTAACTAACTGTGTTTTTATGTATGCTTAGACATACATACATACATAGGTGATTTTAAAAATTGTTTTCAAGTGAGGATATAATGAACACAAAAGTCAGCAAATGGTCACCACCAGGGGAAGAATGGTGTGAGCAGGGCAGGGCACACAGAAGATTTCTAAGACACTGGAATCTTCTGTTTATATGTGAATGTTCCTTTTATTATTAGCTTGTAGAGACTAATAATCATATATCTTATTTATTCTTCTCTATGAATTATACAGTCCATAATCTCTTAAAAAGAGGAAATAACACCTTCCTCTGGAACAGTGTCTCTCAATAAAAAGGTCTGGGGGAGGGAAGACAACTGAGGGAAAATGTTCCTCTAAGATGAAGATGGTAACCAATTTGACGAGAGGATGTTGAGACAATAAACCCAAGCTGGGGTACAGACTACCACAGTTCACTACTCTACCCACTCCCTTCATTGGTGGCCAACCCATTCAAAGATGTGTAATAATCAGATATCAATCAACATAGAACTATATACACTAAAAACTACAAAAACATCAATATAGGAAAAAAGAAATGTAAGCAAAGAATTGATGAAGAACACATGTCACAAAAGGAACTACCCAAAGACTGCTGTTACTGGATAGACTAAGTAGAATTGCTGACGCTGACAGAGCTTCTTGAAAATCATTGACCAAGAGTCCAGGAATAGGGGCAGGGACTCACTTAACTTCCCCTAGCAAAGAGTGGAACAAAAATTCACCAGTGTCTTTAAAGGAAGGAGGAAAAAGAAAGCAGCTCAAAGCTGAAATACCCTGTGGTAGGTACTCTGTGGGGGCTGCCTGCCTCGCTTCTCCAGGGGCTGCCAGGGTTGTGTGAGTTGGGTGCCCAGCAGCACTGTCTGGACTCGAAGATGCTACCCTGGGCCATAGTTGACTGGTCCAAGGATAAACTCAAACAACGGCTCAAGGCAGGTCTATGAAATTCTCCAGAAATGAACTGAGACTGTAGTTTGCTGAAGCAGAGCATGCTGATAGCAAAATTCCACCAACTCCTGCTACTGAACCCTCAGTCCCTGTTCTCACCAAGTTTGCCTGGTCAGTGACTTCTTAGATGAGTGAGAGAATTCTGTGTCTATCCAACGCATTTCCTTTTTGCTTAAGCTAGCCAGAGGCTATTTTCTGTTTCTTACAACCAAATAATCTTAATTCATGCAGCCTTGTAACTATTTTCAGGAGAAGCCTCCCAGAGCTTGACTTCTGAATACTTGTGTTAATTTATTTTTTTAAAAAAATATTGTAAGCCAAACACTTGGGATTCCTGGAAACTGTATGACACATACTGTGCTCTTTGTAATGAACTCATTTTCCCCTAAAGAGAAAGCAAATCAGCCTGCACAGCTGGCCTCCTGGGTAATGTGATAACTCAGCTTGGACAACCTCACTAGAGTCTGACCACGTGAATCACTCAGAGGCACAATGGAAATGGCATGCAAACAAGTATCATTATTTATGCCATGAAAATATTCCCTGAAATTCGGTAAACCACTCAATCCAACTTGCTTGTTTTTATTAATTTTATCTTCACTATTAATATTTTCTTTTTATTATAGGAGTGGAATGGATTAAGTAAGATACAGTAGTGTTTACAATTAGCTGGTTGAATAATTTGTTTTCAGATATTATAGTCTATTGATATACTCACATAACTCACAAATGAACCATGTCAAAGTAAGAAGCCACAAATTCAATAGTTGATAGAGTAGTCCTTCGTATTTCAGCATTTGAGCAGTTTGGAAGTCTTAATCTAAGAATCATTCCTCCAAACCCTTAAGTCCCCAGTCTAGATTGACCAGTGATTCAGGGATTAGTGTATATTAAACCACACCCCATCACCCCCCACAACACACACAGAAACACATACCATACCCCCCACGCACACAAATACCTTTCTCCCTACTAGACTTCAAGGGCACTTCAAATGTAGAACAGGTTATGGATCAAACATACTGGAAAAAAAATATTTCACACACGTAAGCCACTGTTGCAGCTCACTCTTCTGTTACACCTCTCAAAATGGGTACCCTTAATAAGAGGAAACTGAAGACAATATATACTTTATCAATGATGACAGAGACGCTTCCTGAGTGCTCATTCTAAAGTCCAGCACCATGCTAAGCATTTCTCATGCTTACTTTAGTCTTTCCAATACTCTATGAGGTAAATATTACCACCTGTATGAGAAACTGAAACTTAAAGGTCAGTAACTTGCCACACAGCTTGTTAGTGGTGAAGCTGAACCTCAGGCCTAGGCCCCACAGCTAATAAGTCTCGATGCTAGAATTCTATCTGACTTTGTCCTAGTTCCAAGGTCACCTCTTTCCCTGTCATAGGATTAACTACTCCCAGGATGACTGAGAGAGAATTATAGTTGGCTTCAGAGAAAATGCCACCCTATCACTTGAAAACCCCATCTAAATCCTTTTCTTGTCTTTTAAGTTAAAAATCTTCATTCTTGATGTTAGAAAATTATAATAATGTTATTGTTCAAAAAAAAGTTAGGAAAGTCTATATTGTTATAAAAGATACAAAAATTTACATCCATGGGGGCTTCTGCCAACTTTTCCAGCTCCATGGCCTGTGTGGCCAGTAAAGCAGGATTGGCACACTCAGAACTACCATCAGGGAGCAGTTGATGGCTCTGTCACCAGCACATCCAGAGATCGATCCAGTGAACTAGCCATGTGTGAAGACCTAAATAGTATTTATTTCAGGTAGAGACACAGCTTTCACTTCATCTTAAAAATACAATTTCCTACAGTTCTCATGGTATTTTACAGAAATGTAAATGTTACATTTTATATATACAAAGAGAGAGAGACTTATTAAGTACGGCCTCCTAAACTGAAACTACATCAGCAAGGGCACTTGAAACGTGATGTTCAAAGTCACCTGGGGCACCTGGGTGGCTCGGTTGCTTAAGCAACTGCCTTCAGCTCAGGTCATGATCTCAGGGTCCTGGGACTGAGCCCCCCATCAGGCTCTCTGCTCAGTGGGAAGCCTGTTTCTCCCCCTCCCTCTGCCCCTCCTCCAGCCTGTGCACTCTCTCTCACTCTCTCTCAAATAAATAAATAAATAAATCTTCAAAAAAAAAAAAAAAAAAGTCACCTGAGGTCTGAAGCCTTGGTTCATTCCTGCTGCCCCACCTAGAAATTGGAGCATAAACCAGCAGACTGGGATAACCTACATTCCTAGTACCATTCATGCTCCAAAGCTATGCTACAACTGGCTCAGAAACTTACAAACACAGAAATGAAATATACATGTGCAGTTGGGAGGATGAGGTTGCCAATGAATGAGCTGGAAAACCTACAGGAGAAATAATTTTCAGGGGAAGATCAGGAGTCCAGTGCTGAACATGACAAATTTGATATGCCCATTAGATACCTGTGTGGCGATACTGCGGAGATAACTAGTATAAAATTATTACACTTAATAATCTGCTAACTTCATTTCCACTGTCATGAATTACTCATTCAGTTACCATTCATCTACCTGCTTTCCAGCTTCTAAAATATGATTGTTGTTTTCTCTCTCCCTGTTCTTCCTGATCTTGTGGGTCTATGATTATTTTTAAATACCTTTATGTTAGGTCTGGTGAGGTTTTAGGAGAGAGAAAATTAAATAGATGTAATAGATGTATTAAAGCTGCTATCATAACACTGAAATTCTCTTTCCTTTCTTTTTTACATGAAATAAAGTTACTTTAGGAAGAGTTAAGATGGCGGAGGAGTAGGAGACACCATTTTCAGCCGGTCCTCCGAGTCGAGCTGGATAGGTACCAGACCAGCCTAAACAACCACGGAACCAGCCTGAGACGCAGGAAGATGCATCTGGATCTCTACAAATGAACATCTCCAGCGCTGAGTATTGAGGTACGAAGCGGGGAGCCATGAAACCGTGCACAGATATCGGAAGATAAACGGAAGGGGGAGGGAGCCGCCG
>NW_024425563.1:51499090-51499550 GCF_017311325.1 Ursus maritimus | reverse complement strand
AAACGGAAGGGGGAGGGAGCCGCCGCGTTCGGGCGCCGGGAAGCGGTAGCCACTTGCACGGGAGAGTGGGCGGGCTCGTGGTCGGCACCCGCAAAACAGCAGACTGAGACCGTGAGCCGGGTGCGCGCGCCACCAGGCATCTCGCGGAACACCGGAATCCCGGTGCGCTCACTGGATCCAGACTGAGACCAGGAGATCCGGGAGTGCGCGCGGGGCGGCTGGCGGCTGGCGGCTGGCGGCATTAGAAACACAAAGGACAGAGACGCGCCCGGCCCGGGAAGTGAGGGCTGGGACGCCTATGGGGCGCACATCCCGGGACGCTGCAGGGTTGAGCAGCACCAACAGTAACAGAGTTAAAGTGGCCAGAACATTAGTAGAGAACAGGCCGCAATCCCTGAGACAGAGGCTGAAATTTGGCCACTGCTGCTCTGACTCTCAGAAGAGGCACAGCAAACCGCCA